>NC_142003.1:9735000-10070000 GCF_049901715.1 Pseudonaja textilis
TGGTTAATGACCGCAATTTCGAGAACGGATGACCGAAACCTCCTTCTTGCTCTCTTCCAGCATGACCATGAGTGCTGCCTCCATCGAGCAAGAGCCGTCACGCAAGCTGGCCTGTTGTGGAGTCCCCTTGATAACAGAGGACATGCAGTCGCTGGCCATCCGCACGCTTTCCGGCACGGACATCAACAAGCACTACGACCTCATCCGTGAGCTGGGAAAGGGAACCTATGGGAAGGTAGACCTGGTCTCCCATAAGAGCACAGGTGAGTTCTGGGGAGGGGTAATATACGATATGTCTCTCCCCTCCCTGGGCACGATCCGCATTTCTGATTAATTAAAAATGGCAAAAAAGAGAGGAAGAAATAGATAGATTAACAGAGTTGGAAGGGACCTTGTAGGTCGTCTAGTCCAACCCCCTGCCCAAGCAGGAGACCCTACACCATTTCTGACAGATGGCAGTCCAGTCTCTTCTTGAAAGCCTCCAGGGATGAAGCTCCCACAACTTCCGAAGGCAACTTCTGTTCCATGGGTTGATGGTTCTCACTGTCAGAAAATTTCTCCTTATTTCTAGGTTGAATCTCTCCTTGATCAGTTTCCATCCATTGTTCCTCATCTGGCCTTCAGGTGCCTAAATCACTCACTCCACTGCTAACTTGTTTTTTTCTCAACTTTGGTAACTTTAAGGTGTGTGGATTTCAACTCCCAGAATTCCCCAGACAACATGGCCGTCTAGAGAATTCTGGGAGTTGAGGTCCACGCATCTTAAAAGATGTGAAGGTTGAGAAACAATGGTGCAATCCACACTATCAACCCTGAAGTGAACCTGGCTGAGGCCATCTTGGAGGCTTCAGGAATGCCACACAACAGAGAGAGTGGGGTGAAATAGTTAGATGGAGTTTTGTAGCCAAAACAAGAAAGCTTTCCTGTGGGAACTAAGGACATTCTCACAGGTGGCTGGCCAGAGGAGGAAGGAAGTAACTGTTCTGACTTAGGCTTCACAAAATCACGAAGCAGGCTCCTCATCCCGACAAAACCCCTTTTTATTAGGCTAATGTGGATTCCCCTCATTCACATCCAGCAAAGTCCAGGCAAACAGTCTTTCAAGGGTGAATTATAACCACAGACCTTATCAGGCTTGGAGAGCTGCCAGGTCGATAGTTTCCAAATGCAACGCTGTACAAGGAAATACTTGGCAAGGAGACTCTGAGAGTCATAAACAAATCTTCACACTCATTAAAGGAACTAATTGTCCCCTGCAAACACCACCACTCTTTCGTTCCTCTTTATTTCCTATGGGAGGGGCCATTCACCGTCCACCTGAGCCTTTATTCCCGAGTCGACCCTTGTTCCTTAGCTGTTCCCTTCTCCTGGCAGCTCTGCGTATGCGCAGATTGGGAACAGGCTCCAGCTGTTCTTCAGCCCCACTGCTCTCCGATTCCGAAGGCAGCTGATAACTGTCAGACGGCCCTGGCCCCATCTCTGCCTCCGACGCAGAGCCCTCGTCAGAGCCTTCCCTATACTCCATGACTGGCCCCTGTTCCTCCCCAACCTCCTTACTGTCCGAGTCTTGCCACCAGCTCTGCTGGCCGCTGTTGGGCCACAACAGTAACAGAGCAACCAGCCAGCTCCTGGATTGGACAGCGTGACCCGTGACTTGGGAGAAAGGGGAAATTTTTACGTTTAATTAGGTGAAAGCTGCGGGAACTTTTGGAGTCAACTTTTATCACTCCTGCCAATATGATCTACCCAATAAAACCGTTCTTTGAAGAATTTGCCTGCCTCACAGTTCTACTTTCTATGGGTGCAAAAATTCTGGTGAAAAGCAACTAAGGCAAGGAAAATTAAGTTATTGACAGTCCAGGAAAATTCATGGGCAGTGGAGAAGGAGATGGAGATACAGATAGTCCTTGATTTAGAACCGCAGTTGGAAACAGAATTTCTGTTGCTAAGCGGGTGGTGAAACAGTCCTGCCCAATGTTTTTTGCAATGGTTGTTAAGTAAATCAATGTTCTTAAGTGAATCACACTGTCCTTAAGTGAATCTGGCTTCCCCATTCATTTTGCTTGTCAAAAGCTGGTTTGGTAGGTCCCAAGTGGTGATCGCATGACCTTGGACACTGCAACCGTCATAGCCCATGTTTTGTAAACTGTAAGTGTTTCAATTCATGCAACAGACTGAGCCAACCCTAGCCAGCAAACTGTGACTTAACCAGCATAGAATTGTAGCCAAGGAAGACTTAAAAACTGGAACCATTTATTAGCCACTGATATGTACAAAGTCCTGTTAAAATATCATAATAAAACAGAAAATTAAACCCCAACCAGAATTATTTTTATTAGGCATAACAACAGAGAAATACAACAAAAAAGATTCATGTTACATATTTTAACATCTGCTAGGATCTTTTATGCACAATTTTGGAAGCAGGAAAATGTATCATCGGAGGGTGTTGTTATAAAAAAAAAATTAGACTGTGCAGAGATGGACAGGCTAACTTTGAAACTAAGAGATAAAGAGGATTTGACGTATTATATAGTCTGGGACGCCTGGTATTTTATTTTAAGAATAAAAAGAAACTAAAATAGTAATTAGGCAAAGAATAGGAGATTATGTATATATCTATGGTGGAGAGAAAGGAAATATATGATGAAAATATATTGATTTGTAATAAGAATAATGAAAAAAATACGCAATGGTAATGTAATAAGAAAGTATACATAGAAACATGATAAGGAAATGTAAACGATGTCTTGACGCTGACATAATGATGTATATAATTTTACGTTTTTAAAATTTGAAAACTGAATAAAGTTTATTTAAAAAAAAAAATCATTTTGGGGGAGTTTCATCTTACCTGGGCAGGGATTTCCAGAACGTTGTTATTTCCTTGGCCCCCATCATCCGGGGAGTTACTCTTCCCTACGCATTCTTCTCCGTCCACAGGCACCAAGATGGCGCTGAAATTTGTCAACAAGAACAAGACCAAGCTGAAGAATTTCCTGAGGGAGTTCAGCATCACCAATACTCTATCTTCCAGCCCTTTCATCATCAAAGTGTTCGATGTGGTCTTCGAGACGGAGGACTGCTATGTCTTTGCTCAGGAATACGCCCCCGGAGGAGACCTTTTTGACATCATTCCTCCCCAGGTAGGTGGACCCTTGGTGGCCCCTTCTTGGCCTGAATGGAAGGGGAGGCAAGAGGTCTTCCAAGGCAGTAGTCTCCAACCTCGACAATTTTTAAGACTTGTGGACTTCAACTCCCAGAGTTTGGCTGGCTGAGGAACTCTAGGAGTTGAAGTCCACAAGTCCTAAATTTGCCAAGGTTGGAGACTCCTGTTCTAATAGAATATGAAGATGGACAAACGGGGTGTTGGAGCAAGAGCAAGAGCACTTAAGACTTATATATCACTTCGCGGTGCTTTTCAACCCTCTCTAAGTGGTTTATATCAGTGGCCCCCAACCTTTTTTGTGCCACGGCCCGGTACTGGCATCACAAAATGATCTGCGGCCTGGTACCGGCATCAGCACGCATGACAAGGCAAGGCGAGCCAAGCGACCGGCCAGCCAGCCGTCCCCCGCTTCTCCCTACCACCTTCAACTCCTCCTTTGTACCTTTGTCGATGGGCTTCACTTCGGGATGGTTTCAGGACGGCTTCAGGACGGTCGCTCGGCTCGCCTTGCCTTGGGTGCTGAAAGAATCCTCGTACCTTAGTTTCGTTCAAAGCCCCCCCTTTGATGAAACTAAGGCACGAGGATTCCTTCAGGACCCAAACGCCGCTTTCCAACCGGAAAAGCTCACCTGGAAGCACTTTCTCGTCAAACGAGATGGCGGCGCCCAGCAAACCAGCGGCCTGGCAGGAAATGTTCCATGGACCAGTACCGGTCCATGGCCCGGTGGTTGGGGACCCCTGGTTTATATAATCAGATTTTTGCTCCCCAACAATCTGAATCCTTGTTTTACCGGCCTCAGAAGGAAGGAAGGCGGAGTCAATCGTAAGCCGGTCAGGATTGAACTGCTGGCAGTCGGCACAATTAGCCTGCAATACTGCATTCTAATTTCTGCACCACCATAACTAATCAACTGTAGCATTTGGACTTATACACTACTTCACGGTGCTTTACAGCCCTCTCTAGGCTGTTTACAGAGTCTTCCCAACAATCTGGGTCCTCATTTTACCTCATTCCTTCTTGTCTTGCCTTCTGGTGCTTTGGAGAATAGACTGACCTCCCTGTTCTTTGTGGCAGCCCCTGAGGTATTGGAAGACTGCTCTCATGTCTCCCCTAGTCCTTCTTGTAATTAAACTATACCATTACATTCAGGGGTGGGATTCAAATTTTTTAACAACCGGTTCTGTGGGCGTGGCTTAGTTGGTGGCCGTGGCTTGGTGGTCATGTGACTGGGTGGGCATGGCTTGGTGGTCATGTTATTGGCTGGGCGTGGCCAACTCAACATCACTCACGTCGAGGCACGCATCTCCTCGCCTGGCCTCTCATGACTGTGGGGATGCTGCAACAGTCGTAAGCGTGAAAAATGGTCACAAGTCACTTTTTTCAGTGCCATTGTAACTTTGAATGGTCCCTCCACACAAGCAAAGTACCAGCAAAGGAGGGGAAAAAAACTCCAGAGAAGTTCCAGAGACAGGAAGTCTAGTCCTGCCAAGAATATAAAAAGGGTTAATGGAGAGGCAGTTTCTGTAAGCAACACCAGAATGTTTCCTTCCTGCCTTCCTTACAGGATTAGGCCAGTAATTTCTTCTAACAACCGGTTCTCCGAACTGCTTCGAATGTTAACAACCGGTTCTAGCGAATAGGTGCAAACTGGTAGAATTCCACCCCTGATTACAGTAAAGCATGAGACGTTCCTGGGTTTGGGTGCTTCCAGCTGTAAACTCAGCTCTCAACATCTCTGTCTGCAGGTCGGGCTGCCAGAGGACATGGTGAAGCGCTGCGTGCAACAGCTGGGCCTGGCACTGGACTACATGCACAGCAAAAACTTGGTACACCGGGACATCAAACCAGAAAACGTCCTCCTGTTTGACCGTGACTGCCGGCGCGTCAAACTGGCTGACTTCGGGATGACGCGCAAAGTGGGGTGCCGGGTGAAACGCATCAGCGGCACCATCCCATACACAGCACCGGAGGTGTGCCAGGCAGGCCGGGCGGAGGGTTTTATGGTGGACGCAAGCATCGACGTGTGGGCTTTTGGGGTGCTCATCTTTTGCGTGCTGACCGGCAACTTTCCCTGGGAAGCGGCCACAGCCTCGGACTCTTTCTTTGAGGAGTTTGTGAGGTGGCAAAAGGGGCGCCTGGCGGGCGTCCCCTCTCAGTGGCGCCGCTTCACGGACAACGCGCTGCGGATGTTTCAACGCTTGCTGGCCCTTGACCCAGAGAAACGCTGCCCAGTGAAGGAGCTCTTTCTCTTCATCAAGTATGACCTGATGTCCGAGATGCGCCGGCGGCCATCTTATCGTTCCCGCAAGCACACTGGGGACAAACTCTCAGCTGGCCCGCACCGCCATGAGACACCCAGTGGCTGCACCCCAACCCCACTTAAGAGGACCATCCTGACGGAGGGCAGCGTCTCTCGGCTGGTGGCTTCGGAGCCTGGCCTCCCTTCCCCCGGTGGAGGAAGCAGGACTGACGGCCGGGCAGACAAGGCCAAAGGCCAGATGGTTTTGGCGACCGCTATCGAGATCTGCGTCTGAGGAGAATGTGGCACATACGCCAAGCCAGCATTCTGATGTCAGCACTGTATCTTCTTCTGCCCTGGGATAAGCGATGTATAGAAGGACTCTTTTTAACAAAACACACACACATATACACACACACACAAAAGATCCTTTGATTGACTGGGATTTCTGTCCCTCCAAACAACAAGCAAACAATACAATAGAAAACGAAGGGGGGAAAGAAAGAAAAAGACGATTTATCCAATGATTTGGACGATGCAAACAGTTCGTGGCTGGGCAGCTAAAGCCACGGTAGAAATAGGAATGGTGTGTAAACCAGGAGGGGGGGGGAGGGGGGATGAAGAAAAAGGACTGGGGGGAGGGGGGTGTCGTTGTGGGGGGAACTGGAACGATCGGTGAGCTCGTGGCACCCATTTCATCCAGGCAGAAGTGGCTGTTGTGTAGTTGGGGGTGGGTGGGGAAAGTTTAGGGAGGGGAAGTGTGGGAAGGTCTTGTAGGGAAGGGGTTAAAGGTTAGAAAATGGGGCAGTAGCCTTGCTGATTGGGAAAATAGGGCTCCCCCCTCCCCTGCCAAAGAGTCGAAGCAGAGCCACGAGCGTTGCCTTGCTGACCTCTCGATGTATGGACTTCTAACGCCCATCATCCCTGCTGTGCTGGCTGATTGGGGAACGTGGGAGTTCCCATCCTATGTACTTGAAGGATGTCTTGGGCAGTGGCTTGACCTTCGAGTTGGTTGGAGCCCCCCAAGAGGACATGAAGCTGGATTTCATAAGAGTCTTGCTCCCCCAGAAGTTCTTGGGGAGGTTCAGAAGAACGAGAGATTTCTGTGACCTACAGAAATGGGGCTAGGAGGTATTTTCCCCCATGAGAGGCTGATGATTCACCTAGGTGGACCTTGGCACACCGTTGGCCCTTGCCTAGCTCCTCCTTCCAAGTTCAAGGTGACCTCTTGGAGGTCCTCTGTGGAGGGGGAAGAGTGTCCACTGACTACGGCAGACCATGTCCTCCCATCTTCTGTGCCTCTTCCCAGTAGGGAAGAGAGCCCGGTTTCTGATGGACACAGGCGCCGGAGCAGCAGTTCTCTACTTTGGCAACTTTAAGACGGGTGGACTTTGACTCCCAGAAGTCCCCTGGCTGGGAGATTCTGGGAGTCGAAATCCTCCCATCTTAAAAGTTGCCAAGGTGGACAAAGGCTGATCCAGGGGATGTTTCAAAGGCTGAGCCGAGAAGATCTGAGCTTTCACAGCATGGCCAGGAAAGCATTTGGTGCCACTGATGTAGCAAATGTTTTCTGTGTCTTGTGTGTGTGTGTGAGTGTGTGTGTGTGTGTATACACATGCATCTATGTGTCCCTACGTTCATCAGGTCAACAGTAGCTGTGTGTTGTGCGGCCATTCACCGCTCAGGAAAAGAATCCCTTTGTTCCTAGGCTCAAACGGGAAGACCAG
Source organism: Pseudonaja textilis (assembly GCF_049901715.1). Classification (NCBI taxonomy): domain Eukaryota; kingdom Metazoa; phylum Chordata; class Lepidosauria; order Squamata; family Elapidae; genus Pseudonaja; species Pseudonaja textilis. The sequence goes on from NC_142003.1 coordinate 9,742,137, forward strand.
GTGGCACAAAGGGCAAAGGGGGGTGGCATTTGGATGGGAGGGCTCACAAGGTATGGGAGGGGTAGATCCCCACCATCCCATGCCACTGGCTAAGTTGACCGAGCCAGTCCAAATATCTGAGTGGTCCAGTACACCTACTTTGGGCTGTGTGAATAGTATGCTAGCAAGAAGAGAGGAGAGGAAATTTCCCAATTGTGGGGTCCTTGGTGCTCTCTGAACTTGGTTGTTTTCTTGCAGACAACTCTCATGACCCAACTAGGTAATAAGATCACCAGTGCTAGAAGAGAGTGGGTTTGCTTTCTGCTTATATCTTAGTGGCTTGCCTTATCGGCATTGGCGAAAGTGTGCTTGGAAGTTTCTTTGATTAAGATATTGTTTACTGTTTGATTGTTTATCTGCATTGATGGTACCTTGTTTGGGGTGTTGCTTACAACTTGGTTGTTGGGAGGAACTACGCAGGGGTCTGCAACCTTAAACACTCAAAGAGCCAATTGGGGCCGTTTCCCATGGAAAACAAAACACTGGGAGCTCCAAAACCTGGATGGGCGTGGCCAACTCGATGTCACTCCCTCCCTCCCATCTAGTCATTTGTTCCTGCACTATGGTTCAGGCCATGCCACTGCTGCGACAGGGCGACGGCTCTTTCTTTCCTCTGCCATGACAGGGTGACAGGGAGCCACAGAAGAGGGCCCAAAGAGCTGCATGCAGCTCTGGAGCCACAGGTTGCCGACCCCCAAACTAGGAAATACCAACTCGGACAAACTATCCAATAGTAAACAGTAGTCTAATCAAGGAACTACCAAGGACACCCTGCCCAACACTGAGAGGACAAACCACTTGTATATAAACAAAGAGCAAATTCTACTCCATTCTACCACTAACGACGTTACCTAGTTGGGTAATAAAACATCTGTAGGAAAACAACCAAGCTGAGACTTTAGTTCACCCCTGAACTAAAAATATTATCTTCTAGTGGTAGTTTCCCAAGTGTCCATAGGGCAGGAGCAGGAAAATCGTGGCCCAGCAAATATTCCTGAACTACAACCTCCAGTAGTCCAGGTATGGTGGCCAATGTTGGTGGATGTTGGGCAGCCCGAGGAAGTCTCAAGAAGAGAAAATCTCCTTGGATTTGGTGGCACCACCTTCTCCAGAAGATGTCTGGACTAATGTCCAGAATTCTCAGTTACATTGGCTGGAGAATTCTGGAGGCTGAAATCTTGAAAACCTCCAGACTGGGAAAAAAGTTAGTTTAAGAAGGCTACTGTTTATGATTGTAATGTTGGGTTCGAATATGTCCTTCAAATTTCAGCCTGCCAAATATTGAGCTATTCCACAAGAATTGGGGTGAGGAAAACTCTCCTTTTCTTGTGTTTCGAATATGAACCCTGAATTCTTTATATAAGGGACGCAGTGGCTCGGTGGCTAAGACGCTGAGCTTGTCAATCAGAAAGGTTGGCAGTTTGGCAGTTCAAATCCCTAGTGCCGCGTCACGGAGTGAGCTCCTGTTCCTTGTCCCAGCTTCTGACAACCTAGCAGTTCAAAAGCATGTAAAAAAAATGCAAGTAGAAAAATAGGGACCCCTTTGGTGGGAAGGGAACAGCATTTCTCCATGAGCCTTCAGTGTTTAGTCATGCTGGCCACATGACCATGGAGACCTCTTCAAACAGCGCTGGCTCTTTGGCTTTGTAACGGAGATGAGCACCGGCCCCTAGAGCTGGAAACGGCTAGCACGGATATGCGAGGGGAACCTTTACCTTTACCTTTATTCCTTATATGGAAGTATCAGCCTGGTTGTTCAGTTTAGAATCCCTTTTCTCCAGAAAGATTCTTATATGTTCAGAACCAAGGCAATCTGGACTCTGAATGGTGCTGAAATCCTTCATGAGCAGAGTTACAAACTTCAGTTACAAACACCCAGTTTGGTTGAAATCTGACATGTTTTATTGTCAGTGTTGGGAAGATAGAATTTTGGCCCATTCTAGTATTAAAAAAAAAAAATCCACCAGAGAAATCCACTTTTGTTCACACCTTAATTTAGAAGCATTTGGAGCCATCTTCCCTTAATGGATGGACTAGCTGTTAATATAAACTCATCTCTCTTAAAAGGTGAATTTTGCTGATCATCCTTTTGGGGTTGCATGCATTTCCCTTTCCTGAACCCCAAAGCAAGCTCTGTGAAATGTTCTAACCCCCCTTTTAAAGTGGGGTCTTTCAGAAACATGTTCTTTGCAAGACTTTTTCCCCTTTCCCAAAAGTGGATGGTTTGGAGTGGATTTTTAAAAAACCAAACAGTTGAGTTTCTTGATGGGGTTTTTTTATGTTTGGGTGGCTTGGTGGCTAAGATGCTAAGCTTGTCAATCAGAAAGGTCAGCAGTTCGGCCATTCAAATCCCTAGCGCCACGTAACAGAGTGAGCTCCCGTCACTTGTCCCAGCTTCTGCCAACCTGGCAGTTCAAAAGCACGTTAAAAAAAAAACGCAAGTAGAAAAATAGGGACCCCTTTGGTGGGAAGGGAACAGCGTTCCTCCGTGCGCCTTTGGTGTTTAGTCATGCCGGCCACATGACCACGGAGACGTCTCCGGACAACGCTGGCCCTTCGGCTTTGTAACGAAGATGAGCACCACCCCCTAGAGTCAGGAACAACTAGCACATATGGAAATCCATAGTGCAGCATTTCTAAACCGTGAGCATTTTAAGATAGGTGGACTTCAACTCCCAGAATTCCCCACCCAGTCCACCTATCTTAAAATGGCCAAGGTGGAGACATATTGCTGAAGTGGGTTTTCTTTTAATATCTCTAAAGTCAAAAGAAATCCCATATTCCTCCCTGCTGCTCTTCTTTTGAGTAGTTTCCACACTGGGATTTGCCAGCACCTCCGTAACACAACAAGAATTTGCCTACAGAGTCCACATCGGTAACCCGTTTTATCTTAAATCTCAAGGGAGACTGTGACAGGCTGCCAAGATGTCAGACGAGGTAACACACGATTACATAAGTCTCCCTCGGGGCAAGATCCCTGTAATCTTGCAATCCTGGCCATTTTTATATGATTTCAAGCAATTTAATTTTCCTTCATTTAGATCCGAGGCCAGCTGTCCCAGTTCTCCTGCTCTGCACGGATTGTAAGACACAAAATGGCCTCCAGGTTTCTCCTCTGCTAAACATTCTGGGAAAAGATTGGGTGGCATTTAAGCTCATCCAGAAGGGGAAAGGGAGTCTGCGGGAGACAGTCTCATGGAAATACCCGCTGCCTAAGAGAGACTGAGATGGGTGATGTGGCTCAGTGGCTAAGACGATAAGCTTGTCGATCAGAAAGGTTGGCAGTTCGGCGGTTCGAATCCCTAGCACCGCATAACGGAGTGAGCTCCCGTTACTTGTCCCAGCTTCTGCCAACCTAGCAGTTTCAAAAGCATGTAAAAAAAAATGCAAGTAGAAAAATAGGGACCACTTTGGTGGGAATTTCACAGCATTCCATGCCCCTTGGACATTTAGTCCTGCCAACCTCCTGACCACAGAGACAGCGCTGGCTCTTCTTCAGCTTTGTAACGAAGATGAGCACCACCCCCTAGAGCCGGAAACGACTAGCATGTACGTGCGAGAGGAAACTTTTACCTTTAAGAGAAACTGTACAATGACATCAAGGGCTCATTTCAAACCACCCCTCAATCTGGGATGATGCTTTGGGGATCTGGTGACCCTGTTATTTTAGGGGAGAGGAGTTGAAAGAATGGGTTCAAGAGGACCTGCAGCCGTCAAAAGGATACGGAACCTTCAGTCTTCCCAAAGGACCCACCGCTAGTACAGTAAATAATCTGCAGATGTTGTCTGTGGCAGAAGGTTCCTTGGCAACTCTGTGGCCATGACAATGCTAGGATCCAGTAACCAAGTGATGGGTGGGAAAGTATCAGCTAAGATCTTTCTTTCAAAAGAAAAAAATCCAAAGAGATATGAGTGGCAATGATGTGAGGAGGACTCCGTCTGGTAGCCTAGCTTTGCAATTCAACGGTTTCCTCCTCTGGCTTCCAAGATGTTTTGGACCAACTCCCATTAAAGCAGGAGTGTCCAACCTTGGCAACTTTAAGACTTGTGATCTTTAACTCCCAGAATTCCCCAGCCAACCAACCTAGAACTAAGGAGAAATTTCCTGACAGCGAGAAGAGTTATGTCAGTGAAACAACTTGCCTCCAGAAACTTCCAGTGATGGGTGCTCCTTCACTGGAAGTTTTGAAGAAAAAAAAAAAAAGACTGGGCAACCATTTGTCTGAAATGGCATAGGATTTCCTGCTTGAGCAGGGGGTTGGACTAGAAGACCTCCAAGGTCCCTTCCAGCTCTGTTATTCTGTAATTCAGATGCCAAGGTTGGACACTCCTGCGTTGAAGTCTATGGCGAGTGGGAGCTAAGCAACCCATCTGCCAGGCATAAGGTTAGGTTGACCTTGGGACCAGATGATTGGGGTGAAGATTACCTTCCTACAAAGGGGCTCCTGTCAATATCTTTCACCAAGGGCTTTTGACCAATCCTGACCTCCCTTTGCTATTGACCTAACTGTGCACAGGCCCTTAAGAGTCACGAGCAGCTGTCCTTTAGGGAAACTCTAGAGGAATGTAGACACGGAGGCATCACTTCTGGGTTAAACATGGTCTCTGCGGCCCCCTCCACTCCTCGCAAGTACAAACAGTGGAGGAAGGGACAGAGAAGCCCAACCCTTGGGTCCACAGCTAGCGTTTTCCCCCTCTCCACGGGGTTGAGGAAGGCCTGCTGTGGATAGGATTGTATCCCAAGACCTTGCCAAGGCTTCATTCCTGTATACAAAGGGCTATAATGCTATTTTCTGAAGCAACAACAGTTTACAAAATGAAGGAGGGGGTAAAACAAAACAAACACAACCCCACACACAACGAAGTGGCTGCCCTTCATCGACTCCTTCTAAACCAAGGAGGGGGCATCCCACCCAACAGCTGGTTGTTTTTTATTAACCAGATTTGTGCGTGTACGAGTTGCCCCTGTGTGTATGTGCGTGCGTGGGTGTTGAACCGCAAGGGGGGTGCTTTCTGTGCGGCTGCCGAACGACGGCATGCGCCTCCCACTTCTGCCCTCTCACCTAAGACCATCGATCCCAACGGTCCTTAAATCCAGATGCTCGGCAGCACAAGACCACCTCAAACTACCATCCCTTTTGGGGTGGATACTGTTGAGGTCCGTAGGGGGTGCTGAGTACCAAGGACCACCTGACTGCCTTTTCTAGTTGCCCTCCAGGCAAGCTCTTGATTTTAAGCCACGCCAGATATCTCCACCAGCTTTGGTGCGGGACCTAAACCCCCCCGTTGTGTTCCCTCACCGTTCCTCCTTGCTTGTCAGTCTTTGTGTCTCAACAAACCACATCAGGATCTCTTGGGAGTGGGGTGGGTTGGATGACACGGCCTTTTCGTTTTGTTCCTTTTCGAGTCTCTTTGTGCTGCCCCATTCTTTCACGAGCCTCATGGGGAGGGGTGCTGGATGCTAGAATATTTATTTTGTAGAAATAGGCACAGAATTTAGATATTAGCAGCAATGTCTTCTCTTTGCCTTAGGCACCAAATCATCCTTGATCTTTTGTGCAATAATGTAGATAAGGATTCAGAACAATATATAAACCTTATTCGGGTTTCATTTTTCTTTTCCACATCTGGACTGAGGGGCTCCAAAGGGAACATTGTAAGGACAGAACAAAAAAAATCGGCTACGTGTTAAGTATGAGATGTTTTTACATCATTTACTTTGTCCTTATTTACCATTCTCTTGTCAGTTTTCAGAACTTTCTCCATCATCCAAGGAAGCTATTTGGGATTATTATTATTTTTCCTGTGTTAAAAATACGTTACCTCAGTTTCTGTCACTGTTTAAATAGAGGAATGCTTTCTTTTTATAAAAAAATAATAATAATAAACATGACAAAAATGGGAACAGATACTTTTTAAAAAGAAAAAAAAAAGAAAAGAAAAAAGGGTACATTACGGAAAATAAGTTTTTTTTTTAAAAAAAAAACAAAGATTAACATGTGGTAATTTCCTGTTGTAGCACTGAGCTGGTGAAGTTTCTCCAAAGTTCTGATTGTGACAAAACTCTTTGATTCCGAGGGCGAAAATATATTTCTCCCCCAAAATGAAGATATTGTATTTAGACAGAAATAATATTTAGTTGATGAAGTTCATAGGTAAAACAACCAGAGGTTCAATGCTGGTTGGGTTCACACACTGCATTTCTTGTAAGCTTAGCTTGTGAAGACAGCACAACAGGCGGATTCCTCAAATGTTAGGCCACAAAATGGAGTTTATATACTACAGTGTTACATCATGCTAAGTCCAAGCCAACAAACTCGGCTTAGTGTATTTTGTGAAGCCAGCCACTGGCTGAATTCACATATCATTAGCCATAGTTTGTTTGAATCACTGCTGTCTATGAAGATTCTCAATGATCTTGTAGGAGGTTATGGATGTCCCCAAAGTGCTTTTCCAAAAAGCAACGGAACTTTCCTGTTTTTTTTCCTTGAAAATGTTTTGCTTCTCATCCAAGAAGCTTCTTCACTTCTTCAGTCACAACTGGCTAATTTTCATGCTAAGTGTTGATATGAACTGTGGTCCACAAAACGCAGAACCTGAATTCTTGCAACACACTGAGTTAGAAACTGTGTACATTTCAAGATGATTCAACATGTTGTGTAACTCTCAGGAGATTGAACATTGGGGGCAAAATTCAGAAGATGATTTGCCAACTTTGGGGAAAGTGTATTGTTTATCTTCCCACAAATCTCTTAATGATCCAGGAATATTAGGAATTCCAGTTAGATAAAATTTAAGGAAAGATGTGCCACTCTTCCTTGGCTGAAATGGCCTTGGCTGAAGTCACAGTAAACCTGTTTGTGATATGCTGAAAGTGAGCCTCAAAATCTGGATAAGAAGACTGGGAACTAGTGAAAAACTATTTCATATTAAATAATGGGGTTAGAAGATTGATTGTTCTACCCAGGGGTGGGATTCAGTTGGTTTTTTTGGCTTAGTTGGTGGGCATGGCTTGGTGGTCATGTTATTGGCTGAGTGTGGCCAACTCAACATCACTCACATCGAGGCACGCATCTCCTCGCCTGGCCTCTCATGACTGTGGGAATGCTGCAACAGCCGTAAGTGTGAAAAATGCTCATAAGTCACTTTTTTCAGTGCTATTGTAACTTTGAATGGTCACTCCACACAAGCAAAGTACCAGCAAAGGAGGGGAAAAAACTCCAGAGAAGTTCCAGAGACAGGAAGTCTAGTCCTGCCAAGAACGTAATAAAGGTTAATGGAGAGGCAGTTTCTATAAGCAACACCAGAATGTTTCCTTCCTGCCTTCCTTACAGGATTAGGCCAGTAATTTCTTCTAACAACCGGTTCTCTGAACTGCTTAGAATGTTAACAACCGGTTCTAGCGAATGGTGTGAACTGGTAGAATCCTACCCCTGGAGAAGACACCCTTAGCCCACTGTTTGTCCATGGAAATAAACACAGTTTTCTTCTTAAAAAAAAAAAGAATACAGGTTTGGTTGGCTGGAGGATTTTGAGAGTTGAAATCCACATGTCTTTAAAATTGCTCAGGTGGAGAAGCACTGGCTTAGGGGGTTCCGTGTATGCCAAACCATACAGTTAAATTCGTGCACTAAGATGTCACATCGTTTGTTTGATTTTGGTTTAGCGTGGGGTAAGACAACCCCCGATCCTAAAGACTGATTTAAGCCATGGTGGTGCAGTAGCTAGAATGCAGTATTGCAGGCTAATTTTGCCAACTGCCAGCCGTTCGATTTTAACCAACTCAAGGTTGACTCCGCCTTCCATCCTTCCGAGGTGGGTAAAATGAGGACCCGGATTGTGGGGGGCAATAGGCTGACTCTGTAAACCACTTAGAAAGAGCTGGAAGCACTATGAAGTGGTATATAAGTCTAAGTGCTATTGCTATTGCTATTTATGGCTTAGTGCAAAGCTTGAATCCAGGCAGAGTTCTTACTGGATAAAAACAGATAGGAAGCTATAATGTCTCAAGTAAAGCCTTCCCTTTTCTTCCTTTCTGCCTGGACATCCTCCAGTCCCTCTAAAAACTGCCACCAATTATCCTTTTCTATTGGACGGAAGACAAAATGGATTCAGGACACAGGGAGAAACCTTATCCATTGCACTGAACTTATTTAATCGCAAAGTTAATCTTGGGTGTTTTTTTTTTTTTAATCATGGCCTTACTATTTTTGGGACTGGGCAAGTCAGTCAGAAGCTAAGTTCTGGGTGAGAAAAATGGTCTGGCCTTCAAAGCATGCCCTGGGCCATGCATTTAGAAGTTGTCATTTGGGTCTAAAAACGCAAAACCCTTCAGAATCCAGCAGCAGCGAAGGGTGGAGTGGGATAGGATGAGATGGGTAGGGTGGGAGGCTAAGGATTCAGCATCAAAATGCAAATCTTGCATTTCCATGTTATGTTTACCATGTGGCCTGTTTTATGTCCCCTTCTTCTCCACCAACGTTGCTAGAATCAACCTTCTCTCTTGGTGATGTCATGGATCCAACCACGTTGACTTGGAGGCAACTATACAGACATAGTTTGCCATTGCCTTATTCCAAAATCCACCCCCTCTACCTCCTCCCAAATTTCTCCATTCTAGCTAGTATCCCCAGAATTTCCAGGAGATCTCCCATCTATGGGATAACCAGATCCTGTTTATGAGTTTATCGACTGACAAACTATAGTGAGATGCTTCCTGTTGAAGGTCAGCCTTACTAAAGAAGTGCTCCTTCTTTTGCCAGGGCTGCAAAATAATCTGCCACTCACCTGGTTGGTTTGCTGGTGGTGGGATGATCATCAGAGTTGACCCTTCTCCTGATTCTTCTAACACTACTTGAACAATCAATGTCTTTGGGGAACCTTCACTGCTGTTCCGTTGTGTTTGTGACTTAGCATTGTGAAGAGGTCAGATGTAGTTGCACCGTTCTTGTACTAAACTCCTGCAAGAAGAGGAAGGGTCTGGCAAGGCCATAGCAAGGAGGGCCCCCCCAGGGAGCCTGGTGGGTCTGACTTCTTCCACTTCTTCCTTGAGGGGGGAGAGAGAAAGAAATAAAAAATGGAGCAAGACCAATAGACAAGCAAACCGCCATCACCATACATGGGAAAGATCCTATGTTTGTAAATATTCTGGAATTCTCTTGACTCATGCAAAGGAGGTTTTTAAATGTTATTTAATTCTATTCCCGACAATTGCTATAAAATAAAAAACAAGAGGTCAATATTGCAACTCTGTTGATGTATCTGTGAATGTTATGATTCCTTCACCGGTCTCACTGGTAGGACTTAGCAAGCTGGGGTGAGCATCAATTGAGGAATTGGTTTCCTATCTCCAGGTTTACTTCCAAAGTCAGATTTAAGTTAGGGTGGGGAGAAGAATTCCTTTCCAAATTGCTTTTCTTTTTCCCAGCTCTAAAAAAAAAAAATGACTCGCTGATACAAACTGGATCAAATCATGTTTGATGGAATGAGCTCCTGAACCTGCATTTGCAGAAGATTTGGAGCTGCAGATTTGAGTTTACAAAGCTGAAACAAATCACGGGGCTGTTCAATAAATAATTAATGGACCATTGAATGCACCATCAATCATTGTTAATTGCAAAAATAAAAACAAGGTCAGACATGTCTTTCATCCGGTAGGAAACAACACAGAACAATATAATTCAAGTAAAGCTCCCATTATTTCTAACACTCTTCTTCTCAACCTGAATAAGCTGAGAGTACAAAGATTGTAACGGAGTCGGGGGGTGGGGGGGGGCTCTTTGAGTTACAAGAGGAAATTCTAGCAGCATAAAGGTGGAGGAGGAGAGACCACTGAAGAATCCCAGAGTTAAAATGCAATGAAATGGATAGTAGTTGAAAGCTACTTCCTTGTGCATCTGCCCAGGGGGAAAAAAAGGGACGCATACTTCAGGGGTATTAAGTGTGACACCATGGACAAACCTCATGGCTTTGGTCTTCTGATAAATGAATGGCCTTTTGGGGACTGGGCTGCATTGACCATGATTCCATCTAAGGAAAAGGTAATTTTCCATCTAGTGATGATGATGATGACATCCATTTAGTCATGTCCGACTCTTGGCGATCCTATAGTCCGGGTCTCTCCACATCTTCGGATCTTGCACTACTTCTTTGAATTGTTCTGTGCTCAGGCTAGGGTCAGCTTTGATGGTGTCCAGCCAGTGTGTTCTTTGATAGCCTGGTTTCTTTTTAGCTCTGATCAGGTGGGATTCTACTGGTTCGGCTCAGTTCGGCCAAATCGGTAGCTCCAAAGATCATCTGGGAGCAAACTGGTTCACTCCAATGTTCAGCTGCATCGCACGGCACAGCAGATTGCCGCAGATCAGCTGTTGAAGAAACAGGGAGAATGCAGGAGGAGGTCAAGAGGAAAGCCTCTGCACGTGTGCAAAGCGCGTGTTTGCCGTGCGCATGCACGCACAATGCCCGCCCACCAAGCCACGCCCACCGAACCGGTGATAAACCAATTTGAATCCCACCACTGGCCCTAACCCTTCCAAACAGATTTGTTTTCTCTGGTAAATTCCACCACATGACCTGGCCAAAATAATCAAGATGCAAGTTTTGTGATTTTTGTCTTCCGGTGACACCTCTGGGGTTATGTGCTCCAATACTTGTTTGCTGTTCACTTTTGCTGTCCAAGGAACACACAGGGTTCTTCTCCAGCACCACAGCTCAAACAAGTCAATTTTGAGACAGTCCCAAATGTGAGGACCAGTTGTAAGTACCATTTTTCAGTGCCATTGTAACTTCAAGTGTCCGTTAAATGAATCCTGGTCTCAGTTGTTATCATAAATCAAGGACTATCTGTAGTTTAATGCAACGTCGCAATTACTCACACACACGGACAAAGGCTTTCTACCCCATGAAGAGCCAAGCTGATGTTAAGTTTCTTAGTAATTATGCAAATAAGCCCGGTGTTGATTAAGGGCAGAGTTGATTAAAACTTCTGTGGAAGATTGGAGAAGCAGTGGCCAGAGGACAGTGATGTCTCAGGGAGCAACATATCCCACACCGATTCCAAATGGTGCACCGTTAAATCAAGGAGGAGAAATCTTTTTAAAATTGATCACCGAATCTGCAACAAGGGAACCTGGATTCTAGGTGATTATTGACCAGGCTGATATAGGGGAAGAGCAAGCAGAGCTGGGGCGGTGGGTGGGTGAGTAGGTCATTAATGACAGGAGAACCCGAGAACATTTATCACAAGACCAAATCGCCATTATATCATTTATATTATAGCGTTTCTTCCATTATACTCTTGGTCCCTTGGAAGCTTCTCCAGCCCAGGCCCTCTCCGTTTTCTGGCTATATGGAGACATTTCCAGACCTAGAAGTGAGATGGGATGGGATCAGGGGTGGTATTCAAATTTTTTTTTACTACTGGTTCTGTGGGTGTGGCTTGGTGGGCGTGGCAGGGGAAGGATATTGTAAAATCTCCATTCCCTCCCCGCCCCATTAACCTGCTTTCCAGCTCTGTTCTCCTGTACAGGGCAACCAAAGGAGAACCAGTCTATCAGCTGGGACTCAATGGGAGGCAGAGAATAGAGGGGGGCAGGGCCAACCAGAGGTGGTATTTACCGGTTCTTCAAACTACTCAAAATTTCCATTACAGGTTCTTCAGAACCTATCAGATCTGGCTGAATTCCACCTCTGGGTGGGATGGGATGGGATGGGATAAGCCAAGCCAAGCTAAGCTAAGCCAGGCCAAGACCAGACCAGACCAGACCAGACAAATCTTTATTGTTACTTTTTTCTTTTTTGACACATTGGCATACATTTTTAAAAAAATGAAATTCTGATGCCCACACTCAAAAGTGCGAATACACGTGTGTGTGTGTGTGTGTGTGTGTGTGTGTGTTCTATCTATCTATCTATCTATCTATCTATCTATCTATCTATCTATCATCTATCACCTATCACCTATCACCCATCATCCATCTATCTATCTATCTATCTATCTATCTATCTATCTATCTATCTATCTATCTATCTATCTATCTATGACAGATCATTTAGAATATACATAGCAGAAAAAAGAATCTTGAAAGTTAACAGAGTTGATACTCTATGGTACAAAGCTGTTCCAGAATCTAGTTGTTCTGCTTCGGATACCACCAAGCCTCCTTCCAGAAGGTAAGAAAGACAACAAGTCATAGAGAGGATGTGTAGCGTCCCAGACAATACTCCGGACCCTGGTCAAGCATCGCTTATATACCATGTCCTGGATAGAAGGAAGTGAACTTCCAATACTATTTCCTGCCGTCCTCACCACTCTCTGCACAGCCTTCCTGTCCACAACAGTAATGCCTCCTATGATATATTGTATTTCATTTTGTCAAAATTCCTGGGGAGCATTGTAGGGAACAGGGATGGCACTAAAGACTTCTATTTTTCTTTACAGCTTGCCTTCTTTCCGTTTCCTTTGTTAATTAAAGAACGCTAAGGCAGAGATTTGGGCAGATGCCAAGGAAGGGAACGAATGCAAGCCTATCAGATTCACCTATTCCAAAGGCCTCCTTAGAGACAGAGATGCCTTGCAACACGCCTGCTTGCTATGCATTTTGTTCATTAAAAGGCTCTAAAAATAAAAAGAGGAAGCCAGACAAGGCTAGGGAGGCTGGTGGGTGGGCAGAATGCTTGTCCCTGTGTTAGATTAACTCTCGTTTCTTAGAACTCCTGCAAGTGACAAACTAATCCTGTGTTTTGCTCTGCACACAGAGAACTGAACTGGGCAAGGGGATTTTGGTCTCCATGCTGAAGGACCCACAACTTGCCTGGTGTGCAAAGTACTTAGGTGTAAGGAGGGTTGGTGCGTGGGAGCCCTCAGACACTTCTGTTAGCTTGCGTGAGAGAGTAAAGCAGTGTGGAATTTGCACACCCTGCGTAATTCGCACAACACCGCCGGTCCAATTTGTGTCCCCTTTGTGGAGGCATTTCACTGAAAACACACACACACACACACACACACAGATGGAGATTGGGTGCAGATATATAAAGCGCAAACAATCAGACCCACGCTTGGAGACTTCGATTAGTTGTTCTCTGGCTCAAGCCTTTACACAGGAATCTTTTCAGACTATCAGTTTGCACCCGGGGTAAGATGAGATATCGAATACTTTGGCCACCAAATGAGAAGAGAAGACTCAGAAAAGAGCCCGGTGATGGGAAAGATGGAAGGAGAAAGGAGAAGAGGACAGCAGAGGATGAGACGGTTAGGTGGTGTTGTCGACAAAATGAACATGAATTTTGGAAAACTCTGGGAGACGGGAGGACAGAGGTGGCTGGTGTGATGTAGTCCATGGGGTTTGCAAAGAGTCAGACGTGGCTTAACGACTGAACAAAAATGCTAGATAAAGGCAGTCCCCAAAGGTGCTTTTTTCAAGAGGCAACTGGACTTTCTGGTTTTTCTTTGAGGACATTTCACTTCTCATCCAAGAAGCTTCTGACTGGATGGTGGGGAATGGAAGGATGTATACTCCTTGCAGACAGCTGGTCATTGGCATTCTCTGCAAGGAGTATACATCCTTCCATTCCCCACCATCCAGTTGGAAGCTTCTTGGATGAGAAGTGAAATGTGTTCAAAGAAAAACCAGAAAGTCCAGTTGCCTCTTGAAAAAAAAAAAGGCACCTTTGGGACAACCATGACCTGGATGACTGAGAATCTCCATAGACATTCAGATAAAGGCAGATTTTGCCTTCTTGTGCTCACATAGGGATTCCAGACTAAGTCCCCGTTTGACTCCTCCCTCCTGGCTCAGCCAGACTCTCTTCTACAAGATATTGGCCTTGGAGGCTAGAAGTTCCTGGAATGAGAAACATTTGCTTAGTTCCTTCAGTGAGGAATTACAAACTAAGGCAACTCAGAATTTATTTATTTTTTAAAAACGGTCTCGCATACCCACTTTACGGAGCAGGAGGAAATGGGGGAGGCCTCTTTTGCCTTGCGAAGGGATGGGAGATGCCGTCCCTCCTTGCTTTGTCCCCATCCCATAAAATCCCACAACCCTTCCCCCCCCCCTCCAGCCTTGTCCACCACTTGCTGGAACGATGCTCTCCAGTGGCCTGCAAGCCTCTGCCAGTTGCCACGGCAACAGCATCTGCAGGGGCTTGCTCAGATTTCCAGCTCTTCCCGGGAAGCTGAAATACCCTTCATCCAAATTCAAAGATGAAACTGCAATCCCAAAGCCAAATGAAAGCGCAAAGATGCCACAAACACCCAGGCAAGGGTACCTCTAAGCATGTGTGGAGAGCACCTGACCAGCCTAAGTCATTTTACTGCCCAAGCCAGGGATACCAATGGCATCTCTCCATCCATCTCAAAACAAGGTGATAAGCGGGACCTGAATCGGCCGGGAAGTATTTAATGGTAAATTGATGACAAGCTGCAAATTAACATCAATATTCACGGGGTGTGTGGGATGGGAAGTCTATTTTTGAATCCAGTTTAATTCAGTGGGGGCTTTCTCCCTCATGAGCACAGCATTGCTCTTTTAAGCCAACACCTGTTTTCCTTCCAACCCTTGGATCCTTCCAGAAGGGGATTCCCACGGTTGTTTTGTCCCTCATTTCTAGATACTGCAAACCTGATCTGCACCTTGGTTTCTTTATGGGTCCGAATGCTCTGCGAATCCAGCCATTGTGGGGTTTTTTTTTCCAAGTCCCAATTATGGCTCGGAAAGATCTATCCACCTAAAGCCGGTATTATTTAGTAAACTGGATTAAACAAAGCGTGACTTAGCTGCCATGGGACGGATCACTTCCAAGTTAACATTTCCCTGTCGTCTTTATCGTTAAGCACTCCTGTTCTACCAATAAACTTGTGTTCCTCTATGATGCTGTCTCGTTCCCTTGAAGGCCCCCAAAGCTAGGGGCCCTCTTTGTATTTGGCAAAACATTTCAAAGTATTCACATGTACAGAACAAAGCAATGCTTCCTTTCAAACCATACGCGAGTCACTGCAAGCAGGAGAGTCTTGCTGTGTCTTTCAAAATTCAAGAGAATTCGTATTTGGCTAATGCCACGCAGGGATATGGGGTTTGATGCTTTCATCATTACAGGCACAAGGTTTGATTCAAACTATCTACTTGGAAGGGAAGGGAAAAAAAGGATGGTTTCCAGATCAAAGAAGCACACCTGAGAAGAAAACAAAAAATGAAGGGAGAGAGGGAGGAAAGAAAAGGAGGAGGGAGGGAGGGAGGAAGCAGGGAGAGAGGATAGGAGGGATGGAAGGGAGAGAAAGAAAGAGAAGAAAGGAAGAAAAGAAGGAAGAAAAGAAAGAAAGAAGAGAAAGAAGGTAAGAAGGCAGGCAAGAAAGAAAGAAGGAAGGCAAGAAAGAAAAAAGAAGGCAAGAAAGTAGACAAGAAAGAAAGAAGGAAGGAAAGAAAGAAAGAAAGAAAGAAAGAAAGAAGGCAAGAAGATAGGCAAAAAAGAAAAAAGGAAGGAAAGAAAGAAAAAGAAAGAAAAAAGAAGGCAAGAAAGAAGACAAGGAAGAAAGAAAGAAAGAAAAAAGAAAGAAAAAGAAGGCAAGAAGGCAGGCAAAAAGAAAAAAGGAAGGAAAGAAAGAAAAAGAAGGCAAGAAAGAAGACAAGGAAGAAAGAAAGAAAGAAGACAAGGAAGAAAGAAAAAAAGAAAGAAAGAAAGAAAGAAAGGAAGGAAGGAAGGAAGGAAGGAAGGAAGGAAGAAAGAAAGGAAGGAGGCACTAGGGTATACAAGCAACCCATTCCTTGCTTTTCCCAATTCCAATTCCTACACCACCATGTCCTATTAAGCAGGTTCAATTGTCACCTGTCTGTGGTGCGAATCCTCCTCCCTATTTGAGTGTTGTCCCTCCCATTCCGTTCTCTACTTTTACAAATTATGGGGGTTCCCAAGCCTGCCCTCATCTCTCCTATGGGATTTATGGTGGGGGGATGACCAGAACCACCTCACTGCAATCCTGGAAGAAGCTGGATCTGCAGACCGAGAACAATCCTTGGACAAAGCCTGATCTTCTCGGATGCCAAGCCAAAAAGTTGGCCCCAGAAAGAGACAAATGGCGCTGGCCCAATTTTGCTGCACTTAATGAAGAGAGACCCGTCTTAGTTACAGAAGTGCCAGCCTTCAGAAGTGCTGCACGTTGTAGAAGGTCACACACGTGTGTCTGCATGAAGACACCTGATTTGGCGGTGCCACCTGGAGCCAAAGGTAGCATGTGCTAACCAGCCTCTGTCCATAACACCTCTTCTTTGTGCAGGGGTGGGATGCAAATATTTTTACTACCGGTTCTGTGGGTGTGGCTAGGTGGGTGTGACTAGGTGGACATGGTCATGTGACTGGGTGGCCATGGCTGCTGCTCCTCCTCCTCCTCCTCCTCCTCCTCCTCCTCCTCCTCCTCCTCCTCCTCCTCCTCCTCTTCTTCTTCTTCTTCTTCTTCTTCTTCTTCTTCTTCTTCTTCTTCTTCTTCTTCTTCTTCTTCTTCTTCTTCTTCTTCTTCTTCTTCTCCTTCTCCTTCTCCTTCTCCTCCTCCTCCTCCTCCTCCTCCTTCTCCTTCTTTGCAGCACCCCCCATGGTCCCTTTTTGGCCTCCTGGGCCTCAGGGAAGCCTCTTGGGTGGTCATTTTTCCTCCCAGGAGGTTTCCCTGAGGCCCAGGAAGCAAAAATAGAGTGGGGGGGGGCATGCAGCACCCCCCCGCATGCCCCTTTTTGCCTCCTGGGCCTCAAGGAAGCCTCCTGGGCAAAGCAGTAAGACAGTGAGGGGATCCTGGCACAGCTGATCATTGGAACAGCTGTTCATCGGAACAGCTGATCATCAGAACAGCTGATCATCGGGAGAGGGGGAAAAAAAAGAAAAAAATACCAGTTCAGCAGAACCAGTAGCTGTTTTTTTACTACTGGTTTGGCCGAACGGTAACATTTTTTTTTACTACTGGTTCGCATGAACCGGGATGAACTGGGTAGAATACCACCACTGCCTTGTGCGGACTGCAGAAGGCCTGATTGTAAAGCCCAGGGTGGCAAATGGCTACTGAAAAGAACCCCATTCCTAAGAGGTCCTTAAAGGGGGTGTGCATAAGTGCACGATTGTGCCTACTGTCCCTGTCCTCTTGCCCCCATTTATTCGTACCTATTTCCTGTATTCTTACTCAGGTTTATTCTTATACCCATTATCTCGTAAGCAATTGACAAGTCAGATAAATAAATAAAAACAAAAACAAACCGCTCCAAACTCGATTGCAGAAAATACGATTTCAGCCACGGAGTGGTCAATGCTTGGAACGC
Organism: Pseudonaja textilis; assembly: GCF_049901715.1. Lineage (NCBI taxonomy): Eukaryota > Metazoa > Chordata > Lepidosauria > Squamata > Elapidae > Pseudonaja > Pseudonaja textilis. The sequence continues at coordinate 9,759,470 of NC_142003.1, forward strand.
GCTACCTGACGCCGTTGTTACAGTCTCAACCCCTCAACAGCTTCCACCTCAAACTGTCTACTGTGGACCTCACCCCATTCCTAAGGGGTCCTTAAAGGGGGCGTGCATAAGTGCACCAGCGTGCCTACCTTCCCTGTCTTACTGTCCCCGTTTATCTGTATTTACTCCCTTTGTTCTTGTTTATGTTCATACCTATACTTGTTATCTTGTACGTGTTTGACAAACAAACAAAATAAAAATAAATAAAATTTGGAAAGACTTCTCTCCCAAAGATACGGGTGAAGGAGTGTGGGGGAGGTATAAGGATGCTGGAGGGATCCTTTGTGGAAACTCAACAATTCGAAATGAAAAAAAAGAAAAAAAAAAGAACAGCTTTCTTCCCGGCAGGATTAGTCAGAACAGGAACAGCCAGGAAATCGTACATTTCCTTGCTAAGGCAACATCATGCAGCAAGGGGGTATAGCTCAGTGGTAGAGCATTTGACTGCAGATCAAGAGGTCCCTGGTTCAAATCCAGGTGCCCCCTCCTTTTGTTTTTTGTTTTTGTCTCTTTGAAGAAAAATTGTGGAGAGGAGGCTTTCTTGGATAAGAGACAGCCTGTTTTTCTCCCAAGAATCAAAGATTAGTGGGGGGGAAAGTGGATTAGCTGTGAGGCTAGAGATTTGTATAACATCCAAGAGGGCTGAGAGATAATAAGGTTGTAATGATCTGTTGACGAGAAAGTTGGAAGTCATTATAATTTATTGCTTTTCATTTTTTTCTTTTCATTGTTTCCTTTCCTTCCATTAATCCACAACTTCTTCCTTTTCCTTTTCCTTTTCCTTTTCCTTTCCTTTGCACTTTCCTTTGCACTTTCCTTTCCTCTTTTCTCTTCCCCTTCCCCTTTTCTTTTCTTTTCAGATTTTTTAGATCAAGTTCTTGAAAAATATAAACAAGAAAGAACAAAAAGAAAAAAGGACACACAGAGGAACACACCACTAAAAACAGACAACTGCAAGCCACGTTCACAATTGTGCCCTGGGCACTGGGCAACAGAAATTCTTACAAAGATACAAAAAATCACCACTTGCTAATATTTGCATGTTTAGCTGCTGCCCCAGACAATAGTCCTCAACTTGCAACAGTTGGTTTAGTGACCATTCAAAGTTACAAGTTAACTTATTAGAAAAAGTGATTTATGAATGTTATTTTTTCACCCTTAACAACCGTTGCAGCATCCCCACGGCCATGTGATCAAAATTGCTTGGCAACTGGCATGTACTTATGACAGACAGTTCAAGTGTCCTGGGGTCATGGGATCCCCTTTTTGTGACCTTCTGACAAGGAAAGTCAACTGAACATGTACACGCATATACACAGTAGTGGCGGGATTCAAATTTTTTACTACCGGTACTGTGGGAGTGGCTTGGTGGGCATGGCAGGGGAAGGATACCGCAAAATCCCCATTCCCTCCCCATCCCACTAACCTGCTTTCCAGCTCCATTCTCCTCTGTAGGGCAACCAAAAAAGACCCAGCCGATCAGCTGGGATGCAATGGGAGGCGGAGAATAGATGGGGCTGGCGGGACCAGTCAGAGGTGGGATTTGAATGATACAAAATTTCTGCTACCGGTTCTCCAGAACTGGTCAGAACCTGCTGAATACTACCTCTGATACACAGGTACAAACCGTACACACAGTCTGCAGAAATCTCCTCCCCCCCTTTTTTTTAATGGAGAGAGTGAGGGGGAACTTTAGCAAAGTATGTAATACTTTGTACAAAGTATATAATACTCACAGGCAGCATTGAAACTAGCAATGCAGAGGTGAACTCTGTCAATTGTGCTTCATTTGACTAACTATGGTTAAAGTTAAACTAACCATAGTTTAGTCCCATATGCAAGTATATAATAAAGCTTATTTTTTTGCCATTTTCCTCTTTCAAGATGGTACAAAATCCTGCTGCCAAATTTCACCAATCGTGATCAGAAGCAGGTTCACAGGCAGCATTGAAACTAGCAGTGCAGAGCTGAACTCTGTCAATTGTGCTTCATCCGACTAACTATGGTTAAAGTTAAACTAACCACAGTTTAGTCCCACATGCAAAACCCCTACCTGTTTCCATTTGAAGCTCCTTCTAAGGATGCCATCCTCCTGTGTCCTTCAGCCTTCCTTTCAACTTTGCGGTCTCTGGATTTGAAAAACTTCCTGTTTATGGCCGGATTACAACAGTTGTAAAAAAAGAATATTTTACAACAGAGAGAGAGGAAGCAAACCAGGCACTTATCAATGAACATACTGGTTTAGGCCTTGGTTTGAGAGTGTCTAACACTTCCCTACAGGTGGAAACAATCAGTATTATGCTGCAGTCCCAGCTGGTAATATTTTGCAAATCAAACATTTTAAAGCAACAGGAACCACTTTGCATTCCTTTTTTTTCGTTCCGGTGGTGCAGTATCTGGAGTGGAAGGAAACCTTTCTCCTTCAAATCCCAGAAGGAAGAAAACAGTTGCCATGAGCAAAGGCTCCCAGGAAGATTATAAATTAATCTTAATATTGCTGTTGTGTAGATGATCTGTCAAGAGTGTGTCATAAACTAAAAATAGTCTCCAGCAAGTTGGTTTTGACCAGTGTTTGTCAACCTTGGCAACTTTAAAACAGGTGGGTTTCAACTGCTAGAATTCCTCTTAACGAGCAATATTCTTGATTTTATTGGCCAGCAATTTCTATCCTGTGCGTTCAGGCCTGGGGCCCTGTCATATATCCAGAATAATGCAAGGAGGAAGAGACTACAGTGAAGATTTAAGCAAAAACTCCATGCACGATTGGCCAAAGGTGAAGATTGGCTTTGCCCAAAGGGCTTGTAAAAAAAAAAAAACTTGCTTGGTCAGTTAACAGACTTGGTAGGGACCTTAGAGGTCATCTAGTCCAATCCCCTGCTCAAGCAGGAGACCTTATTCCAGGGGTCTGGGCAGCAGTCCAGCCCCGGTCTGTGGATCGCCAGGAACTAAGCAACACAAGCGAGTGAAGCCCCATCTGTGCAGCGGGCAGTGCTCAAAATCACCCACACGCTCCACAGAAAAATCACTCTCCATGTAATGAGTCCCTGGTGGCCAATAGATTTAGGACCACAGCCCTTTACCAGGCCAGACAAATGGATGTCCATTCTCTTCTGAAAAACCTCCAGTGTTGGAGCATTCACAACTTCTGAAGGCGAGCTGTTCCATTGGTAGTTGTTCTATTGGGAAATTTCTCCTTAGTTCTAGGTTGCTTCTCTCCTTGATGAGTTTCCATCCATTGTTTCTTGTCCTGCCCTCAGGGGCTTTGGAGAATAGCTTGACTCCCTCTTCTTTATAGCAGCCCCTCAAATATTGGAACACTGCTATCATGTTACCCCTAGTCCTTCTCTTTATTGGACTAGGTATACCCAGTTCAATGTATGTTTTAGCCTCTGGTCCCCTAATCATCTTTGTTGCTCTTCTCTGCACTCTTTCTAGTTTAGTTAAAAATTTTTATTTTAAACAAACATAGACAAACAAAACATAAAACCAGCTTCCAGTTACATACAGTGTGTCGGTTGGTTACAAGTCTTTTGTGCTTCCTCTCCATAGTCCTCACTTATAGTTTGTATAAATTCTCATATTATCCATCTAGTATTTGTATGTATGTATATGTATATGTATATGTATATGTATATGTGTATGTGTATGTGTATGTGTATGTGTATGTATGTATGTATGTATATATGTATATATGTATGTATTATCATTGTTAATCATTTATTTGACTATAACTATTATTCTATCATTTTATGCGAGACATTCAACATTTTGGATGGATTTATATTATAACATTCAATACCCCATCATAAATCCACCCAATAATAATACATCCTTAGGTTATATCCTCTATAATTCTATTATCCTTGTATTATAAAGTTATCTAAGATATATCATTTCCATATTTTCGGTTGTTGGGATTTTTGAAGCCCACCCCTGGACAGCCCTCTCTTTTATAGCAATGTGTCGAGTTCCCAAAACCAAGAAAGACACAACTGAGGTTCTTCTGCCCGATTTGAGAAATAGCGACGGAGCAAGATGAGAAAGGAAGAATATAGCAGCAAAGCGGGGACATTATGAATCCATCCTGGACTTTCCTCCCGGTTCTCCTTCATTTGGGCAAAAGAGAATTCCCTCTGGAAATGGCTTTTCAGTAGAGGCTGAATCTAGCCTGGCCTTCGACAGGGAGATTTTTCACATCAAAAACCCCAGGGTGATTTGCTTGAAGGAAGCGCTTGACTGAACCGAAGGGCTATTCGGTGGGAGTTCATCCCTCTCTTGTTTGAAATCCCTGTAGCTATGCAACCAGCATGGTCATCTCAGCACCTGGGACGCCTCCTCTCCGTGTCCTTGAAAGAGGCTTTCACTGTGTAGGTGTTGTATCTCTTCTCAAGAAACAATGCTTCGGAGACCAAGAGCCTTTGTTGGGATTGAGGCTTGCTAAGGGAGTAGATGAAGAAAGGGGCAGAGAAAGGGCTTCTCTCTGGCTAGTTAAGACTGGAATGGCCTTCTTTTCAAAGCAGTTAATTCACTGACATCCAGAGGTGGGATTCAATTTTTTTAACAACCGGTTCTGTGGGCGTGGCTTAGGTGGTGGACATGGCTTGGTGGTCATGTTATTGGCTGGGCGGGGCCAACTCAATATCCCTCACATCGAGGCACACATCTCCTCACCTGGCCTCTCATGACTGTGGGGATGCTGCAACAGTCGTAAGTGTGAAAAACGGCCATAAGTCACTTTTTTCAGTGCCATTGTAACTTGGAATGGTCCAACCTTGGCTACTTTTAAGACCTGTGGACGTCAACTCCACTCCTTCACTTGCAATGGAATCCCTGATGCCACCAGGCTTGAAATTTTGGACCTAGACAACTTAGAGCTACGCAGCCTACGGTCTCACCTAAGTACACAAAATTGTCTGCTACAACATCCTGCCTGTCAACGACTACTTCAGTTTCAACCGCAATAACACATGGCAAGCAATAGATACAAACTTGAAGTAAACCATTCCAAACTTGATTGTCCATGTTCCTCCCCCAACTTCCTCACCATCCAAGGCTGGGGGAGGGTGAAAAACAGGCCTCCCGGAAGTTCAGAAAGGCTGGAAACGGGCGCGTTTCTGGCTTCCAGAGAGCCTCCGGAGCACGGGGAGGCCGTTTCTGCCTTCCCAGAGGCCTGAGGAAAGCCTCCAGAGACCAGGGAGAGCAAAAATTCCTCCCTTTCCCGCTGTGGGTGCAGGAGGTCAAATAGGCCACGCCAAGCATGATCACACCCACCCAGCAACCGGGCAGAGAGCCTGTTGCTAAAATTTTTGAAGCCCACCCTTGGTTGAGGTGGAACAAGGCTGGGTTGAAAAAAACCCTTCAAGAGAAGGCCGAAATGCGATGGGCGAGGCAGCTTCTGCAGCGCTGACATACCATGATGGATTCTTCTGTCTTGGTGGTGCTCAAGATTTCAGAGAGGCGGCTGGCCTGCGGCTCATCCATCATTGCAACGTCTGCCCCTGTCAACAGGAATCCTGCACTCATCAATCGTTCCAGCAATACCAAGTAAGGTGGTAGCTGTCCAGCCTCCTGACGAGCGGCTTCCGGAAGGGTCAGGCAGGTGGCCTGGCACAGAGCCACCAAGTGAGGTGTTTTTTTTTAAGAGAGGGAGGGAGAAAAAAATGGAATTAGCAATAGCAGGAGCACTGAGACTTACATAGTGCTTCACAGTGCTTTTACAGCCCTTTCTAAGTGGATTACAGAGTCAGCCTCTTGCCCCCAACAATCTGGGTCCCCGTTTTACCCACCTCGGAAGGGTGGAAGGCTGAGTCAACCTTGAGCTGGTCAGGATTGAACTCCTGTCAGTCAGCAGAGTTAGCCTGCAATATTGACAAAAAGGATCAGGTAGAGACACTGCTTTGGATAACTTTCAACCTTGAGCTCGGTGAGATTCGAACTGCTCAATTGCACCAGCCGGCAGTCAGCAGAAGTAGCCTGCAGTACCATACTCTAACCACTGCGCCACTGTGGCTCATCCAATAATAGCAAGAGCATAATAACAATAACAGCAAGAGGGAGGAAGAAAAAGTGGAATTAATAATAACAGGAGCAAGAGCACTGAGACTCTTAGCAATGTGGAAACCAGATTCACTCAACAACCGTGTTACTAACTCAACAATTGCAATGATTCACTTAACGACTCTGGAAAGCAAGGTCATAAAACAGGGCAAAACTCACTTAATTCATGTCTCACATACATTTTGGGCTCAGCTGTGGGTGGTAAATGGAGGATTGCTTGCACTGCCAAGAAAGATTAGACAAAACCACTAATCTGCTTCTACTGACACATTCTCAGCATTTGAGGCAAACTTCCCGTTTTAGAGACGTGTAGCTGGAATTAAAATCCTGTAATTTTCATGCCAGCGGATTAGGGACTGTTCTTCCGAGAAAGATGAGAACATTTTATTTATTTATTCCATTTTTACACCGCCCAACTCACCTAAGTGAGTCTGGGTGGTTTAACAACAGACGAAACACATCAGTCCATTTTGTCTCAATGTTTCCCCAGTCTAACATGCACTCAATTTAATGCTCCATTTGGAGCATGTCATGCTCTCACTTGGGGTACAAGTTTGCTTGCACGCGAAGGGCTGTGGGAACAAGCCGGTGGCCAAGAAAGGCTTCTCACGTGAACGACAACTGCTCCACCTCCTGGGCAAAGGTGAACTCGGAACATCACTTGTAGCTTTTGTCCTAAATAAATCCTGTTTTGGCAAGACCGGTCAGGTGCTGCATCTCTAAAATTGCATTTTATTATATAACCCCAGGAAGGTGAGGGGGAGGAAGAAAGAGAGAGAGAGAGAGAGATGAGAGACACAGAGAAAGAGAGTCAGAAAGAGAGATGAGAGAGAGAGAGAGACAGAAAAAGAGAGAGAGAAAGAGACAGGGAGAAAGAGAGAGAGGTGAGGGACACAGAGAGAAAAAGTGAGAGATGAGGGACAGAAAGAGAGATGGAGATGAGAGAGGGAGAGAAGGGGAGAGGGGGAGAGAAAGAGAGACAGAGAGTGAGAGGGGGAGGGGGAGGGGGAGAGGGAGACAGAGTGAGACAGAGACAGAGAGAGAAAGAGAGACAGATGAGAGAAGGAGAGAAGGGGAGGGAGGGGAAGGGAGAGAGGGGAGAGAGGGAGGGACAGAGAGAGAGTGTGTGTGAGAGAGAGAGAGAAAGAGAAAGAGAGGGGAGAGAGAGGGAGGGAGAGAGAGAGGGGGGAGAGAAAGAGAGGGAGGGAGGGAGAGAGAGAGAGACAGAGAGAGACGAGAGAGGGAGAGAAGGGAGAGAAGGGAAGGGAGAGAGAGGGAGGAGAGAGAGAGAGAAGGGAGAGAGAGAGAGATGGCTCTTGTCAGAGAGAAGCATAGGGCTGGAAGTGACCTTCTAGTCCATCCTCCCCCCTCAAGCAGGAGAGACTTATAACATTCTGAATAAATGCCTATGAAGGCTCCTTTTGAACACCTCCCGTGATAGAAAACCCAGTTTCTGGAGGCAAGCCATGCCACTGATCAATTGTTCTTGAACGCTCAGGAACTTTTATTCCTTAGTTCTAGGCTGGATCTCTCTTTGATGATTTTTCCACCCTTTTTACTTCTTACACTAGCCTCGGGGACGTTGGAGAATAGGGTGATGCCTCTTCTCTGTGGGAGCCCCTCAAGTCCTGGGAGGCAGCTATCTTGTCATTCCTAGCCCCGATCAGGTTTCCAGGGTTGCCCTGTTCAATAATGGTTTTTAAAGAAAGGGTATCTGACCCAAACTCCTACCTACTCCATATTAACCATAAAAGCGGGCTATAACCAGTGGAAAGAGCAGCTCTAGAACCAAATAACGAAATACAGAATAATAATAGAGTAATCAGGGACCTTGGAGGTCCTCTAGTCCAACCCCTGCTCAAGCAGGAGGCCCTATACCATTCCAGATAAATGGCTGTCCAATCTCTTCTTTAAAAAACCTCCAGTGAGGGAGCACCCACAATTCCAGGAGGCAAGCTACTCCATTGATTAATTGTTCTCGCTGTCAAAAAATAATAATAATAATCTCCTTCTTTCTAGGTTGATTTTTCCCCTTGATTGGATTCCATCCTTTGCTTCTTATCCTTCTCTTAGTTGCTTTGGAGAACAGACCAATCCCCTCTTCTCTGTGGGAGCCCTTCAAGTCTTGGAAGACTGCTATCATGTCTCCCCTAGTCTTCCTCTTTGTTACACAAGACATCCTTAGTTCCCTCAATCGTTCATTGTATGGTTTCACCTCCTGACCCCTTATCATTTTTGTTTCTGTAATCCTCGCTCTTTAGATTCTGCCCTTTGGAGCCAAATAATGACAGCAGCTGAATTTTTCAGACCCAAACTCAACACAGGTTTCTGTGATGCAAAGAGTTGCACGGTGAGAAGTGACATTTGTGGTAAATTTAGAAGTTTTGGAAATGTGATGGTACCATGGCCTGGTACGTAAGTGTTCTGACCCAAACCCTGTTCCAAGGAAACAAACACGAAACAGAGTAACAGCAAAACCTTTTAATGATTCTTTACGAATTCCATTCCTTCCTGGTTAAAAGGCTGCTTCAAACTAATTGTCTCTGATAAGAATGAGCCTTGGTGCAAGGCTGCCAAGAACACTAGATAAAGTTGCCAAGAAATATTTCAAACACAATGAGTCTCCAAACACCAACCAAGAGAGTCCGAATGTCCACAAGGCTTGAGGGCAAAAACTTCTTTGCTTCCTGCAAAGAACTGCAGTTTCTCCGCTGACTTTTGTCTCTTAAGGGAGGGGCCATTACCTTGCAGCCTTACTCCGAAGTCGCCAGTGCTGCTGCAGCTGCTCTTTCCTTCGAGCAGACCTGTGCACTACGCACAGGCTCCTCATGGTCCTCTTCATCACTGCTGCCAGCCTCCACAATCTCCAAAGGCAGCATTCCACTCCCTGATGGTCCTGGCCCCATCCCTGCATCCCACGCAGGCCCCTCATCAGAGTCCTCGCCCTCTGAGACCTCAGCTCTCTGCACCTGCTGCCGAAGAACCACAACAATAAGTGGGGTTGTGCTCCTACAGCTCTGCTCTGTTGTCCTCTAGACATTGCCACCAACTTAGGCCGCAGTGGTTTCCTCTGCCTCCCTTGCTACCCAGTTAATCAATATCTAGTTTAGATGTCAAGTTTGAAGTGGGCTTATGATGTTACAATCATTATCGCTTCTCAATTTGCCAAAGAATCAAGGGGGAGGGAAGGGGGAAATGGTATGAGGGCTCCAGACTTCCAGAAGTCGAGCCATGAGAGCCAAGGACACATCGGCAGGTGTTTGCCAAGACCAGAGACTTTTTCTCATAACAAATACAATGACACTCCATTGGACAATGCAACCTACACCAATAGGAGGGAAGGAGAAATCTACACTGTCATTATGTGGGTTTGTGTGGGAATTAGGTAGATCTGGTTTTTGCCGAAATGATGTACTCAATAAAGTTTTGCATTGAAAGGTTGGAAGGTCTTGACCATGCTTGCTTTGGGTTGGTTTGTCAGTCAGAATGCTGACATTAGACCTATAATGGTAAGCCTGTTAACCATCTCTTTACCTATAGTTTGTGGCTGCTTTGGGCCCAGTAAACTGAATTCTTGTCTGTTTTCTCTTTTAACCAGCTTGCGTTTCTTGTTGCGATTCCAAAATCGGCTGCGGTGTCAGCTATGACTGGTCCAACCTATAGGGTGGATTGAAAAGGAGAATTGTTTATATTGTGGGGCACAGAAAGAGCTTAATTCAACAATCAGGATGATACCACGAACTCACCATATTGCCATTTAATGTAACAGAAAGCCCGATGCAGGAACACTTTATCATTGGTAGCCCTTCCTTCTGACCAACCTGCATTTATGCTAATGTAAAGAGTAACTCTAAAAGCCCGATCATTACGAGATATTTTAATTTGCTTAACAGGCCTTGAGAGTTAAATTTGCATCTCTTCTGATTTAATGAACGAACGCCCCATTGAACCTACAGCTTCCAAACAGCTCTGCAAGATCAGCGGAACAGATGACATCACAACAATACCTAACAATATATAAAGTTTAGCTAGACTTTGAGTAGCCTGCTCCAAAGAAGCTTGAAATCCCGGGAGCAGAAACCCTAAAACATTTTTGGGGAAGCACAAAGTTAGGTAAGGTTGTTTTAGAGCAGATATGGTGACTTTAAAGCCTGTGAGATTTCAACTCCCAGAAGTCTAGGCTGGCTTAGGAATTCTCGGATTTGAAGTCTCACAGGCTGTAAAGTCACCATAGTTGCCCATCCCTGCTTTAGAGCAAGATGGAAATAATATTTTTCTGGTCTTAATAGGAAAGAAAGTCTTGCTTGGAGCTCTCCAGGGTCCTGTTTGTCTTTACCAGAAGGTTCTGCCTTAGCCTCACTGGTCAAGTCTAATTGCCTGTGAAGCTCTGCGATGCAAGTCTCCATTCACACGTGGTAGTAACTTGCATTTTTTTAAAAAACGCCTATAGTTCATTGCTTAAATTATAGTTAACCTCACACCTTACACCAAAAACAAACGAGCTACATAATGGTTAGAGTCATGCTTTGCTTTAAAACCTAAGAAAGTCGGTTAGCTTTTGGCTTAATGTATTGCTTGAAATCCAGCCAGATCATGTGGCTAATTCAAGAAATTCAAGTGAAAGGAATCATTTGCACATTAGTGCAGTGTGCGAAAGAGACATACGGAGTAGCTATGTGTGAATTGGGCCACAGAAGTGGGGAAACAGCTTTCACATGAGTTGGAAACTAGCTGTAAGGGACTTTTCTTTCTATTTGAGTTATAAAAATAGTCCTCGGCATATGACCATAATGGAGCCTGCCTGTTATGTTTGTATGTCACAATGATTGTAAAACTGGTGAGTCACAATTTTATGGTGTTAAGCTAATGCAGCAGTTATATAGCAAACGTAGAAACCTGTGATGACTTGGGGCGTGGCACAAAACTAACAAAGTCACGAAAGTAGATAAATTCCCTTTAATACCTCCAACTTGGTCCCCAATGTCCAGTTATCTACAGCTGGAGATCAAACAGTCTATGAAGGGAAGAAATGCAGTCTGAACCCAAAGTAAAGATAAATTAGAAATTAAAAAACCAACACAAACCATGCTGAAGTAATTAACACAACAGGGCAGGAGAATAAATTGCAGACTTCCAAAAGATAATGCAGCACCCATAGTTGGGAGGACCCCAAAACCCCGATAAGCCTCAACCAAGATAGTGCACGCTTTGCTTCCAGCAAGGTGCTGTATGCAAACGCCCCACTTATATCCTGTTCTTCCAGTTGCAACTAATGAAAGGGATCAGGACCCTTTCTCTCCCGTAAGCCATGTTGCTCCCTTCTCCGTTCCTCCCTGCATGCCTTAGGGTGAAGAGGGGTTGGCCCTGGGTCTTCCTCTGAATTCCCAGCCGGACTGTGCCCTTCCCCCGTTTCTTCCACAGCCACCGGAGCCACACTCCCACTCCCTGTCAGCTGCTCAATCTCCCCCCCACCCCCAGAGTCGGACTCCAACAAGGGCATGACAAAACCCATATGGCAGTTAGCCTGCAATACTGCATTCTAACCGCTGTGCCACTATGGGGCAAAACTCACTTAACAAAACTTCTCACTCACCAATGGACATTTTGGTGCTCAATTGCAGTCATAAATTGAGGACTCTTTGTATGCATGCACCAAAGCACCGTGGTTGGTACGGTTTGTCTTTCTTAGTTATGGCATACTGAGCAGATCAGGGAAATAAGAGGACAGGCAACGGGTAGAAATGTATTTTTCCCCCCTGGGTTTGGGGAGGGTGCACTTCTTCCTACAACAATGTGGATTCTATTTGTACACTGCTATGTTTTCTCCACTTCTCATCTCCCTTGTTGTGGGCCTTTAGCAGTTGTTGCTAAAAGGGGCCATGTGGAACCCCGATGGTGGTGGCGTCAATTCTGGAACAGGTTAAACAGCTTTAGGAGTTGGGAAGAACTGTGTAGGTGCCTGCCTCTCCCTCCTCTAGAACTGGATACATGGCATCCCGTAATCCTTCCGATAAAAAACAGCCGAATGTCACGAACAGCAGCACGATAAGATGCGGAGCCTGGAAAAGAAAGAAGAAGAAAAAAAAAAAGAAAGAAAAGAAAAAGAGACGATGCAGAAAGATGATTCTATCAGACTATGAATTAAACATTGTCTCTGCTCTTTTCAGCCGGGTGATTGATGGCCTACGGATTCCTGAAGAAATTGCTTTAAAGGGCACCTGTTCTACAGTGGAACAGCAAACATTTAAGCCCATTACGCAGGGCAATGGTTTCATTATCTCTGTTGACTTGGCTCCGTTAGGGTTTGGCGTGCGCATTGACAAAACACAAAGCCGTTGCTGACTTCGTCCTTGCAGCTGAGTAATACAGTGAACGAGGGTTTGTCCCCTCCTTTGCTGCCAAGTTATGGCAAGCTAGAAAATTAGAGGGGTCCCAGCAGGACCAAGAGGGCTGAGGGGGTGGCGTAACCTGGGGACAAACCTGACAGTCCCAGGGAACCGTAGACGTCCTTAGACATTTTATACTTTCCATATGGGTTGTATATTTTTAAATTTGGGGGTATTTCTCCCCCTTTTAATAATGACTTTTTAAATTTTTCATAAGGATGGCTTTGATGCTTCTGTGGTTTTGTTCAATGGATTGTCCACTGGCCAGAGTTGCTTTTAGGGACAAAGTTGGCTACATAAGTGCCCTGAGCCAATAAAATAAATAAATAAAGGGATTCCCAGGGTTGGAAGGAGATGTTAACCCTGCTGTGAAGCACATGGTAATGGTTCTGTCACTTAGGACACAGGTCTTTGCAAACCTGGCCCTTTGAAGACTTGTGGGCTACAACTCCCAGAATACTGGCAGGGGGATTCTGGGAAGAATACTGGCGGGGGAATTCTGGGAGTTGAAATCCACAAGTCTTAAAGTTGCCGAGTATTGTGGCTCACCAGTGGCCAGCAGAGCTGGCGGCAGACTCAGACATTGAGGAGGTTGGGGAGGAACCTGGGCCAGTCCTGGAGTCTGGGGAAGGCTCTGACGAGTGCTCTGCATTGGAGCCAGAGATGGAGCCAGAGCTGTCCGACAGTTATCAGCTCCCTTCGAAGTCAGAGATCAGTGGGGATGAAGAACAGCTGGAGCCTGTTCTTGATGTGCGCATGCGCAGAGCTGCCAGGAGAAGGGAACAGTTAAGGAACAAGGGCCAACTCAGGAGTAAAGGCACAGTTGGATGGTGAATGGCCCCTCCCATAGGGAATAAAGACGATCGAAAGAAGAGTGGGTTTTTCAGGAGACAATTAGTTCCTTTAATGAGTGTGAAGATTTGTTCCTGATTCCTTGCCAAATATTTCCTTGTACCGTGTGTGCTTGGGAGCTATCGCCTGACAACTCTCCAAGCCTGATAAAGGTCTGTGGCTGTAAATCACTCTTGAAAGACTGTTTGCCGGGACTTTGCTGGATGTGAGTGAGAGGAATTCACACCAGCCTAATGAAAAGGGGTTTTATCGGAATGAGGAGTCTGCTTCGTGATTTTGTGAAGCGTAGGTCAGAAAACTGAGTTTGGAAACAAGTGACTTACAAGGATGTTCACGGGATTTGGGTCCTTCAGCAACCTGCAGACCTGCTGAAAATCTGCAATTTGAGAGCCAGAGTATATGATCTGTTTGGGTTGTGATGCAGAGACAGTCTAATAAGCAGAGAAAGCCCCAAGCAGAGCTCAGGCAAGGTTTTCTTCGATTTCAATTCAATTAAATCAAATTAAGTACAGTTAACTCAATGATCTCCTATACGATAGTAATTATCCCCTTTTCCCCACCCTTGATAATGGCACTTCGAAAGCAGCAACCTTTGGAAAGGCTCAAAACAAGTAGAATATTTTTTTAAAAAAATACAAAAGAGAATAAAGAGAAGCATGTCCTAAAAATGATGGGGGAACTGCGGATGGCTACTCTAGAGATCCAACAGGAAGAGGTAGATGCTGTAGCCGAGGAAATATTTACATTAAATAAACATGATAAAAGGAGTCACAAGATACCAGAGGAGAAGCAGGAAAGATTCAACAAAAAGTTAATAAGAATTGAAATTCCAAAAAGGGCAAGAGATGATTGAATAGATATAGAGTATTTTTTTAAAACATGGTGGTTATATTATTGTTAGAAAAAAAGAAGTAGAAAATAGAAATTGGGGAAATAGTATTACGTATATTGAAATATAAAGAACACATGCAACTACCACTCATGCATCATCACAAAATCTCCAGAACTGTAAAGCCTACAAACTTGACATTTGGCACATATGTTCCTCTTGGCTTCTAGGTGCTTACTAAGAAAGGATTTGTTGAAATGGCTATCAGAACATTTCCTATATTATTATTATTATTATTATTATTATTATTATTATTATTATTATTATTATTATTATTATTATTATTATTCTCTGATGCCAAGGAGTTCTACTTCCCCTCCCCACCTGAAAAGAAATCTCTTCCAAATGCAAAACACAAGCAGAGGAGTTTCAGTTTCAGTTTCACAGCACCAAGCAGCTTTAGTACAGAACAGTTGAGCTAAGCCACGCCCAGGCTCCTTGCTGTCTCCTCCTTGCTCACACAGCAAATACTGTTTCAGTTTCCAAACAGCCCTCAACTCTCTCACACACTGATAGGACGCTAGCCAGATGAATACCCATGGATTCTGGTAGGCAGAGGCAGATTTCACCCGCCCCCCCTTTTATTTTCATCCCCAAAACTAAGCCCGACCACATAGTTTCGTAGCGAAGCACAGGTATCCAGCTAGTTACTATACTATATATACGCAAATGTTAGAAGTTGAAAAATTACAATTATGTATACCTAAATGGTAATATTATTATCAGAATTATATGCAAAGCATATTGACTGAGGCAATACACTGTTCACCAAGCAGTTATGGATATCAAAGAAAAATAATAATAAATAAAATTATTTTAAAAAAGAGAAAAAGGAAAGGCTCAAAACTTTCAGGGTGCATCCGAGATGCTGTCTCTCTGTCCATTAGGGCAATCTGGAACCATGGCCTGCCTCTCTCTTAGACGTCAGGAGAGCAGCTTCGTTTCTAAGTTATCTGGGAAATATTGACAATTTGTAGAGATAATGATAAGCAATTGGGACGTAGTAATATGTCTACTGGAACACTCTTTCACATCAAAGTCTTCCCCTTTTTGACAAGCACGGTGTTTACCTTTTTTGGAAAGGAATATGAAACTGGGGGCTTCTTCATAACACCAAGAAGCCATTTTGGACCACAGGTCCTTTGGATTAAAATGCATTCGAGAAGGACAACCAGAAAATTTCACTTTTTATTTCGGAAGAGGCAAACCCGTAGCTTTCCAGAAGTTGGTGGGTTCCAACTCCCAACTATCCAACACCCAGCCCAATCATCATAGATTATGGGTATTGTAGTTGAAAGGTATATCAAGCAGTGTCTATATACATTATCCTTCTTGCCGTAGTGGTGCAGTGGTTAGAATGCAGTATTGCAGGCTAACTCTGCCGACTGCCAGCCGTTCGATCCTGACTGGCTCCAGGTTGATTCAGCCTTCCCTCCTTCTGATGTCGGTAAAATGAGAATCCAGATTGTTGGGGGCAAGAGGCTGACTCTGTAAACCACTTAGAGAGGGCTGGAAAGCACTGTAAAGCAGTACATAAGTCTAAGTGCTATTGCCCTTCCTTCCTTCCTTCCTTCCTTCCTTCCTTCCTTCCTTCCTTCTTGGGTGTGCAGTGGTTAGAATGCAGTACTGCAGGCTAGCTCTGCCAACTGCCAGCAGTTCGATCCCAACTGGCTCCATGTTGACTCAGCTTTCCATCCTTCCGAGGTGGGTAAAATGAGAACCCAGATTGTTGGGGATGACAGGCTGACTCTTTAAACCACTTAGAGTGGATTGTAAAGCACTGTGAAGCAGTATAGAAGTCTAAGTGCTATTGCTGTTCCCTCGAGAGGAGATTGAAAGTTGATGTCTTAAAGGTTGTAAAAAATATATATATATATATTTGAAGTAGTCATGAGACTGCAGAACATGTCGTCGTTAACTTAACAATCATTCGTTTAGTAACCATTCAAAGTCACAATGGCACTGACAAAAGTGACTTGTGGCCATTTTTCCACGCTTATGATAGTTGCAACGTGGTCACGGGCTCAAAATTCAGGCGCTTGGCCCTCGGCATTGTATGTATGGCAGTTGCACCATCCCAGGGTCATGTGGATTTGATTGCGGTTGTAAGTCTGGAGAGAGGAGCAATTCAAAGCTTAAACATTTATCAATTCGTTTCTCAGGGGTTTGCAAGGTTGGCTGCCACAAAAATATATCTCCAAAGCTAGAACCTGGAAGTGTAGTACTGTTCTTCTTCTGAAAAAGAAAACGAAAATGGCTTTGAGCATTTTATGGTTTTAAGACTCACCATAAAACCCATTTTGGACTGAACTGCGTCCGTGCAGAGGTCTCCAAAAGAACTGGTTGATAGCTTGAGTTTCTTTAGGGTTTTCAGGTCCTGGCATGTCCAGAAGTTTCTTCACCGTGTTTTGTCTCTGAAGACACAGCACCAAGGAGGACCCGGAAGTGAGGTCGCTGGAGTGAGCTTCCAAGTCAGCAGGGCTTTGGGAGAAAAGGGACCAAAAAAAGAGAGGGTATTTTATTTATTTTTATCCCTCTTTTATTATTTTTACAAACAGCCCAATGTGGCAAACATATACAAGATACTTTCCTTCTCCTATTTTCCCCACAACAAGCCTATGAGGTGGGTTGGCCTGAGAGAGAAGGACTGGCCCAAAGTCACCCAGCTGGCTTTCGTGGCTAAAGCAGGACTAGAACTCACAGTCTCCTAGTGACTGTCCCAAAGTTATCCAATTGGCTTTCATGGCTGTGGCAAGACTAGAACTCACAGTCTCCTAGTGACTGTCCCAAAGTCCCCCGTCGGCTTTCATGGCTAAGGCAGAACTAGAACTCATCTTCTCCTGGTCATTGGCCCAAAGTCAGCTAGCCAACTTTCATGGCTAAGGCAGGACTTGATCTCCCAGTCTCCTGCTTTTAACTTTCTACTTTAACCAGTAGACCAAGCTGGCTCTTCATGGAAGAGATGCTATTCAGAATATGGAGGGGGGGAAAAAGAGATGCCTTTTTGATTAATTAGGTCAGAAATTGCCAAGGTAGAATCCACAATAATGGTTGGATTCACACATTGCACTAAGTCATCATGTCAATTACTCCATTTGTTTGGAAAATTGTGCAAACCTGAATATTGTGGTTTGTTTTCTACACCATAATAAATAAAACAAAATAAAAGCTCTGGGGAGAGAGTTAAAGGAACCCCTAAACTGATCCCCAGAGCTTTACGCTTGCAACGCAAACAAATAGTACATTTTCAGTGGGTCTTCTGCTGTTTTCTGTTATTGCAAATTCACAGGTTGTTAGAGAAATCTGGGGTATCAATCTGTTCTTGGAAGAAACATACAAGATCATTCATATGTCTGCCAGCATCTGTTCTGCATCACTTGTACTGTTGTTGTTATCGCGCAGCTCAAAACATTTATGTTTACATCGGGGAAGATTTTGTAACTTTGGGCCTGGGAGAATATCCGCGCGCCCAAGCATGGCTTCATTTTCTCCTCTCCTAGAATAATTTCCTTTTTATATATCTTTATTTCCACCCCTAGGTGCCTGGAACTCCTCCGCTACTAGACGAACGAAGTCACAAGGAAGCATTGTTTCGTGAGTGCACAGTAGGCTTCAATTTACGACCACAATCGGGCGCAAAATTTCTGTGGCTAAGCAAAACATTTGTTCAGTGAGTTTTGCCCCGTTTTACGACCTTTCTTGCCACCATTGTTAAGTGAATCACTGCAGTTGTTAAGTTAGTAACATGGTTGTTGAGTGAATCTATCTATCATCTATAATTTATGTAATATATCTATCATCTTTAATTTATGTAATCTAATCTATCATCCATAATTTATGTAATCTATCTATCATTTATGTTATCTATCTATCATTTGTTATCTATCTATCTATAATTTATGTAATCTATCTATCATCTATAATTTATGTAATCTATCATTTATGTTATCTATCATTTGTTATCTATCTATAATTTATGTAATCTAATCTATCATCTTTAATTTATGTAATCTAATCTATCATCCATAATTTATGTAATCTATCTATAATTTATGTAATCTATCTATCATTTGTTATCTATCATCTTTAATTTATGTAATCTAATCTATCTATCATCTATAATTTACGTAATCTATCATTTATGTTATCTATCATTTGTTATCTATCTATCTATAATTTATGTAATCTAATCTATCTATCATCTATAATTTATGTAATCTAATCTATCTATCATCTATAATTTATGTAATCTATCTATCATTTATGTTATTTATCATTTGTTATCTCTCTATCTATAATTTATGTAATCTAATCTATCTATCTATCCATCCATCCATCCCTCAATTTACAACCACAACTGAGCCTAAAATTTCTATTGCTATAATCTATAATCCCAGCAAAAGATTATATATAAAGCTAGCCTTCAATGTACAACAATTGTGGTCATACATCAAGGACTACTGCCAATTAACAAGAGACAGCAGCCTAGAATCCATAGACAAAGAAAATAAACCAGCCATCCGGCAACCAACCTTTCTTCTCTCCAAGAACTGGCATAATTGCAAAGGTTCCTTTTATGTACTTCTCCGTTTTAAGTCAGGTTATTAGGTATCAGGATTTTTAAGAGCCAGCATGGCAAGCTGCCTGGGATTTTCCCAGTTCTGATTAAAATATGCATGATGTGTCTTTCCCAGAACTTGATAGTCATTCAGGGAATTGTAAAATAGGGAAAGTCCCTCAGGCTGATGAGCCCGAAGCCGTAAAATAAGATCCGAAACCACTCTCTAGTTCAGCTGGTTCTAGACTGAGCCAGTCTAGCCATTTGGAAAGTGGCTTTGTGCTTTATAAAGCTGTATGCTTGGGGTCCAGATTCATAAAACACTTCAGGCCTATCGATGCTCATTTCAAAATTAAGCAGAGCTATTGATTTGCACTCTGGAAGGAGAAGCACTTTAATAGGATTGGAAAAGCCACAACCAAAGAGCAATGTATTTATACAGGCAGTCTTGACTTACGACCACAGCCGAGCTCAAAATTTCTGCTGCTGAGTAAGAGATTGAATTTTGCTCCATTTTTACGACCTTTCTTGCCACGGTTGTTAAATGAATCTGGCTTCCCCACTGAATTAGCTTGTCCGAAGGTCACAAAAGGGGATCATGTGACCCACGGGACATTGCAGCCGTCATAAATATGAACCAGTCGCTGAGCATCTGAATTTTGATTATGTGACCCTGAGGATGCTGCCGCCATTGTAAGGGTGAAAAACGGTCATAAATCAGTTGTTCCCAATGTTTTTGTAACTTTGAACAGTCACTAAATGCACTGCTGTAAGTTGAGGACTACCTCTATACAGTAAGAGTCAAAGGGCAGGAGTTTCTTGGATGTTCTGTGTGGTCTTTGAGATGTGGGTGGAGAAGAACTGTCTATATATTGCTGTTGATTTCTAGTGACAATATCAAGCTAGCACTAGCTAGGGAAATCTCTAGGTCCTTGTTAAGGCTAGAGATTAGCAGATATTAAAGGTAACCAGAAATAACAAACAAAACAATGATCCAACATATCTATGGAGATTCTCAATCATCCAGGTCAGAGTTGTTCCAAAGATGTTTTTCTAAAAGGCAAATGGACTTGATGTTGTCCTTGAAGGCCTCTTGCTTCTTATCCAAGAAGTTGAGAACTGAAGAAGCTCCTTAGATAAGAAGTGAAAGGTTCTAAAGGACAACCCCCACCCCACCAAGAAAGTTCAGTTGCCTTTGGGACAGTGACCCAATGTTATGACCCCTTGAATGAATTCACATCAGAAATAAGAGTGGAGAAGGAAGCTATGGAGCTGAGAATTGGTGTCATGCTCCTGGTGGAGTCTGACTCTGAGGGAGAGGAGGAACAGCTGACAGAGAGTGGAGGTGTGGCTCTGGAGGTTGTGGAGGAGGCTGGGGAAGGGCAGAGGCCAACTGGGCAGTCAGAGGAGGACCCAGGCCCATCCCCTCTCTATCCTAGGGCACACAGGGAAGAGAGGGCCTTGATCCTCTTCATGGGCTGCAGCTGCGACAACTGGATAAGAGGACGGACCTGCGTACTGGCGAGTGCTGGAAACAAAGCATGGAAATATCTCTAGTTTATGGTTCCTCTCTGAGTTTGGCGTCCTTCCTAGTGTGTGTTCTGTTATGTGTGGACGTCCTCCGGCCCTTATCTTGCCTGGTTTGTGTTGTTTTTTTACTCTTTATAATTTAAACGGCATTTCCTCCTTCTTGTAACTGCTTGTGGGGGAGTTTTTTGTCTCCAGTCAAGGAGCTTGGAAGCAAAGTGAAGGAATAAAAGGGGCTTCACCTGCTTTTTGTGACTGTGTTTATTTTGTATCCCCACCCTGGGTCATCACAGTTGGCTTCAACAAACCTGCTTAATCTTGGGTGGAGTTAATGTTTGGACCACTTCACTTGGAGAAAGGCATTCCCATAAAATGAGAATGGAGGAGGTATAGAGGTGGGTGCTCTTTTCCACTCCTAATCTCAGAATGCTAATAACCTCCTTTTACTTCTTTCCTGGGCACATTCACATTTCCAGGAATTCTTGTAGAATCTTGGGGGCACCCAGAGCCATATCTGGAAATCGAACTGAGTCTTGCTCTTCAGGAGAATGGCTTTCACATTTCAATGTTTAATTTCAATTCAAAGGACCTACACAAGACACAAAGATCAGCCGAGCTTGGGAGCTTGGGAAGGGAGATCTACCCAGCTCTATTATGGATTAAAGCGAATTTTCATATGGGAACGTTGGGCTCAATTTTAAAGCAAAAACTTCTCTTCCACCTTCCCCTGCCCTCCCAGTTACTGATCGGATACAAGATTTTAATCAGTGGGTGGGATGGTGGCAAGGAGAGCAAACAGGCAATTATTCACCAAGAGCAGCAGGGGTTTTCTTTCTGTAATGTTTGCAAAAATTACGAGGAAGTCCTTCTGGCAACGGCTGGCTGGCAGGCTGGCCTACGAGCAGACAAGGTCTCCCTGGATTATCATCTGTTGCCATGGAGCTCAGGATTCTCTTCATCTGTGCTATAAAGAAGAGATGAAACTTTCCCGTGGGAAAACTCAAGCCGGCAAAAGGTCACATCCAGCTGGTCATATAAAGGCTCTGCACACATATATAAATATATATGGGAATGGGAAGATTGCAGTTACAGAGATTTTGAGAGAGAGAGAGAGACAGACAGAGACAGACAGACACACACACACACACAGAGGGAGAGAGACAGAGACACAGAGAGACAGAGAAAGACAGAGAGACAGAGACAGACAGAGACAGACAGACAGACACACACACAGAGGGAGAGAGGGAGAGACACAAAGAGACAGAGAAAGACAGAGAGAGAGAGAGAGAGAAACAGAGAGAAAGAGACAGAGAGACAGAGATAGAGAGCTCCAAACAGAGACAGAGACAGAGACAGACACAAAGATAACATTTAGAAAGCACACCTTCCTTTCCAAAAGACCTGTTATCTTAGGGATGAATTACATCCAAAAATAGTCTGTATTTATGTTTAGAATGCAATTTTCGGGGAAACATTCATTCTATTTACATTCCTCTTTTCCTCCAAGAATTTGAGGAGGCAGGCAGGGTTCTCTCTCTTCCAGTTTTTTTTCTCCTTCACGATAACAACAATCCCATCAGAGAGATGTACTAGACCAGGGATGTCCAACCTTGGTTACCTTTAATACTTGTGGACTTCCGCTCCCGGAATTCCCCAGCCTGCAATGCGTGGTCGTCTGGGGAATTCTGGGAGTGGAAGTCCACGGGTCTTAAAATTGCTAAGGTCGAAGAGCCCTCTACTAGACCCAATCACACCCCGCGATCTCCAATGGTCAAAGCTGGCCTTGACCACGATGGTAGAGGTGGCATCAACAGTGGGGGGAGATGGAGGTGGCGGCAGAGGCGGAAATGACTCCGAGGGCTCCCATTCTCAGTTCCTGCTTGATTCATTGCTTGGCTTTCTTTCCAAGCGAAATACAACCTGTTCTGTATTGGGGAAAGCCTTTCAGTCTTTCTAGCAAATGTGAGTCATGGGCCTCGGAAGACCGAAGAGTTGAATATTTTACGTTCCTCACGCTTCTTTAAGAGAGATCTCGTGCGGGAAGTGTGTGATCAGTCCAGGCCACTGGCATTCTCGCTGACATGGGAGATCTCTCTCCTCTCTGTGTGTGTCCGTGTGTGTGTCCATGTCTGTGTGTGTTTGTGTGTATCCCACTGGGGCCTCCTTAACATTCTTCTCCAGCTTCCGAACCGTGAGCGCCTCTCGGTTGCTTTGACACATTTACCGCACAGATTCCCTTTCCTGCTAAATCGAGAATTCCCCGGCAAACAAGCCAGGCTCACATCAGGGTTCAGCCTCGTCTGCTTCATAAATGCGGAATTTCTGTTTCTCTCCCCACCGGGTGTCGAGGGGGGGCAGCAAGCAGGCTCCAAAAGCAACTGGCTAGATCGCATCCAGGGGAATGCGTGGAGGGGAATGCTTCCAACTTTTCCTTTGATAACTTTCAGGGTTTATTTTATTTTTTTTTAACAAAATCAGAGTTCAAAGAAAAGATATTTAGCAGTTGGGGGCATGATTCCTGCTATAGTAAGCATGGTATGTATTTTGTGTCTTGTTACAATTCTCTGCCCTCAGTTCACTCTTCGAATGCATGAGAAGGACCAATAAAGCTAAGAGTCTTTCCTTCCTCCCTCCCTTCCTCCCTCCTTCCGTTCCTTCTCTCCCCTTTTCCTTCTCTTCCCTTCCTCCCTCCCTTCTCTCCCCCTTTCCTTCTCTCCTTCCCTCCTTTTTTCTTCCTCCTATCCCCTTTTCCTTCCCTTACCCTTCCTTCATTCCTCCCTTCCTCCCTTCTCTCCCCGTTTCCTCCCCTTTTCCTTCCCTCTCCCTCCCTACTTCCCTCCTCTCCCCTTTTCCTTCCCTTCCTCCCTCCTCCCTCTTTTTCCTTCCCTCCCTCCCTCCTTCTTCCCTTCCTCCCTTCTTCCCTTCCTTCTCTCCCCTTTTATTTTCCTTTCCCTTCCCTCTCTCCCTCCTTCTTCCCTCCTATCCCCTTTCCCTTTCCTTCCCTCCCTCCCTCCCTCCCTTCTCCTTAATAAACCCAGGATTTGGTCAATACACATTATCTTAAAAAAGCAGGTCAGGAGTTTTGAGTTTAAGCCTTTTCTTGTGGGGTTTTTGCGTTTTTTGTTTTTGTTTTGCTTTTACCTGCTTGCATGAAGAGGAAGAGGGAGCTGTGTAATTTTGTTGAATATGTCCACCTGTACAAAGAAAGGGGAATGGGGGTTTTATCATTGTATGAAAGGTAAATTCCGCAAAGAAATTAAGCAAGCAAAGAACAGCGAGTTAAGTACATGGGATTGAATAAGCCTCATTGGCTTGGCAATGCCAAGCTATAAACCATGATTTACGAACTGCACTGGGTAGGTTGGCACAATAAGAATGCTGTGTCCTTATTACACACTTAATCAAATGTATTAGTAAAGACATGCCAAGCTTGGTTAGTTTTAAGCTCTTGGTGTTTTAATCTGATGTACAAGCCAGTTTGCTCAGTCCATGGCTTCACGCAGCCCACACATGCAGAAAATGGCTTAACTTAGTGGATGCATTAATTCCCACAATGGATGAATGGATGGAGTTGGCGGACATGGCAAAATTGTCTGTTTTAATTAAACAGAAGAATTAATCTAGCTTTGTTTCCATTTGGAAACCATGTCTGGATTTTGTACTCAAAACGGGTTTTTTTGTACTCAAAACGGGGGAAAAAAAATGAAACTCTAATTTTAAGTTTTGAGAGTTAGAACGACTGTTGTTCTAGAAATAACTCAGAACATTTAGACACGAAAAGCAAAAGGTTGAGGCTGTAGCATATTTTGTATTCTATTGCTCCAAAAGATGCCAGAAGCCATTACTTCTAACCACTCTGCGGTGGCGGCATGGTTAGAATACAATAGTGCAGGCTTCTTCTGCTGACTGCCGGCTGCCGGCAGTTTGGCAGTTCAAGCCTCACTGGCTCCAGGTTGACTCAACCTTCCATCCATCCAAGGTC
The DNA here is from genome assembly GCF_049901715.1 of Pseudonaja textilis. Classification (NCBI taxonomy): domain Eukaryota; kingdom Metazoa; phylum Chordata; class Lepidosauria; order Squamata; family Elapidae; genus Pseudonaja; species Pseudonaja textilis. The sequence goes on from NC_142003.1 coordinate 9,783,760, forward strand.
TGTAAAATGAGGACCCAGATCGTTGGGGGGCAAGAGGCTGACTCTTGAGGCCAGCCAACGAAAGACAAGTGTTCACCAACCACCTGAGCAGCAGCTTTGGAAGCCATGTTGAGATCTGATGCTCCCACACTGCCACAATTGAGACCGGGGAAGAGGGAGGGAGGAATGCATTGGAGTATATCTAGTTAGACATAATAACATTCTTTTTCTGATTCAAGGTCAGGTCGTGTGGCGCATAGTGAAAGGAAGTCTTACTTTGGGATGGATGGTGATTGGGCCATGTGATGTGGTGATGGGTGCAGGGGATGGGTTTTGTAGTTTTTTACTTATTGTGACTATTATCTTGACTATTTAGCTTGTATTTTATTTTCTGATTTTTTTCTGCCAATATGTAAGACAGAGCATTTATTTGTTGAGATTTGAAGTTGCCATTTGATTGACCATTCTGATACATAGTCAAGATCTTTTTGGAGGGTAGCAGTATTGTCTGGGGTATTGAACAGCTTTACATCCTCAGCAAAGAGAACACAGTTGCTCTTAATATGATCACAGAGGTCATTTACGTAGAGTATGAAGAGAGTTGGTCCTAGAACACTGCCTTGGGGGACACCACTGTTGACAGGTACAGAATTTGATAGGATGCTCCCAATTTTGACCATTTGTTGTCTGTTTGACAGGAATGCTTCTATCCAGTTATGCAGGTGTCCAGAGATAAGATTTTAGTTTTAGGAGTAGTTTGTCGTGTACCACTGAACCAAAGGTTTTACAGAAGTCTATGTAGATTGTGTCTATTGCTTTGCCCTGATTGAGTTGTATAGTACATATGTTTTTGCAGTGTAAGAGTTGCAGATTACAGGATAGTTTTTTTCTGAAACCAAATTGTTTATTGGAAAGTAGGTTGTTTGTCTCTAAGTGGAGGATAATGGATTGGTTAATAATTGATTCCATGACTTTACAGGTGACACAGCATAAGGAGATTGGTCTGTAACCAACAAAAAACAAACAAAGGTTGTCCCACATCAAAAAGGAAAAAATAAGGCTGTTTGAAAGAAGTCTGATAAAACAGCCTTCTTGGGGCTTAGAAGATTTCTGCGAAGAGAACACAATTGAAGTTAAGTGCTCTTACCCCAAAGTATACATAATTATGGGTTTTTAGGCAATCCCTGATAAAGCTTTTCTTGAAAGGAGATTAATTATAGATGTAGAGAAAATTTTACTCTCAACCTGACACGCTAAGGAACTTACTCATAATTTCTGTTTGCAAACTGGGGTCCTTTTGTGTTGTGCCAGAAATTGGAGGCACCCAAGATTGTTCTCCTGCTGTGTGAGGTTTGCACATCTGCACTTTGTACACCATGGCATGAAATCCAGTAACAAGCTTTGTTCAAGGCACAGTTCCAACTTAGGAGTTGCTGTTCAACAATCAATTAAACTGAGAACTTTGAAGAAAGGGGGATGCTGGCTGCATTCACACCCTGAACTAAACCATAATGCGTCTTGTTTCCTTTTAGCTTATTGTGATGCAGGATCCAGCCAACATGGTTTGCAAATGGTGATTTATGGTTGGCGATGTTGTGCATCTACGGACAACGGATGTGTTATTAATAAATATGAACAAACTGTGGCTTAGCTTGAGGTATCTAGAACCTTTTGCAAGAGCAGCTGATCAAATAAGTCAGAAAAAGGACTGCTAAGATTGGGAAAAAGGGAAAGTAACCACAGCATCTGTGGCTGCTTTCTTGCAGACCTTCTAGAAATTAAGGCCTTTACATCATGTCTTCCAACTGCTGGTTTGTGTTCAGAACAGAGGTGGTATTCATCTGGTTCTGACTGGTTCTGTAGAACCAGTAGCAGAAATTTTGAGTAGTTCAGAGAACTGGCAAATGCCACCTCTGACTGGCTCCACCCACTTCCATTCTCTGCCTCCTAATGAGTCCCAGCGGATCGGCTGGATCTTCTTTTGCTGCCCTGCACAGGAGAACGGAGCTGGAAAGCAGGTTAGTGGGGTGGGGAGGGGAGGGAATGGGATTTTGAGTAACCTTCCCCTGCCACGCCCACCAAACCTCACCCACAGAACCGGTAGTAGAAAAATTTGAATCCCACCACTAGCAGAATGCATCCATTAACACCAATAAACAGTTGGAAAATGAGACTAAACCCCCTTAATTCCACAATACAAGGGCAAACTCAACCATAGTTTCAACTGAGAAACTCTGAGTACCCTAAAAAGTAAAGGTTTCCTCTATCTGGTCATATCTGAGTCTTAGGGGGCTGTTTTCTTCTTCGTCTCAGCCAGTCCTTGCGTGTTGAAGATTTGTCTTTAAATGAATCCAAACTCCAGCTCCTCTTTAGGACAATGGAGCTGATGGGCTCCGTAGTGAACTCAGAGCCCAACACTTCGTTTCTTAGCCAAGGAGCCAGTGTTGTCTGAAGATGCTTCCATGGTCACGTGGCTGTTCTGACCAAGGCTTCCTGAGACAATAACAATCACACGCTGTTCTCAAAAACCTTGTTTTTATTTCAACGGCTGGGAATTATATGCATTCGCAGCCCGTAATGAGTCCAAAACAGTTTATGATTAGTCCAACAGAAGTCTGCCACAGTCTTTCAGGATAAGGCTGATAAGCAACCACCTTTATCTCCCTTGAAATGCTGCCAGCGACTAAATTGCCAATTAGCTGTACAAGGCCAAACGGAGCACAAAGTCAACACGGAGCTTCAGATTTTAAACTGACCAGTACGAACAAAGTTGCTTCCTGCAAAGACTCATGTCCCTTTGCTCCTCCTTTATTTCTTATGGGAGGGGCCAATCATCTCCAAGCCTTACTCCCAAGGCACCCCTTTTGTTTTAACTGTTCTTGCCTTCTGGCAGGTCTGTGCAAGTGCGCACTGGGAACAGGCTCCCTCTGTTCCTCTGCCTCGCTGATGTCAGATTCTGGAGGCTCTGGAGTCAGCACATAACGCTCCGATGGCTCTGGCCCCATCTCTGTATTGGACGCAGATCCCTCATCCAAATCCTCCCTGGACTCCTGGACTGGCCCATGTTCTTCCCCACTGTCCAACTCTGCCACCAGCTCCGCAGGCTGCTGGCAGACCACAACAGTGGCCAGCATGACTATACACCGAGGTGCAGGAACGTTGCTATCTTCCCACTGAAGTGGTACCTATTTATCTACTTTCATTTGCATGCTTTCGAACTTAGGTTGGCAGGAGCTGGGGCAAGGAATGGGAGATCACCCCGTCACATGATGCCTGGGTCTCGAACTGACGACCTTCTGGTCAAGCCCAGTGTCTTAACCACTAGGCCACCACGCCCCTATGGAGTATCCTGGACCAAGCTAAATCAAAAAAAAAAATAGGGAATTCTTAGAAGCTTGGCACTCGGACAAATCTTTCATCACTAGACACATGGAGATAAATTACATTTATACACCATTCAAAAGAGACAATAACAATATAAGGAGGAAACAAAAAGACCAGAATACAACCACTCCAGCAGCCAACATCCAGAGAAGCAGTGATTAACACCAGACAAACAATCAAGCAGAAAACAATGTCCTAATGAAGGAATTACCAAAGAGACAATTAAGCTTCTGCTTAGAAGTGGTGGAAATCTGGCTGACTTTCTATTATGATGTATATTATGCTGGTCGCCCAACTCTGGTTGGCTTAGCAAAAGATGCTAACCAATGGTTAACACATCTATGGGTCCCTATTAACTATTATCCTGCTTTTACGTAACACATTTAGATCTAGGGTCATATGCAAACCCAGTTTGTATCAAAGCTGCAGAGTTCCATTTTTTGTCGAGCACGAGACTTACTCTGAGAGGAAGCCAGATGTGAGAATCTGATGAAGAAAATCTCCAGCAGTCTTCAGAGCATCTTTGCCATTAAAAGACAACAGGACGACTTGCTCAAGTTCAGGATCGGTCGCATATGTCCTATTGGCTACGACGTGCATGGGAATATTGCAGGGGTTCGGGACAGCACTGAAATGATCACCTGATCAAAGAAAGAGTGAGGATCGATCCATCTTTTATTATGGCCAAAGACCAGAATTGAAAATGGAAACATTAAAACAAAGTAGAACAGAACAAGCCAGTTTGGTCTAGTGGTTAAGGCACCTGCTTAGAAAGTCGGATACCAGAGGTGGTATTCAGCCAGTTCTGAGCAGTTCTGGAGAACTTGTAGAGGAAATTTTGAGTCGTTCGGAGAACCAGCAAATCCCACCTCTGACTGGCCCCACCCCCATCTATTCTCCGCCTCCCGAGTCCCGGCTGATCGGCTGGGTCTTCTTTTGTTGCCCTGCACAGGAGAACGGAGCTGGAAAGCAGGTTCTTCACTTCTTGAATTCCTTATCTTGCCCTGCCAGATTTATTACCTTATCTTGCCTTGTTGGATTCATAGTTTAAAGTTTGCCTTTTACAACATTTGAATTAGAATATCTGCAGCAAAAGGCTGTTGCAGGTTCGGGGGAGAGTTTTTCTCCAGACCAGAAGATAACCGGAACACTGGGGGCAAAGTTGGAGCTAACAAAGGGACCCAGACTTATTCTCTGACTTTGTGCCACGCCCTGGGTCATCACACCAGGCCACTCTCACATCATAAATGTGAGACAGTCTGTCTGCCAACAATCTGATCGCGTGACCATGGGGATTCGGCCACAGTCATAAGTGTGAAAGATAGAATAATTTTAGAGCAATAACTTTATTGTCATTCTGAATGTACACTAATCAGCACCCATGAAAGTGGAATTTCATTGCATACAGCTCTGAAAGTGTCACAAGTCACTTTTTTCAGTGACGTTATAAGTTTGAACAGTCACAAAAAGAACTGTTGCAAATTAAGGATTACCTGTACAGCAGAATTTAGTTACATTCAAAGATATTGCATCATAGCGGTCTGATAATAACAGCTGTGGGTCAGATTTGCTTGGTACCTCACCCATTTCCTGGCAATATGAAGAAAATGGACGATTGTCCATAAAGGAAGCATTTCATTTCCTCCTGCAGAATTTACAGGCGTGAAAGAGCACCAACCAATTCTTTTTTTTAATAACACTCTGCGTGTCTGCAGCATTTGATGACTTTAAGATCGGGACTGTGAGGTGGCTCAGAATGAATCAGTTTGAAGGTGGATTTTGCTCGCGTGCAAAGCCTCATTTTTATTCCAAGGGACCCTTCGTGGTCTGAAAATTCATATCTGGTTAGCAATTATGAATCGAGATTTATTCCAGCCTTTATGACATTGATGCATCTTGGTACACTCCAGACAATGCTCCAAGCCGGGCGTGACTTGTTGGCACATGCCCAGAAATAATGACTTTAACTATCGATTTTCATCTGAAATGCAAGTTGCAAAAAACCAAAGCAGGAAACATTTCAAAACAACGGTACATCTACTGATTAATCCCTTGCCACTGGCACAATTAACGGGCTCACACACGTCCCATTCTAACAGCACATAATGCAAGTTGTGGGTTTAAAGCTTGGAGCAAGGTGTGAACCCATTCAACTGTGTCAGGAAACCACAGCGAACAAAATCATAGCCAGCCTTAAATATTAGGAGCAATAATTTAGGTCCCGGGCTCTTTGGCTCCCACTGCTGTTCATTTTAATACTTTAACTTTTAATGTTTGATGTTGTCATGCTTTTCATATTCTCATCGTTATATATGGCATGTTATGACATTGTAAACCGCCCAGAGTTACTTGATAATGAATTGAGCAGCATATTAACAGAGTTGGACTGGATCTTCTTGGTCATCTAGTCCAACCTCCTCACCTAAGCAGGAGACCCTACACCATTGCTGACAGATGGCAGTCTAATCTCTTCTGGAAAGCTTCCAGGGATGAAGCTCCCACAACATCTGAAGGCAACTTCTGTTTCATCGCTTGATTGTTCTCCCTGTCAGAAAGTTTCTCCTTATTTCCAGGTTGAATTTCTCCTTGATCAGTTTCCATCCATTCTTCCTTGTCTGGCCTTCAGATGCTTTGGAAAATAGCTTGACCCCTTCCTCCTCTCTGTGGCAGCCCCTCAAATATTGGAAGACTGCTGTCCTGTCTCCCCTGGTCCTTCTCTTCACTAGACTAGCCAGGCCCAGTTCTTGCAACCGTTCTTCGTATGTTTTAGCTTCCAGTCCCCTTATCATCTTGGTTGCTCTTCTCTGCACTCTGTCTAGAGTCTCAACATCTTTTTTATAACGTGGTGAACAAAACTAGGTGCAGAACTCTAGGTGTGGTCTTACTAAGACTTTATAGAGTGGTATTAGTACCTCTCTTGATCTTGATTGTATATTTGTAGTATATAGATTGTATGTAGATTTAATGAATAAATACAATGAATGCTCAATTACAGCCATTCCTTGATTGGCCCTTTGAAGTTACAGCAGCACTGAAAAAAATGATTTATGACCGTTTTTCACAATTATGACCGTTGTAACATCCCCATGGTCACATGATCAAAATTCAGACGCATGGTGACTGACTTGGACTTATGATGGCTGCACTGTGTCAGGGTTATGTGATCACAATTTGCAACCTTCTCAGCCGGCATTCAGCCAGCAAAGTCAGTGGGGGAAGTCGCTTAATGACCACATGATTCCCTTAACAACTGCTGTGATTCGCTTAACAAAAGTAGCAAAAAAAGCTTGTAAAATGGGGCACAGCTCATTTAACAACTTGCCTTGCTTAGCGATGGAAATGTTGGGCTCAATTGTGGTTGTAAGTTGAGGACCATCTGCAAAGAAATTAGCCTCCAATACTGAGTTTGTTGAGTAAGTTTCCCGAATGCATCTAGTTGGCCATTACGGGGAACCATCATGATAGGTGCTTTTTCGAAATAATAATTACATTCAGTTTATGGAGATATAAAATATGAAAGAAAGTGACAATAGTGTGGAAAAGGGGAGAGGAAAAGGGGAAAAGAAAGAAGTGTAGGATACAGGGGAAGAAAAAGAAAGAAAAGCATTGATTTCCTGCTCATTTTAGCACAGTAAAATAACATAATAACATTACAGCCTCAACTTTTTACTTTTACATACTGATATGTCGTAACCATTTCTATAACCAAGAAACCAGAGGTGGATATTCAGCAGTTTCTGACCGGTTCTGCAGAACCAGTAGTGGACATTTTGAGGAGTTCGGAGAACCGGCAAATCCCACCTCTGACTGGTCCCGCCAACCCCATCTCTTCTCTGCCTCCCATTGAGTCCCAGCTGATCAGCTGGGTCTTCTTTGGTCGCCCTGCACAGGAGAAGGGAGCTGGAAAGCAGGTTAGTTGGGTGAAGAGAGAATGGGATTGTGCAGTAACCTTCCCCTGCCATGCCCACCAAGCCACGCCCACCACACCACACCTACCACACCACACCCACAGAACCAGTAGTAAAAATTTTTGAATCCCACCATTGCAAGAAATCTATCTACTCAGCAAAATCAAAGTTTTATTTTTTTCCCATCTCATGATAAGTACTGGCCCAATCATAAAGAGATTTATTTTAAGACATGCAAATGTTCCCTGGGCACATTTATATTGCATAGATAAAGGAGACAAACGCTGCTTCAATACCCATTTATTTTTCCCCCTTTCGCATTGTGGACTGACGTGGCTTTTAGAAGCTGCACAAAGTGCTCAGGAAACATTGAGTATGGCCTCCTCCTTAGTAGGCAGCCAGGCTGAAAATGAGCAAGCTGTCAAAGCAGCAAATCCATGACTTTCAGCTCCAGCTATCTTCTCTCACGGTCCTTAAAAGCTAACATACTTAGTTTGGCAAAATCTTAATTTAATAATTCTAATAAGATCTTAATAACTCACCCAGTTCCTGCAGGAAGCTTTCAACATAAGGAACTACATGGAAACATAGGTTGGGATTGTTCAGATTTTTTTCAGCATAAATTCAGTGCCAGAAAAATAAACACAGATGGCTGAGGCTTCATTTAACTTCTTTATAAACACATTAAGTAAATTTTACAATACCGGTTATAGATTTCTCCAACACGGAGCAAACGCAAACAGAAGCAGACATCTTACAGGTTCAGAGCAGAGCTCTAGTTTTTAGCAAGGAAGTGATTTTCTCTTTCACTTTAGAGATGAGCACAGAACAGAGATAAACCATGACTAGATTCTCTCTTTAAGTTTCAGCCCTCAATTCAACTCTCATTGGCTGACCTTGTGACAAAGCTCTATTCCGGTTCATGAATATACTCTGACAGGGATCTGGTTTGATCTAGGAGTTCAAATTGGATTGTATCTCTTCCAGGAAGCCCTTTTCCATTATTCTGCTTATCAGTCCTAAATAACATAAAGGACAAAGGTAAAGGTTTGCCCGGTCCAGTTGTGTTTGACTCTAGGGGACGATGCTTATCTCTGTTTCTTGGCTGAGGGAGACAGCATTGTCTGAAGACACTTCGGTGGTCATGTGGGCACAGCATGGCTATATGCTGAGGCACATGGAATGCTGAAGTGGTACCTATTTATCTATTCGCATTTATATGCTTGCGAACGGCTAGGTGGGCAGGAGCTGGAGCAAGTTAATGGGTGCTCATCCCATTGAGTAGCCCCCAGGTCATGAACGCAAGCTATCAGCTTTCCAGCTGACAAGCTCGGTGTCTTCAACCACTGAGCCATTGCACCCCTCCCCCCACAAAATAACATGCATCATAGGAAATACTAAATAAATACAATTCCCCATCCACCAACTTTCATTTACTTCATTAATGCGGATTTGGTCATGTGGACACATATACTAAACCATACTATGTTTTCACCACTATGGTGACCAAGGTAAAATGCCAACCATAGTTTTTCTTAATAACTCATGGCTATTACGCTAGAACAGTGGTTCTCAGTCTGTGGTTGGTAGACCCCTGGGCCTGAGAAGGGTTGAAGAAATGTTACAATTTCAATCTTGAGTGAAGTCTTTGTGGCCCATGGCCACAATCTGTGGCCACAAAAGGTATTTAAAGGGGGTCCACAGTGAAGAAAAGATTGAGAACCACTGTGCTAAACTATAGTTTAGCATAATGTGGGAACCCAATTACTGGCCTGATTCCCGTTATTATTAATATTTAATTTATATCCCAACTTTATTATTTATATAAATAACTCAAAAATAGGAAATACATCTACTGTCCCAGCTCAAAATGTTTCTTTTGTTTTAACCTGTCCTCTTGTGTGAACACGGAACATTGTGGATGTAGGGCAAGGAGTGGCAGAACCTAGGGCCAGAGTGAAAAAAGAGACCAGCCTAGAATCCCTACATGGTCATAAGGAAACGAAGTGCAACCTCCCTTGAATTCCATTGACCCTTATATAACCCTTAGCCATTGGTTGAGAAGATTCCTGTACAGTTTAGCAATAAATCAGTTCATTGGACCTGATCTTTTGTGCCTGTCAGTGGTTTATTAAACATGGAGTGAGTCAGTAAACAATTGCATAGCTATGTGCATGGCCATTCTGTGTCTGGCAATGGCCAATAAGGCCCCCGTTTAATGCTCATGTCATACATAGTATGTGTATATGTGTATATGTGTAGAAGGAAGATACAAAAGATCTTGAGAGACCCTTCGCATCCAGGCCACTCGTGGTTTGAGATCCTACCATCAGGAAGACGATATAGAGTGCTGAAAGCCAGGACAAGTAGATTTAAACATAGCTTTTACCCAAGTGCTGTGATCAGGTTAAATGCAGAGTTATGAATCTGGTGGTCTTAACCTGGTTGTACAGTTTTTAACTGTTATTTGTTTTAATTTGTTTTACCTTGTTATTTGTATATGTCTTTTGGTGTTGTTCAGTTGTATGTTGTGGAAGAGCACCTTATTTCGTTGTTCTCAGGTTTCTGAGTACGATGACAATAAATTTATCTATCTATCTATATCCATGATTTAACTGAATAATCACAATTGGTCAATTTGATGTATACAATACGTCCAGTATGGGATTCCAATTTTTTTTTACTACCGGTTCTGTGGGTATGGCTTGGTGGGCATGGCTTGGTGGGCGTGGCAGGGGAAGGATACTGTAAAATCTCCATTCCCTCCCTACTCCCGGGGGAAGGATACTGCAAAATCCCCACTTCCTCCCCACCCGCCCCGCAACCTGCTTTCCGGCTCCGTTCTCCTGTGCAGGGCAACCAAAGAAGACTCAGCTGATCAGCTGGGATTCGGGAGACAGAGAAGATATGGAGTTGGCAGGGTCAGCCAGAGGTGATACTGGCTGGTTCTTTGAACTACTCAAAATTTCCTCTCCTGGTACTCCAGAATGGGTCAGAACCTGCTGAATGCCACCTCTGGCAATAAGGCCCCGTTTAATGCTCGTGTCATAGTGTGTGTATCCATGATTTAAGAGAATAATCGCAATTGGTCAATTTGCAGTATACAACACGTCACCAGCTACGTTTGCAGTTTAGGAACATGCTAAGCCACCACCCACCTGTACTGGGGCACAGGGCAATGTGCGAACTCGGCTATTCTTGAAGACCCTTCGCCTTTCTGTAACACCGGGGCACGATGGCTTGCATTTTCCTTTCTCAGCAGCAATTTAGGCAATGCCTGTAAGCTTGGGTGAGGAGGTGGTCTTCTGAACACCTGCTTTCTGAAGGCTTGCAAGGACAAAACACTCTTTACTTGTAAAGACACAAACTAGTGGATGTCGCAATGATTAATTAATTCCAGTTCATCTCTAAGTAATCCAGATGAAAAGGTTATGAAAAAGGAGTCAAGGAATTGAATATTAGACCGGATAATGGCTCCTTGGAATATATACATGGTCAGGCAATTGTCCAACGTGAGAGGGAAGGATGGGGGATAAGCTGAAATTCAGCCATCCAGCAAAAAGCTTAGAATTGGTCTCTAATGGGCTATTGGCTTCATAAAAGTTAAATGCAGCATCAATCATTAAGTCGGATAGTCAGGGCTGTTACAGAAGCCAATGCCTGCAGAAAAGGGGGGGGATTTGCCTGCTTTAATAGCATAACAAGATGTCCTGCTGGTATTGCATAAATATTGATGCAGGCTGTTAATTATATGGGGGTGGGTGGGGAATGCTCCAGGACTGTACCATTTTGGGATGCGAGGAGCTAAATGTACAACTGGATTTTCCAGAAATTTCTCTAATATGAAATCTGTTTTGGGAGGGGAGGGAGGGAGGGGAGAGGGAGGGGAGGAAGAAAGGAAGGAAGGAGGAGAGAGGGAGGTAGGGAATGCAGGAAAGAAGGAAGGGAGAGAGAGAGGGAGGGGGAAGGAAGGAAAGAAGGGAGGGAGGGAGGGAGAGAGGAAGGAAGGAAAAAGGAAGGGGAGAGGAAGGTGGGGAAGGAAGGAAGGAAGGAGGAGGAGAGAGAGGTGGCGAAGGAAGGAAAGAAGGAAGGGAGGGAGGGAGGAAAGTGGGGAAGGAAGGAAGGAAGGGAGGGTCTTGTTCATCTGAATTATTCGGCCTTTGATGACCCTCTAAAAAATGAAGGGGACAGGCAAGCAAATGTATTTTTTTTAAAAAGAGAGAGTTGAAAAGAAAAACGCATCCAATACATTTTATACTATGCTTCCTGCATAGTTGATGAATTTCCCTCCTTGCACCCATGAAAAATTACAATTTGGGGGCCACCTTTAGAATAGAGCAGGACACCGTCTCCGAGGGCACTTCGAAATTTTGGAAAGCTGTTCACAGAACCGGAGCCACAGACTCTAAAGCATTGGATTTCAAGAGACGCCCTGGCTCCACCCTTGCTCAACTGAATCCCGGCCCGAGATCCGCAAGGTTTAACCTTGAGATTTAGCACCCGAATTTGGCCTAGATGCAAGGCTGCTTTCCCAAAGGAGATTCCATCCTACCGATGAAAAGCTTGCAGTCATTGAAAGATTGTCGTGGGATGGAAAAGACAAAACATCGGAAGGGGGTCTTGCATCACCAAGTGGCAGCTTCTTGACAAACCAACGTCAACACTGCCGTGAGTCATGATGGTGAATCATTTGCCTTTTAGGAATCTTTCCGGAATATAAAAATTAATGGGCTTATTATAGCCTTTCCCAATCTGGCGCCCTCCAATTCTTTCTGATGACATGTTTCGTCATCAACCCCAAACAATATGGCCATGGCTCATTAGGCTGGAAGAAGCCAAGTAGCATTTCGCATGTACTGGAAAAACCCTCGGAGCCAGAGTTGGTATTCAGCCGGTTCTGACCGGTTCTGCAGAACTGGTAGCAAAAATTTGGAGTCGTTGTCAGCATTCCAGCAAACCTCCATTCCAATCAGTAACTCCGAGACAAGCATAATCTCAAAAGTACCTTTATTTGAATAGCACCTGGCATCATATCTGTGGAATCTCGAAACTAAAAATTTCCCGGACTTCCCACAATGTCCCAAACTACAAACCATCCCCTTTTCTTCCATCATCACATCACAGGGACCACTCACAATCTGTCTCAGTGTAAGATCCTTTGTCTCTGCTGTGCCACACTTAATAACCTTGAACTAAAAAAATAATTATAATAATAATAATTTTGTCTACTTGGAACTACTCAATTGAAATCACCCCACTCCCAACTTCTCAGGCTATGTGACTGCATGGAATATGGCTTCCAAAGATGACAGAATAGAATAGAATAGAATAGAATAGAATAGAATAGAATAGAATAGAATAGAATAGAATAGAATAGAATACTTTATTGGCCAAGTGTGATTGGACACACAAGGAATTTGTCTTGGTGTAAATACTCTCAGTATACATAAAAAGAAAAGATACGTTCATCAAGAGTCAAGAATCATAAGGTACAACACTTAATGATAGTCATAGGGTACAATAAGTAATCAAATCATACTAGGAAACAGTCAATATAAATTGTAAGGATACAAGCGACAAAGTTACAGTCATACAGTCACAAGTGGAAGGGGAAGGGTGATAAGGAGTGATGAGAAGATTAGCAGTGATGGTAGTGCAAACTTTGTAACAGGCGTTCCCCCTTAAAAATCCCACCTCTGACTGGCCCCGCCTCAATCTATTCCCTGCCTCTCGAGTTCTAGATGCTTGGTTGGGTCTCCTTTGGTTGCCCTGCACAGGAGAATGGAACTGGAAAGCAGGTCAGTGGGGTAGGGAGGGAATGGGGATTTGGCAGTATCCTTCCCTTGCCACACCCACCAAGACACACCCACCAATCCATACCATGTCCACCCAGCCACGCTCACAGAACCGGTAGTAAAAAAAATTGAATATCACCACTGTATATAAGTCTCAGTACTATTGCTATTAGAACTCGAGAGCGTTAATAAACTTCCCATTCAGATCTTTACGAAAACATCAAAAGCCAGAATATTTGGTATATTACAATCAGGCTTTCTGTTTGTAACGTTAGGACAAAATGTTCCCAATCCGCTTTGAAATCCATTCATTTTTCTTTGGTAAAAACGGAGCAAATTGAGCAGCATTAGTGAAAAAGACAAAGTCCAAATGAAACGCTTGCCCTCTTTTTGTCCTCCGCCAAGGAAGGGAGAAAGTTAAGAAGATTATAGCTTTTATTAGCTGCCCATCTGATCAAACTTTTCAAAACAAATTCTTCCTCTGGCGTGGGATGTCCAAATGAGACAGCCCGTCAGAAGTGAAATTGTGAATCGGTTAATGGACACCTTACGGTGTCATTCAGGGCATAATTCCTTGGAAGTACATGCCTGCGTAATCAATTGGAGAACGCCAGTAATAAAATAGTTTTAGGGTCATCTTGTTAAGTGCTTAATTAATTAGTGGTAATTTCGATCCCTTTTTTTCCATTCCCTTTTTTTTTCATCTTGTCTTAGACTGTTTTGATTCTGGGCATATTGACGGCACCCTAGAATGAAGGGGCGAGGGGATGACCTGGATCTTGAAAGATTTTCCTTCTCAAAGAGTGACCAATTCTGTTTCTTGAATATCACCTGAGCCTCCCTTATGCTTCCTTCAGGGTCTCAGCAGGTCACCTGCATTTCAATGAAATGCAGAGATTGATCTACATTTAATGGATTGATCCACCCCAAAAGCATATGATTCAGCAATGAAATGAATTTGCAGGCAGGCACTCAAGGCTGCTGGGAATTCAATTCCACTCTCCGAATTGAAGGAGGCCATTGACCTTCTTCCCTACTCAAGGCAGGAACCCAAATTAGAGCCCGCCCCGAACAAGAGATGTGGGGGCAGGGTCTAGATTCAGCTTGAAGACTTCCAGTGAGGCAGCTGATTCCATTGTCAAACTAGACTTAAAAGGTGAGGAAGCTTTTTTGACACCAGACTGACTTGGTTAACAAGTACCCTGGATTTCTTTCCCCAGAGACATATTGACTCCGACTTCCCAAAAACTCATTTTTGTTTACTTATTTATTTCTACCCTTTATTGTTGTTACAAAGAACTCAAGATAGCAAACATATCCAACAGCGCTTGCTCCTATTTTCCCCACAACAACCGCCCTGCGAGGTGGGTTGGGCTGGGTGATGGACCCAAGGCCCAAGCTGGCTTTCATTCCCAAGGCAAGACCAGAACTCACCATCTCCTAGTGATTGGCCCAAAGTCACCCAGCTGGTTTCATGGCTAAGGTGGGACTAGAACTATCTATCTATCTATCTATCTATCTATCTATCTATCTATCTATCTATCTATCTATCCATCCATCCATCTATATCTCTATCTATCCATCTATAGATATATATAGATATATCTATCTATCTATCTCAAGGGACTTCAAACTTGGCAAGTTTAAGACTTGTGGACTTCAACTCCCAGAATTCCTCCCCCAGTAATGTCAGCTCAGGAATTCTGTCAAGTTTGAAGACTATCTATCTATCTATCTATCTATCTATCTATCTATCTATCTATCTATCTATCTATCTATCTATCTATCTATCTGCCTATGCCTAGGCATATCTATCTATCTATCTATCTATCTATCTATCTATCTATCTATCTATCTATCTATCTATCTATCTATCTATCTATCTATCTATCTATCTATCTATCAAAAGAGAATCTCCAGAGACAGTAATGAATGGCTATAAGGTCTCCCTGTATTCGCCATTTCTCGGGCTTGTGAAATGCAGCTCTTTGGAGGTCAAATTTCTGCATCGACATTAGCACTTTGCCCTTCATGTGACTACTAAGGCAGTGTGTGACACACACACACACACACACACACCCCAGTGTTGCCAAAAGAGCAAGCCTAACCCTTCTTCCTTGTGCTGGGCAGCAACATCTGCTGAGGATGCAGGAGGCGGAGTCCGCAGACATCTAAGCCAGAGGCGAGAATCACCTGCAGCAAATGATGGACAGCCACCGGATTTTGGAGCAAGGTCTCGAAGAGCAGCGTCATGGCAACCTGAGCAAGGAGCACCAAGTGGGAATGAAGCGGATGGCTGCACTAAGGGGGACGGGAACCCCGAGATTTCTCCTGATTATGTAAACAGATCCTTCTCAACCACTAAGGGAGCCAACTCTCCAACCCATAGTTCTATGCATCTATATATATATGTTTTCTGAGGTTCTCGCGGGTATTTGTATGTGGATCTTCCCTTCCTAGATGTCTTGGTATACAAAAGATCCAATATATGATATTTGGCACTTATGTTCCTCTTGGCTTCTAGGTGCTCACTAAGAAAGGATTTTTCAAAATGACCATCAGACCATTTAGAGTATTTCCTATATTATTATTATTAATACACCCTGATGCTGAGTTCTACTCCCCCTCCCCACCCGAAAAGAAATCTGTTCCAAATGCAAAACACAAGCAGAGGAGTTTCAGTTTCAGAGCACCAAGCAGCTTTAGTACAGAACAGTTGAGCTAAGCCATGCCCAGGCTCCTTGCTGTCTCTCCCTTGCTCACACAGCCAATACTGCTTCACTTTCCAAACAGCCCTCAACTCTCTCACACACTGACAGGACGCTAGCCAGATGAATACCGGTGGATGCTGGTAGGCAGAGGCAGAATTTCCCCCCCTTATTTTCCTCCCCCAAAATTAAGCTCGACCACATAGTTTCATAGCAACCCACGGATATCGAGCTAGTTAAATTTATATGCCATCTATCTCGCTATCCAGCTGAATTGTAGTTCAGTTCGTAATGACAAGGAGAAGCGCATTAGACAAATCCAGTTCTGGTCCCATGGATGTGGGCTCATTTTGGAATTTCACAAAGTGCCCTACAGTTGCGGGAGGATTATAGGGACGTGCTGTGCTTTTCTGTTGCCTTGTTGTGTGTTTGGTGTGTGTGTGTGTGTGTGTGTGTGTGTGTGAGAGAGAGAGAGAGAGAGAGAGAGAGAGAGAGAGAGAGCTTACTTCCGTTCCCACATCATTGCTTTCCCCGATACCGCTGCCATTGGGAAAATATTTTTCCTCCGTCTCTACCCTCCGCCAGTAAAATCCAGCAGGTACCGCAAAGATTTTCTCTGCCGCCTGAAACATATAAAAAAAGAAGATGTTGACTTGCCTCCCTTCTTCAGGAGCAGGGATTTGAAAAGAAAAGTGGCAGAGCGAATGCCGAGGACTGACATTAGAAAAAGAGAACGCATAGCAGGGCCATTTCTCACTGGGGTAATCATAATTTCTTTGGCCATTTTTGTGCCAGCTGCTTCAGGCTGGAGAGACAGATTAAAATATATATATATATATCCAGCTGCAGTGATTTGCTGTACAGGCAGTCCTTGAACTTACATTTAGTGACGGTTTGAAGTGAAAACTGTCACTAAATAAAGCATTTGTCAACTCATAAAACATTCCTATGTCTGTCTTAGAGTTGCCATGAGCAGAAATTTGGGGCGGGGAGTGGGGAAAGAAATTTGAAAGAGCAATGCAGCAGTTTGGAACCAAAAGTGCATTCCATTCTTATCTTCCAAAGATTATAACTAAGCTGCTGGCATTTCTGACAGGCAAACCTCTAATTGGAGAACGTGATGGATGACTCTTGGCTATGAACATGTTTCGTTGGAGAATATGAATTATGATACACCCAGAGGGGTCGGGGGTGGGGGTGGGGAAAACCAGGGTCAAGGGTGAGAGTCAATTACGTGTCTCAGAATCGACTTCATACAGGCCATGGAGACATATTTGCTGCTAATAAATTCTTTGGAGTTTTTGAAGCTCGGCTCGAGGCTCGTGATTTAATGAGAGCCGCTGACGGAATCCTGACAGCGGCACTGTAAAATTGACTTAGGGTCATTTTTCACACCTACCACCATTTATAGCATCATGGTCATGTGAACAGACACTTGGCAACTGGCTCTTGTCAACTGAAAAGGTCACGTGTTCCCCTTTTGCGACCTTCGGACAAGCAAAGTCCACGGAGAAGCCAGATTCCCTTCACAACCGTGTCACTAACTTATAACAGTGTCTTTCTTCACAATTGTAGCAGGAAAGGTCATAAAACGGGGCGAAATGGTTGTGATTCAGCGAACAACCGTCTCGTTTAGCCACAGAAATCTGGGGCTCGGTTGTCGTGGTCATTCGTAATTGACACTTTGGGGGCATTGACACCCCAAACTGGAGGAAACCAAGATGTGGTAGCATTGCGGTAGCTGTTTAAGTTTTGATGGAAGAGGCCTGCCTGGCTGGGAATCTGTGGGTGCAACTGAGGAATTAAAAAAAGCCTCTTTGTGGCGTTTTCGGCCACCCGTGGCTCAGCCTCTGCTGCTTTGCAAACTCTGATAGTATTGCAGGATCCCAATCTCAGACAATCACCCGGACCAAAATTTTATTATTCCAATCCTCAGAGAACTTCTCCCTCTCTCTCTCCAAAATATGGGCTGTTCTATCTGGACTGTTCTATCAGCACCCTAAATTGACAATTAAAAGCTACCAGGTAACATAAAGGTAGCATCGGACATGTGACGCGACATCTGGAAAAACACAGCATCCTTCACTGAATCCTCTAGGGAAAGATGTAAGGCAAACAACGTCCAGGCAGGAGAAGGCCTTCACGGCTTCAAAACCTAAGGGACTCGTTTGTGCAAAACTCAGCAGCAGAGGCGGTATTCAGCAGGTTCTGACCAGTTCTGGAGAACCAGTAGCAGAAATATTGAGTATTCCATCCCAAATCTCATTTCTGACTGGCTCGGCCAACCCCATCTCTTCTCTGCCTCCCATTGAGTCCCAGCTGATCGGCTGGGTCTTCTTTGGTTGCCCTGCACAGGAGAACGGAGCTGGAAAGCAGGTTAGTGGGGGTGGGGAGGGAATCAGGATGTTGAAGTAACCTTCCCCTGCCACGCCCACTAAGCCATCTCCAGCAAGCCGCACCACACTCACCAAGCCACACCGGTAGTCAATTTTTTTTGAATCCCACCGCTGTTCCGGTCGCTTTCTTCCACCTTTGGCATCCAGAAGGTTATGCAAGAGAAAAAGTCCTGCTAATTTTGCAGCAGGAACTAAGAACAGAGAGTTCTTATTGACATCTATTCTCTGGCTGCAGCAGAGCAGTAGACTTTATTGATGATAATGGAGCCAATAAACCTCAGCTAAAAATCAATGCAAAGTGATTATGCCATTACGAGATGGCACATGCTCCCCCCACCCTCTGCCAGCAAATCTTCACATTATCCTGGTAATGTGCGCTAATAGATTTGAATTTATCAGTCCTGTTCTATTTCCATTTGTGGAGGAAGGAAGGGACAGCAAAAGATTGGAGGGTGGGAAGGCAGAAGGAAGCGAACCGGCTCCTTAAGTGGCTATGTGGACCTTGGAAGAAATCTGTCCAAGATTACTAGCCCACCCAATTTATTTGTTTTATTTAGCATAGTGCACCTACAGAGGTCATGCAATTGTATATAAATCGAGTCCACCCAATGGACACGGAAAAGACCCGTGACCTGCTGATTTGGAGATGTGGGGCAGTGGCGATGAAATAAAATTTTATTTTATTTTTATAGGACTATCTTTCGAGGGGGAAAGAATTCTTCCAGCACACCCTGTAAGACTGCGCAAAAGAAAATCCCAAAGAGATGGATGTTGCCTTTAATCTATATATATATATAAGCGAAATTATCACTCATGCATCATCACAAAACCTCCAGAACCATAAAGCCTACAAACTTGACATTTGGCACATATGTTCCTCTTGGCTTCTAGGTGCTCACTAAGAAAGGATTTTTCTAAAAGACCATCAGAGCATTAGTATTTCCTATATTATTATTATTATTATTATTAACACGCTCTGATGCTAAGGTGTTCTACTCCCCCTCCCCACCTGAAAAGAAATCTGTCCCAAATGCAAAACACAAGCAGAGGAGAGGAGTTTCAGCTTCAGTTTTACTTCAGCACCAAACAGCTTTAGTACAGAACAGTTGAGCTAAGCCGAGCCCAGGCTCCTTGCTGTCCCCTTCTTGCTCATACAGCAAACACTGCTTCGGTTTCCAAACAGTCCTTAACTTTCTCACACACTGACAGGATGCTAGCCAGATGAATACCAATGGATGCTGGTAGGCAGGGGCAGAATTTTTTTCCCCTTATTTTCCTCTCAAAAAACTAAGCCCAACCACATAGTTTCATAGTGAAGCACCGGTATCCAGCTAGTCCCCCACTAAAGGTTGCTATTGAATTGTTAGGAAATAAATAGCAACTTCAAAAATAAACAGGAAGTTGTTCTAGTGATGCATTTTACAGATCTCATGTATTCTGGATCGACTTGAAATGTACATTAAATTCAGCAAATTTGACATTCAGTTCCTCTCCTGTCTTTCACCACGGATCTATTCTATTTGCTTTCTAGGCTCTGTCACCCCTAGCTTTTAAGGGACATTTTTTAAAAGAAGAAAAAAGATCTTCTTTTTCTAGATTTGAACCTCTGGATTGGATGATTTAGTCGATAAGCAAACTGGAGGCATGAGCAGTATGCGCCCACCTGGATAAGCTTCCGCTTGGGTCATTCCCAACAGATAATAAATCAAAAGGTATTTATAGAAGGTAGGGTCATATTTAAAAGTCACACATCAGGAAAGCCTTAAATTAGCAGCTGATTAAATTCTCCATGGAAGCTTTCCTCGGGGTTCTGATAAATCTTTCAGGCATGCTTTAGTTCCAGGTCAGCAATTTCAGCCAGGAGTTGCATTGTCTGAAATTTGCTGGATGCTGTCTTTGGAAAACAACCTGTGCACAGGTACTCCTTGACTTATAACCACAAAAACATCTTTTTTGTAAAATGGTGACCAACATCGGTTGCAGTAATCCAGGTGTGGTCTTAGGTAAAGGTAAAGGGTTCCCCTCACACCTATGTGCTAGTCGACTCTAGGGGGCGGTGCTCATCTCTGTTACAAAGCTGAAGAGCCACCGTTGTCCGGAGACGTCTCCATGGTCATGTGGCTGGCAGGACTAAACGCCGAAGGCGCACGGAAGGCTGTTCCCTTCCCACCAAAGTGGCCCCTATTTTTTTACTTGCATTTTTTTTTACATGCTTTCGAAATGCCAGGCTGGCAGAAGCTGGGACAAGTGACGGGAGCTCACTCCATTACGCGGCGCTAGGGATTCGAACCGCTGACCTGTCAACCTTTCTGATCAACAAGCTCAGCGTCTTAGCCACTGAGCCACCATGTCCCTTCAGGTGTGGTCTTACTAGGGCTTTATAAAATGGTACGAGTACTTCATGTGATCTTGATTCTATGCCTCTGTTTATACAACCCAGGATTGTATTATTATTTTTTTTTGCCCTTTAGTTAGAAGATAAGTAACAAGTGGTGGAAGAAAGTCCTCTTCTCTTGGGTTGGCTTGGTCTAGTTAGGACCATGTTCAGCAGTGTAGACTGGACAGAATCTGAGTTGGTGTCACCATCTGTTGATATGTTCTGACCCAAGTCCTTTTCCAATAAGACAAAAAATAACCAAAGAGAACAGAAACCTTTTAATGAGTCTTGCGAATCCCCAGTTAAAAGGCTGCTGCAAACTAATTAACTTTGATAAGCACAGACCTTGCCAAAACCATGAGAGACTGCCAAGAATCCCCGATAAGAAATATTTCACAACACAGGAGTCTTCAAATACCAAATTAAGATATTGTAATGTCCACAAGGCTGAGTTTCAAAACGTCTTTGCTTCCTGCAAAGAACGTCCGATTCACAGCTGCCTTTTATCTTCTTGAAGGAGGGGCCATTACCTTGCAGCCTTACTTCTGAGTCGCCCATGCTGTTGCAGCTGTTCTTTCCCGCGAGCAGCCCTGCATGCATGCACACATGGCACAGGCTCCTCAGGAACCTCCTCATCGCTGCTGCCAGCCCCCACAATCTCTGAAGGCAGCAGTCTACTCCCTAACGGTCCTGGCCCCTCATCTGAGTCCTCGCTCTCCTCAGCTGTCTGCACCTTCTGCCGGCTAACCACAACATGATAACCCATAGATCTCTCCTCTGCTGCTCCACGTAGCAAGACATTCGAGGCAGCTTACAGCGTCCTGAGGATGTATCCTAAGTGAGACCAGCTACAATGCCCCAAATTCATATCATTTTCCCCCACCACGTACTTCTCAGCTAAAAAAAGGAACATCTTCATGAAATAATGTGTAATCCTTCTGCTCCTCGTCTCGGGAGTCCCTCAGTGTGCTTCCCACTCCTGCAGTCAGTGATGCCAAAGCCAGCCAAACCGAGGGGTTCCAACAAAGCTGTTATTATACAATCACCCGGCCTTGTTTACAGTGGTTTCCACCCCCCCCACCTCCATTTGCAACCCCTCCTGAGTTATCCCCGCTGCTAATTCCACCTCTTTCCTTTCAACCACCGGCAGCAAACAACCAAATCTCATTAGCCGGCGAAAGCTGGGATATTGGCACAGGGCCTTTTGACGGGCAGCGGGAGACAGCTGCATCTGGAAGTCCGGTGAAGGGCTTTGAAGTTGACAGGCCTAATGCTGGGCCTCGAAGGAAAGCCAGAGGGAGGTATTCCAAACATTATTTGATGCTCCGTCTGTGTCCTCAGGAAAGAAGATCCCGCCGTTGCTTTTCACCAGGGTGGAAGAAAATACTAGAGATTTGGAACTAATTCTTGTTTGCTTGCAGGAAGGCGTTTCCCCTCCTAATATCTGTGTATTAGAGACTCAGGGGGAAAAAAGGAAAGAGTATCCAGATTTCATGTATTCAAATAACCCTGCCTTCCTTCTCTTTCCTTCTTCCTCCTTCCTTCCCTCCTTTCTCCCTCTCCTTCCTTCCCCCTCCCTTCCTCCCCTTCCCTCCCTCCCTCTCCTTCCTTCCTTCCCTCTCCCTCCCTCTCTCCCTCCTTTCTTCATTCCCTCCTTCCTTCCCCCTCCCTCCCTTCCTCCCTCTCCTTCCTTCCTTCCCTCTCCCTCCCTCCCCTTCCTCCCTCCCTTTCTTCATTCCCTCCTTCCTTCCCCCCTCTCCCTCTCTCCCTCCCTCCCTCTCCTTCCTTCCTTCCCTCTCCCTCCCTCCCCTCCCTCCCTCCTTTCTTCATTCCCTCCTTCCTTCCCCCTCTCCCTCTCTCTCTCCCTCCCTCCCTCTCCTTCCTTCCTTCCCTCTCCCTCCCTCCCCTTCCTCCCTCCCTTTCTTCATTCCCTCCTTCCTTCCCCCTCCCTCCCTCTCCTTCCTTCCTTCCCTCTCCCTCCCTCCCCTTCCTCCCTCCCTTTCTTCATTCCCTCCTTCCTTCCCCCTCTCTCCCTCTCTCCCTCCCTCCCTCTCCTTCCTTCCTTCCCTCTCCCTCCCTCCCCTCCCTCCCTCCTTTTCTTCATTCCCCTTCCTTCCCCCTCTCTCCCTCTCTCCCTCCCTCTCCTTCCTTCCCTCTCCCTCCCTCCCCTTCCTCCCTCCCTTTCTTCATTCCCTCCTTCCTTCCCCCTCCCTCCCTCTCTCCCTCCCTCCCTCCCTCTCCTTCCTTCCTTCCCTCTCCCTCCCTCTCTCCCTCCTTTCTTCCTTCCCTCCTTCCTTCCCCTCCCTCCCTTCCTCCCTCTCCTTCCTTCCTTCCCTCTCCCTCCGTCCCCTTCCTCCCTCCCTCCTTTCTTCATTCCCTCCTTCCTTCCCCCTCCCTCCCTTCCCCCTCTCCTTCTTTCCTTTCCCCTCCTCCATTCTTCCTTTCTTCCTTCCCTCCTTCCCTTTCCTAGGAGAGTTAGGAAAGTGAAGAAATCCACATAATATGAGTATTTAAAACCATAGCAATCATTTCCTCCTAAACAAGAACGGCTTCCTTTTTTTATATCTGCTCTTTTGTCTTCCCATTACATCCTACATTCTAAAAAGGAACATAATGAGGATGGGGCCTGTTTATTACAAGGGATGGATGCTTCTGCCAGAAATAGCTCTTATGCTGGCAATTCAAAGGGTGCCTAAATCCAGCATGCTATTGGATAGCCGCCTCTCTTCATAATGTATTTTACAGAGGTATACAAACCTGACACAATTTCCCTCTCCCCAACAAACCCCTTTCCATCACACTGAATTATCATCATCTTGGTTCTTCTCTTTAGTTTTTCTTTCCCTAATATGATTTGAAAACCAGGAACCTGATTTATTCCAGCGTGACTTTAGAAGCAGCCACAGAAGAGGGAAATACTTCATTTAAATAAGTATTCACGGCTTGCAAAGGGAAGGGGAAGAAGGAAGAAGGAAGGGAAGTGGGAAAGGAAGGAAGGAGGGAAGGGAAGTAGAAAAAGAAAGTGAGAAGGAAGGAAGGAAGGAAGGAAGGAAGGAAGGAAGGAAGGAAGGAAGGAAGGAAGGAAGGAAGGAAGGAAGGAGAAAAGAGAAGTGGGAATGAAGATGAGAAGGAAGGAAGGAAGGAAGGAAGGAAGGAAGGAAGGAAGGAAGGAAGGAAGGAAGAATAGCAGAATAACAAGAGTTGGAAGGGACCTTGGAGATCTTCTAGTCCAATCCCCTGCTCAAATAAGAGAGACCCAATACCATTCTGGATAAATGGCTACCCAATCTCTTCTTGGAAGCCTCCAGTGATGAGGCTCCCACAACTTCCGAAAGCAACTTCTGTTCCATTGGTTGATTGTTCTCACTGTCAGAAAATTCCTCCTTATTTCTAGGTTGAATCTCTCCTTGATCAGTTTCCATCCATTATTCCTTGTCTGGCCTTCGGGTGCCTTGGAAAATAGCTTGACTCCTTCCTCTCTGTGGCAGCCCCACAAATATTGGTGGACTGCTATCATGTCTCCCCTAGTCCTTCTCTTCCCTAGACTAGCCATGCCCAATTCCTGCAACCGTTTATCGTATGTTTTAGTCTCCAGTCCCCTAATTATCCTGGTTGCTCTTCTCTGCACTTTTTCTAGAGTCTCTACATCTTTTTTATCGTGTGGTGACCAAAACTGGATGCAGTACTCTAGGTGTGGCCTTTCTAAGGCTTTATAGAGTGGTCTTAGTACCTCCTTTGATCTTGATTGTATCCCTCTGTCAATGCAACTTTGGATTGCATTGGCTTTTTTGGTTGCTGACACACACAGCTAGCTCAGTATTGGTTGTCCACTAAGACTCCAAGATCCCTCTCACAGTTGCTGCTATTAAGCCTGGTTTCACCCAGTCTATATTTTGACTGTTGAAGTTACTTGGACGAGTAGCGAAACACCTCAGATTCACAAACATTGGTCCAGTTGCCACGATTTAACCTTTTTTAAGATTATTTTTGGCCCAGGTGCTTGAGTCTTCATTTGCACACTTACCTAGGCTTATCTGGCTTTCAAAGTGTATATTTAATAAGCCTAGTCAAGCATTTCGCCCAAACCCCCAAAGAACTCGAGGTTTACAGGAGACTAATTTATTTCCTATTTCTACAAGACCATTAACGTTTTTATAATGAGAGAAAAGGGAACGGAAGGCGCTCACGCTGGGCTCTGCCGCCAAGGGCTCCCTTCCCTATTATAAGCAGGGATCTAGCAACAGCTCATCAGCCACTAAAGGCTTCTGCTCAGCTCCTGCTACACCTACTGCGCCTGACCTCCTGCTCTGTGATCTCTCTCCCTCCTAACATCCTGATGAAGCAAAAGACATGTAATTATTATTATTATTTTTCCCCCCCTCTCGGCCAGGATTAATTGAAGCTGGGAGGGGAGAAAGGAAAGAGCTGTTATTTTTGCTAGCATGTGCTAGAGAGAGATATTGGAGGGAACCCTGGTGCTCTCTGAGCTCGGTTGCTTTCTGGAAGACGGGTTCATTACCCAAACGAGGTAATCAAATGATGAGGGTTGATGATGTTACCTAATTGGGTAATGAAACGCCTGCAAGAAAGCAACCGAGCTCAGAGAGCACCAAGGACCCTACAGTCGTCTTCTTCTTTTCTTCCCTTCTCTTCCACTCCACAAACCAGAGGGGAGTATTCAGCCGGTTCTGACCCAGTTCTGGAGAACCGGCAGCAGAAATTCTGAGTAGTTCGGAGAACCGGCCAATCCCATCTCTGACTGGCCCCGCCAACCGCATCTCTTCTCTGCCTCCCATCGAGTCCCAGATGATCGGCTGGATCTTCTTTGGTTGCCCTACATAGGAGAATGGAGCTGGAAAGCAGGTTAGTGGGGTGGGGAGGGAAGGGGGATTTTGTAGTAACCTTCCCCCAGGAGTGGGGTGGGAATGGAGATTTTGCAGTATATCCTTCCCTTGCCACGCCCAGTAAGCCACGCCCACAGAACCGGTAGTAAAAAAAAAATTGAATCCTGCCACTGCCATTCTAACACTGATGATGTTACCTAGTTTGGAACTGAGACATCTTCAAGAAAGCAACCAAGCTCAGAGAGCACCAAGGATCCCACAGTTCTCCTCTTCCTCCACTCTGCAAACCCCACTCCCTTCTGGCACTGTTGATGTTACCTAGTTGGGTAATGAAACATCTGCAGGAAAGTAACCAAGTTTAGAGAGCACCAAGGACCCCCGATTTTAATCCCGAGCTACAAATATTCTCCTCTACAGAGACATTTATATTCTGGGCTATTTCCGGCATCTTGTCGAAGCCACAAGATTGCAGAAGACGTGTTGTCATGCAAATGACATCATCTGCATCTTTGAGCAACGACATCAATGCTAGGCTTGATGTCAATCACATACCTCTTCTTTTCCCGCCCCTCCCAGACCTCTATGGTGGTTTCTGACTCTACCTGTATTATTTAGTCTTTTTAAAGAAGGCTCCATCTCTACATCTACATCTCTACTGGCAGCCTAGGTTTCGAGACCCGAGCATCACACGAGAGGGTGAGCTCTCATCCTTGCCTCAGCTCCTGCCAACCGAGCAGTTTGAAAGCATGTAAATGCGAGTGGATAAATAGGTACCACTTTGGTGGGAGGGTAACAGTACTCTGGGACATCATGACCATGGAAATGTCTTTGGACAGAGCCAATTCAACGGCCTTGAAATGGAAATAAGCACCACTCATTATAGTCGGCAACGGCTAGCGGAGTAAAATCTGCAGGGATTTTACATTTTTACCATTCCTACTAACACAAGAATAAACCTTATTAAAGACCTGTGGTGGCGGAGTGGTTAGAGTGCAATGCTGCAGGCTACTTCTGCTGGTTTCCAGCTGCCTGCAATTTGTGAGTTCAATTCCCACCAGGCTCAAGGTTGACTCAGCCTTCCATCCTTGGGTAAAATGTGGACCCAGTTTGTTGGGGGCAAGAGGCTGACTCTGTAAACCACTTAGAGAGGGGTGGAAAGCACTGTAAAGCGGTATATAAGTCTAAGTGCTATTACTATTAAGCACTGAATAACCGTGTTCCTCCATCCTTTGTATAAATACAGACAAGTGAAGATAAACAAATCCTTAATCAGAAACCTTGTTTGGTTGGGTCGTGGTGGAGATAATCCCTTCAGGGCAATATTTCTCAACCTTGGCAACTCCAAGCGGTGTAGACTTTAATTTCCAGAATTCCCCAGCAAGCTAAATTAAATTGATTTAATAAACAAGTATGGATTTCTAGATCCGAATCACACGTTTAAATTATAGCAAAGCAGTAGCTGCCTTACTAATTTACTTCGGTGGTAGGCTTTTGAATAAATATATATATATTTCCCCCTAGAATTAGCTTCTAAGGTGAAAGGAATAGGGCTGGGCTAGCGTATGTATCTAAGTATGCTTATTTTATACTGCCGTAAAATAATTTGCTTTTCAGGGAGCAATGAAAATCCAGGCCTTCTGATTATACATCTTGATTCAGAAATTGGTTCTGATGGTTTTAATGGAAGTGATTTCCCCCCCCCCCAAAAAGTAATGGGGCTTCGAATGGCAGCATCCCTATCCATGCTTATTATGCTGAGTTTCAAAAGTCTTCTTGAATCACGGGGTTATGAAAGATTATTTACAGCTTGCCTCTAGAGTTGTGCATGCTCCATCACTAGAAGTTTTCAACAACAACAACAACAACAAAAACTCACAGTGGACAGCCATTTGTACAGGATAGAATAAGGTCTCCTGCCTTGTGCAGGGGGGTTGGTCTAGAAGACCTCTAAGGCCCCTACCAGCTCAAGGAGTGTATTCATAAGGTCTGCAATATTCCCTTGGTTAATAGGATTCTGGAGTCACCTGCTGGCTCTTTGGAGGAACTGCTGGCTAGCAAATTGCTACCCGCCCATTCATTCATTCCCTTGCAGGGAAAAATTGACTTTCCTATAGGTAATCACATAAACACCAAACCTTTTTGAGGTTCACCCAATACAGGTAGTCCTTAACTTACAACAGTTCACTTAGTGACTGGTAAAAGTTACAACGGCACTGAAAAAAGTGACATGACCATTTTTCACACTTACAGCCGTTCTGGAGAACCGGTAGCAGAAATTTTGGATAGTTTGGAGAACCGGCAAATCCCACCTCTGACGGGCCCCACCAACCCCATCTATTCTCTTGCCTCCCAAGTCCCAGCTGATCGGCTGGGTCTTCTTTGGTTGCCCTGCACAGGAGAATGGAGCTGGAAAGCAGGTTAGTGGGTTGGGGAGGGAAGGGGGATTTTGCAGTATCCTTTCCCTGCCACACGTACCAAACCACACCACGCCCACCAAGCCAGGCCCGCAGAACCAGTAGTAAAAAATTTTTTTGAATCCCACCACTGATTAAAGCATAACATTTATGAAATCCAAACCTGTATTTCATGCATTCTGTGCATTTTATGCAAGCGCAGAATGGAATGGCAACTGAGACACAAGTATTTTTATGTATCTGGTGCAGATGCAAAATGGCAGGTGCGAATTTGCGCACGCACAGAAGCGTAAAGCATAACCGGTTTCATCCATGCATCTGTAATCTGCTAAACCAAGGCCCATTAAACCGACGACTTATTGCGCTTTCTAAGCGTCAGGGTAATTACCATTCAACTCGGTTATTGAGATACATTATGAGTGGCCTGAAAAAAACGTTGTGTTCGAAGTGGAGGACACACTAGGGTATCACCCTAACAAAAATGCTGCTTGTGCCGTGGGAGCCAAGTGCGTGAAGAATTCAAGTTCAGAGCTACGTATGGCCCAGGGTGGAATCTTCCGGTGGTATCTCTGCACGATTTGTTGCAGGTGGCATTTTCTCAGTGGAGACTCCCACGGTCTGGTGACCAGTTGGTCCATTCAAACCGGTTCCTGGATTTTTCTGGGTGGGAGGGATCACAAAAGATATTGTTCTGACCCAGCCTTAGCAGAAACAAGAAACAGACTCCTTGTCACGAAAAAACTTTCTCTTTATTTACCTCTTGACATGACCATTTTTCACACCTGCCACCGCTACAGCATCCCCAGGGTTACATGATTGAATTTCAGCCACTTGGCGACTGACTCATCTTTATGACGGTGGCAGTGTTCTGGGGGGAGGGTCACGTGATCCCCTTTTACGACCTTCTGATGAGCAAAGTCAACGCAGAAGCCTGATTCACTCAACAAGCATGTTACTGTGAGCCTCGGTGGCGCAGTGGTGAGAGTGCAGTACTGCAGGCTACTTCTGCTGCCTGCTGTCTGCCTGCAATTTAGCAGTTCAAATCTCATCAGGCTCCACGTTGACTCAGCCTTCCGTTCTTCTGAGGTGGGTAAAAGGAGGACCCAGATTGTTGGGGGCAAGAGGCGGACTCTGTAAACCACTTAGAGAACACTGTGAAGTGGTATATAACTCCAAGTACTATTGTTCTTGCTCTTTTCCCCCTTCCTTCCTTCCTTCCTTCCTTCCTTCCTTCCTTCCTTCCTTCCTTCCTTCCTTCCTTCCTTCCTTCCTCCCTTCCATTCCCTTCCCTCCATGTTACACAGTGGTTAGAATGCAGTCTTTCAGGCTGACTCTGCTAATTGCCAGCAGTTCGATCCTGACTGATCCAAGTGGACTCAGCCTTCCCTCCTTCCGAGGTGGGTAAAATGAGGACTCAGATTGTTTGGGTCAAGAGGCTGATTCTCTAAACTGCTTAGAGAGGGCTGAAAAGCACTATGAAGCGGTATAGAAGTCTAAGTGCTATTGCTATTACTAACTTATCAGCCACAGTGATTGACTGTAGCAAAAAAGGCCGTACAATGGGGCAAAACGCTCTTAACTAATGTCTCACTTAGCAACAGAAACTTTTGGGCTCAACTGCAGTCACAAGTCAAGAACTATCGGCATGTTAGTCTAAAGTGCAATTGCTACACTCATGTTCCTGTGTTTGGATTTGGCTTATTTTTGGTTTTTTCCCGGTTCTCCTTTGGTGTTTTCCTGCAGCTTTCAATTTCGTTTAAATTTTCTGCTGGTGGCTGAATCGGTGACTTTGAAGATGTAGCCAGAGGTGGCCGAACACTCAGAGAGCAGATCAAGCAGGTGAAAGTTGGAAGGTGCCAGTGAAGGAAAGTTGGCCGAAGTTGACCTGATGGTTGGAGGTAAAGTCAAGCCTGGATTAGATCTGATCAAAAGAACCCGATTGAAAATGAACTGCGCATGCACGCACGCACACACACACACATTTATCCTCTTAGTCATTTCCACATATAAAAGGGACAACGGCTGCCAAATTGCCGCTGCTTTGGTTTCAGATGTCAAAACAACTTAATTTCTTCAATCCACAAAGTAATTTCATAGCAATCCACAAAGAGGGAGAATGTTCTAATCTAATGACAATTTCTTTTATGTACACTGAGAGTATTTGCACCAAGACAAATTCCTTGTGTGTCCAACCACACTTGGCCAATAAAGTATTCTATTCTATTCTATTCTATTCTATTCTATTCTATTCTATTCTATTCTATTCTATTCTATTCTAATCCGAGACGCAAGAAAACATTGCTATCAGGCCATTTTTTTTCAGGCCCTTTTTGAAAGAAAGGACAGCCGTACACATGGAGACTGCTGGAGCCTCACCATCTTCTCTCTTTGAAATGACTTATTAATAGATGTTTATGAAGAACGAAGATCCGTCCTAAGGAAAGAGCTGGGCGTGGATTGCAAACCACGTAAACTTTGTTAATGCATTGCAACGACAGGATGCGGTGGCTCGGTGGCTAAGACGCTGAGCTTGTCGATCAGAAAGGTCGGCAGTTCGGCGGTTCGAATCCCTAGCGCCGCGTAACCGAGTGAGCTCCCGTTACTCATCCCAGGTTCTGCCAACCTAGCAGTTCGAAAGCATGTAAAAAAATGCAAGTAGAAAAAATAGGGACCCCTTTGGTGGGAAGGGAACAGCGTTCCTCCGTGCGCCTTCGGTGTTTAGCCATGCCGGCCCTATGACCACGGAGACGACTTCGGACAGCACTGGCTCTTTGGCTTTGTAACAGAGATGGGCACCGGCCCCGAGAGCCGGAAACAACTAACACCTATGTGCAAAGTGAACCTTTACCTTTGCCTATTGTAACTACAATGAAAAGAAGGCAGGAGAAGCAGCAACGGATGGAAACTAATCAAGGAGAGAAACAACCCAGAACTAAGGATGAACTTCCTAGCAGTGAGGACAGTTGACCAGTGGAACAACTTGCCTCCAGATGTCGTGGGTACTTCATCACTGGAGGCTTTTAAGAAGAGACAACCATTTGTCTGAAATGGCATCGGATTTCTTGCTCGAGCAAGGAGCTGGACTAGAAGACCTCCGAGGTCCCTTCCAACTCTGTTATTCCATGATCCAAAGGTGCTTTTGGCAAGAGGCAGCTGGACTTTCTGGGGTTTCTTTGAAGACGTTTTGCTTCTCATCCAAGAAGCTTCTTCAGCTCTGAGCGGATGTCCTTCCATTCCGCACCATTCAGTCAGAGTTGAAGAAGCAGCTTCTTGGATGAGAAGCGAAACGTCTTCGAAGGAAAACGAGAAAGTCCAGGCGCCTCTTGCCAAAAGCCCCTTTGGGACAACCATGACCTGGAGGGCTGAGAATCTCCATCCGTGTTATTCTAAACTAAACGCCCGCATGAAAGATCCAGAATTCCGCTCCTCCTTTGCTTGCTGTCTCAACATTCAGAGGAGCTCCTGCTTGCGTGTGTGTGTTTAAGTCACGTGCCACCCAGGCAGATGGTTTGGCTTGGGAAACTGAAGGGACTGAAGCCCAAAATGCCTGGAGGGGGGAAAACAGAACACCCCTCTTTGGAACTTCCTTGTGTACCGACCGTATGGAACAAGATGGGGGTTTGTTCAGCCATGGCTTGGTTGCCATGAAGTGCTGAGGCTTTGATTTCTCCAGCTGTTCACGGAACCACCGTTTCATGGCCGCTCCTTCGCTTGTTCTACAGTCCTGCAGAATACAGGACGCACTTATGTCTTGGGGAAGCAAAGCACTTCATGCGCGAAGGCAATGTGTAGACTTTAAGCTTAACATGTACAGGACCTTCTCATTACTTATTTAACCCCTCCTTCCTTTATTCGACTTTAATAGCCACCCAGGTTCAAAGGACTTTTATTATAAATTGCAACAACTACATGATTTAGGGTGGCCGATAGGCATACCATGTAATTTTGGGAGTCTTGGGTTCAGACTGAGGAAGATTGGCTGTGAAGCTCTCAAGACCACTGACTGAGTCAGGAAATCATGCTAAAACCATGATTTGTCGAACAAAGATTGAACGATTAATGATTAAACTGTAAGTAGCTATTTCACGCCGAGAGGCTCAAATGACCGTCAGCTTGTGGCAGGATGGGTGGGAAATAAATGTAATATATCAATATGTACTTACCCACGTAGTATGGCTGAAGTATTATCATTTATCCTTCTTCTTATCTTCTTTACTCCTCCTTTTATTGCTATGATGGTGAGGATGATGATTATTACCCTGTTGCTTTGCATGTACCCTGAGAGCTTCTGCACACAAATTCCTTGTGTGTCTCGTCACACTTGGCTAATTTTTTTTCTTTTCTTTTTATGATTTGGTATTCCCTTTTTATCGGGGTGGAGTCCGGGCAACTGAATGGAGCTGAGCGTTTACTGGCTGGATGCCCTTCCTGATGCCTATGAGGAGTTCACAGCAGACATTTTCTCTTTGTGCCCTGATAGAGAAATACCTGTTGCTGCCTAGGATTGAACTCGTATTTATGATGGTTGCAGTGCCCCGGAGTCATGGGATCCCCCTTTTGTGACCTTCTGACAAACAAAGGAAGCCAGATTCACTTAACAACCACGTTACTAATTTAAAAACTGCAGTGCTTCACAACAAATGTGATGAGAAACATTGTAAAATGGAGCAAAACTCACTTAACAAAACTCTCACCTAGCGGCATAAATGTTGGGCTCAGTTGTGGTTGTTAAATTGAGGACTGCCTGTATTCAATTCAATCAATTAATTAAAAACTAAATAAAATAATGACTGGATTTGTGTTACATGAAAAGGAAAATCAAATCACAATATAGTTCTGCATGAAGAATGACCCCCAATTAGCAACAGAACTGAAAGGGGGAAGGGTATTCGACTCTGTTGAATTTTTGGAGGAAAAAAAGTATATGGCAAATAAATCGTATGTCAAGCTTATTTATTTTATTTCTATTTCATGTTTCTAGATCGCCAGTCTCCCCCAAGGAGTTTTTCATGCAATACCTTGAGTCTTTGGCATCTTTCTTTGGAGAAGCATCTGGACACAGTTCTGAACATGTCTCTTCCATGGTTTCTTTCTGGAATTCTCCAGAAGGGCTTAGCTGCTCACTTAGCTCCGTCAATGCGGAGGGGATTCTTTCCATCAGGTTCCATTTCTTCTGTCATCCTGGAAGATTGACCTCTGGGTTTCAGACTCTGCCTTGTTGTTCTGACATTCAGCTGACTGGTTCTGTTGGGTTGCTGCAAGTTTTGGCTTCTTTTGTTTGGTTCAATGGCCGGCGACTGAGACATCTGTTTTCGAAAGTTTCGGAGCTGTTGCAGTAGAGAACATTTCCCAGTGCAATTTTTGCTAGGAGAGAGAAGGAGAGAGAGAGAGAGTGTTGAGTGAGTGAGTGAGCGAGTGAAAGAGAGAGAGACAGAGAGACACACACAGACAGAGATAGAAAGAGACACAGAGAGACAGACAGAAAGAAACAGTGTGAGAGTGAGAGTGAAAAAGAGAGTGAGTGAGTGTGTGTGTGTGTGTGTGAGAGAGAGAGAGAGAGAGAGAAAGAGGAAGAGAAAGAGAGAGAGAATGTTTTAGTTCATGTAGCCTGTTGGATTGACGCGTTCAACAATATCCCTCCCACTGATGTGGTTTAGTTTGCACATCACACAAAACTATAGCCTGTAACTTAGGATTGCTCTTTACAAGGGCAAGTAAAAGTTTTGATTAAACCAACTGCAAATTTTTTGGCTGGGCTCACCTACTGCACTCAGTTTGCAAAGCTCATCGCAGTTTGTTAAACAAGTCTTTTGGGCCTAACTCACAAAACATACTAAGCCGTCAATCAAGGTTACATTTAATAGCAAATTGGCAATCAGGAAAAATGTAGCAACAGTTGCGGAGTGTGTGTGTGTGTGTGTGTGTGTGTGTGTGTGTGTGTGTGTAAAGGCAAAGGATAGGTAGTCCTTGATTTACAACCACAGTTGAACCAAAGCTTCTGCTGTTAAGCAAGACAGTTTCGTTAAGGGAGTTGTGCCCCATTTTACAAGTTTTTTTTGTCCCGGTTGTTAAATGAATCACTGCAGTTATTAAGTGTATAATGGGGTCATTAAGCAAGTCCAGCTCCCCCACATTGACTTTCCTTGTGAGGAGCCAGCTGGGAAAGTTACGAAGCCAAGGAGGCTCAGTGGTTAGAATGCAGCATTGCAGGCTACGCTCTGCCCTTTGTCAGCAGTTCGATCCTGAGCGGCTCAAGGTTGACTCCACCTTCCATCCTTCTGAGGTGGGTAAAATGAGGACCCAGATTGTTGGGGGTAAGAGGCTGTCTCTGTAAATGGCTTAGAGAGGGCTGTGAAGCACTGTGAAGCGGTATATAAGTCTTCAAATGGTGATCACATGACCCCCAAGTCAGTGTAATGTCTAAAAATACATATTGGTTGCCGAACAGCCGAATTTTGTTCATGCGACCATAGGGATGCTGCAACGGGTTGTAAGTATGAAAACCAGCCATAGGTAACTTTTTTTTAGTTCTGTAGTAACTCTGAGTCACTAAACAAATGATTGTAAGTCGAGGACTATCTGTATTTGTTGAGTACTGAACCGACTAGTTGCCCGTACGATTGCAGAATGGGATGTGTCGCTGTGGCAACAGCTCATTTATGTCACAAACACAAGGACCACTGCTCACCTATACCGTGATGCTGAAGAAAACTCATCCAGCCTCCCTTCTTCTTCGTTTTGGGTTGTCCCGTTCATATCTTCCTCCTCCTCATCATCATCAGAGGAGCTGTCGCTCAAGCTAGGAGGGAAAAAAAAAACGAGAGGGAAATCTCACTGCTCTGTATCAACTACCGATGGCCACCCAGCAGAAGAACGGCTGCAGACGTGGTAAGAGTAATCCTCGAGGAAGCTATGTTGGGCATCAAGGGAGCTTCTGCTCTCAAGTACAGAGTAAATAATCAATTTCTCAAGAGGTTTCATCAGAACAGAGCTCAGTAAAAAGCAGCTATTTTCAGAATTCAAAGGCAGCTGCATTTTAGTCTTATCTCAAAGAATCTACCTTATAGTTCGGATTTATTTTTATTTTTTAACTGTTTCGCGTTAGCTGACAAGGAGCCTCTGGAAGACGGTCATAGTAGACAAACTTGCCTTCACGTTGCGTTTTTAAGTTTCCCGAAAAGAAAAGAGGAAATTGTAGCCCATGTTAGCAATAGCAATAGCACTTAGACTTATATACCACTTTAGGTGTTTCACAGCCCTCTCTAAGCGGTTTACAGAGTCAACCTCTTGCCCCCCCAACAATCTGGCTCCTCATTTTACCCTCCTTGGAAGTAGGGAAGGCTGAGTCAACCTTGAGCCTGGTGGAATTTGAATTGCCAAAATTGCAGGCAGCTGGCTGCAGCAGAAATAGTTTGCAGTACTGCGCTCTAAACGCTGTACCACAGAGGCTCCTAATATTGATCCATTAAAAACCAAAAAAAATCAAAATTCACTGTTGGGAAGGCATCTTTATTAGAATCAACGAAAGTGACTCGAAAATGTGCCAACTTTCAGGTTCTCCACCAATTTTTATTAGATTGGATATTAGAAAAAGCAGGGTCTGGGAAGAAGAAAGCTAATCCCCAAATTAGGCCGGATGTTATAGACAAATCTTCTGGTGCTCACTTAAGTTGGCGTCTGAAGACATGTTTCAGTAACAAGCACAATCAGTTCGTGTTTTGCCCAACATTTAGGGACCACAAAAAGCTGAATTTGATATCCCATATCTATATAATTTGGTTTCATTCTCTCCACTTGTACCTTGATTCTGGGAGATTATGCAACCTAGCATGGAGGCATCCTGTTTTACTGGAATTCAATTTGATCTAGTGGTGAAGGCACCAGTCTAGAAACCAGGAGATGGGGAGTTCTAGTCCTCCTTTTAGGCATGAAAGCCAGCTGGGTGACTTTGGGCCAATCACTAGGAGAGTGGGAGTTGTAGTCCTGCCTTAGGCATGAAAGCCAGCTGGGTGACTTTGGGCCAATCACTAGGAGACTGGGAGTTGCAGTCCTGCCTTAGGCATGAAAGCCAGCTGGGTGACTTTGGGCCAATCACTAGGAGACTGTGAATTCTAGTTCCACCTTAAGTATGAAAGATGGCTGAGTGACTTTGGGCCAATCAACAGGAGACTGGGAGTTCTAGTCCTCCTTTTAGGCATGAAAGCCAGCTGGGTGACTTTGGGCCAATCACTAGGAGGGTGGGAGTTCTAGTTTCTCCTTAGGCATGAAAGCCAGCTGGGTGACCTTGGGCCAATCACTCTCAGCCCAACCCGTCTCACGGGATGGTCGTTGGGGGTAAAATAGGAGAGGGAAAGTATTGGATATCTTTGCTGCCTTATTTGTAAAAAATATAAAGGTAGATACAAATAAATAAACAAAATATGTACCTCATATTTTTAAATAATAAGTCATTGTGGTATTCTGAGTCTATCGATCTTCTGTCTTCTACTTTCAGGCTATAGTTTAGCCCTAGGATTAATGAAAACCATCTAACATACACCTGGCAGGAGTTAAACTAGATCATTTCAGAGATCATCTCCAACTCTTTGAATCAATTATTTAACAATATGAACACAGCAGTGGCAGGCACACCTTAATGCTTAATTTTCATATCTTTGCTATGGGCTCATTCTCCTTGGCCCTCTTTTTTGCATCTGGTTCTCCCTTCTAAACCTTAGCGGTATCTGCTATATCAACGCATAACTTCCTATTTTTTTCTTTTTAATCGAGTCTCCATTTAAAAGCAAAGAGATCAAACTTAGGATTTTGTCCCAGCCAGCTTCATCCTGAGGCAGAGGATCTCGCCCTATGTCAGATGCATCTCCTTCAACTCTGATCTTAGATGAAACGAAAACATCTTCAAGTCCCACAATTGCAGCAAAACCACACACTGCTAATACCTTTGTGTTTCATCGGCCGAAGACTCCCCCTTTTGAGATATGGTGGCCCTTAAATCAATATACACTGTTGGAGGCTCTGGAACGCATAAAGCTTCTGGAATCCAACTCAGATCCTTTTTTATTGGTGCTGGAACAGAAACGTCTCTGAAAGCAGAAATGACATTCACTTTTTGCAATACTTTTACAATGATTATGTCAGTATTGGTTTCGCCTCTTCCTATACAACTTGTAAGGAACTGACCCAAGTATAATCTGGGCTGAAATCTTGATTGAGCTGCTCATTTCCAACCCTTTGCAGTGACACTGCCAAAGCATCACTTAAAGTAGGCCTCATAACCTGGAAAAAAAACATACCCTCACTTCTCACAGTACGGGTAATCCTCGACTTAGGACCACAATCGAGCCCAAAATTTCTCATTGCTAAGTGAGACATTTGTTTTGCCTCATTTTACAATCTTTCTTGCCAGAGTTGTTAAGTGAAATTGGTTTCCCCACTGTTTGTCGGACAGTCGTAAAACGGGGATCACATGACCCTGTGTCACTGCAATTGTCATAAATATGAGCCAGTTGCCAAGCATCTAAATGTTGATCACATGACCCCGGGAAGGCTACCATGGTCATAAAGTGTGAAAAACGGTCGTAAGTCATTTTTTTTTTCAGTGCTGTAGTCACTTTGAACAGTCATTAAAGGAACTGTTTTAAGTCGAGGACTCCCTATAATGCATAACACTTTTTCAGTAGCAAGAAACTTTGGGCAGAGGTAAAGATGCTTCCAGCCGAGGCTGTTAGCCATAAACGTTGGCAAGATTTATTAGCCCGACATGCCTTGCCCAAATAAGATCTGAGCCAAAAATGTAAATTAATCTCTCTTTTATTTATGCATAAGCAAGGAGAAGGCATCTCACTCAAACAGAGAGCAATTTATAGAAAGAATCACTTTATATACAGTTCAAACCTATTCTGGCTGGAATGAGTTCTTTCCTTGGTAGCCTCATTTGACTCCTCTGCGGTGTAGCCCATCTCTCATGTAACGTTCCATAGCATCCCATAATATTCTCAGCATGATCTTGTGAAGGCTCGTCCTCCTGTTTAGGAGGCGTGCTTTCCACTCTACAATGAGTTTCTAAATTTCAAATCTATGTATAGGCCTTGTCTTTGGCAGAATCGAACCCGTTCTTATCAGACTCGGCGTTCCTCGCAAAGACCTTACTTTGCTACTTCAAAGAAGTAGAAACATTCGATTGGGGTGTCAAGCTCAACTTCACTGAGGGCCCCATCAGGGTTGTGTTTGACCTTGGGGGGGCCGGAGCGGGTGTGGCCAAGTTGACGTCACTCATGTCGGGGGCATGATGGTGGTTCAAGCACCCTGCCAGCAAAAACGGGCTCCCAAGCTCCGTTTTCGGCTGCGACATCTTCCTGCAACCCTCTGCCGTGGCCCTCCCGAGCTCCGTTTTTGCTGGCAGGGGCACCGCGGGGCTGGTCCTTCACTGTTTCCAGAGCAGCCCCGTTGGCCAGATCTAAGCACCCCACAGTCTGGATCCGGACCGCAGGCCTTGAGTTTGACAGCTGTGATGACCCAAAGGGGCATGGCACAAAAACAACGAAGTCACAAAAGTAGGTAAAGTCCCTTTCATTCCTCTAACTTGGCCCCCAGTGTCCAGTTATCATCAGCTGGAGAAAAAAAAACAATTCCCAAGAACAGT
The DNA here is from genome assembly GCF_049901715.1 of Pseudonaja textilis. Taxonomy (NCBI): domain Eukaryota; kingdom Metazoa; phylum Chordata; class Lepidosauria; order Squamata; family Elapidae; genus Pseudonaja; species Pseudonaja textilis. Next base: position 9,822,207 of record NC_142003.1, read on the forward strand.
TTTTAGAGGGAAAAAAATTCAGTCCGAACCCAAAGTGCATATAGATTATAAATAAAAACCAACGCAAACCATGCTGCAGCAATTAACGAACAAGGCAGGATAAGGAATTGCAGACTTCAAAAGATAATGAAACACAAAGTTGGGAGGATGCCAGAACTCAGATAAGACTTGATAAACAAAGATAATTCACACTTTGCTTCCAGCAAGGTGCTGTGCGCAAACACCCTCTTTATCCTGTTTTCCCAGCTGCAGCTAATGAAGGGAATCAGGGCCTTTTTCTCCCCCATAACCCATGTTGCTCCCTTATCCGTTCCTCCCTGCATGCCCTAGGATAAAGAGGAGTGGGAGGGCCTGGTTCCTCCTCTGAATGCCCAGCCGGACTGTGCCCTTCCCCAGTTTCCTCCACAGCCACCGGAGCCACACTCCCACTCCCTGTCAGCTGTTCGACCTCCCCCTTGGAATCAGATTCCAACAGGGGCATGACAACACCCCTCCATTAGACAAAGAAAATCCTAATGTCAGCTCTGGAAGCTATATTAGAATCTCCCGTTTCCTCACTGCCACATTCTTGAGCCTGGGAAAATGGGAGGGGGGAATTTCTTGGAGTGCATGTGGTTAGACATAATAGCATTCTTCTTCTAAGTCAAGGTCATGTTGTTCCTGCACCTGGGTGAGGGGAAGTCTCAAGTTGGGATGGATGGTGATTGGGGCAGGTGATGCAATGATGGGTGCAGGGGGCGGATGTGTAGCTTTTACTTATTGCAAGGAAACCCGGAACTTTCAGATTCGGGATTTCCCAGATGTGCCAGGTTACTATCCAAATAAAGCAGAACTTTTGAGAAGATGTCTGTCTCGGAGTTATTGGTTGGAGTGGAGGTTTTCTGGAACGCTGACACCTACTTACTGAAAACATTACTCACAGAGGGTCCCCTCTCCTGCTCCATCAAAGCAACAGAAGTGACCTACCTCACATCTCCCTGGCATTTGTCAAGGGAGGGAGATTTTGAGGGGTGCCTCTGCCAGTGGGAGGAAAACGCCTTGGACTGCTTACGAGACAATTCTTCCAGTTTGGCCATCAGCTTTGACTGGGTCACAGCCCTGAAACGTTCTGGAAGTGGGAAAGAAGAACTACTTAATCTTGCTGGGAAAAGAAATGTCAATATCTTTTAGTCTAGCCCATCAGGAAAGCGGTATGGATTATTCATTCATTTACAGAACATTTTTATATCTTTATTTACAGGAAGGTGTTATGACAACCCTATCTCATTCAAATGAAAAAAAAAGAAAGTTATTTTGAAAGAGAATCACACTTCCTATAAGAGCTGAGAACTGGGGAAGAAAAATTATGCAAGTGTTAATAGCTTTCAGCCAACTATTGTTTTGTTGTAGAGCCATAGGTCTAAATTATATTGCAGCAGTCAGGTTCCCAAAATCTTTATATACATTTGAAAAATACATAATGCTCGGAATTGCCTCTGATAAAACAGTTGCATCAACAATGACTTCAGTTCCCATAATCCCTCTTCAGTAAAGTCGGGTTAGCTAAGATTATGGGAGCTGAAGTTGAATTTCATCTTCAGGGCATCAGATTGGGGAAGATAAAATAATCAAGAAGAATTGGTGTACATTACAGTAGGACTAACTATCCAAGCATTACCTGAACATCTGAACATTGTGCCCCTAATGGATATTCAGCCGCATTTCTGCAGATTTGGGAACTCACCATGATGCAAAGGAGGAGATTCAGCTTCGCCTGGCCAGCTTGTAGCTTTGCTTTGCTTCTCTAGTTTCTGGAGAACTTTGTCTAGATCCCATTTCTCAATATCCTGGAAGGGGAATCATTTGTAGATGAATAAAAACTATGGTTGCCAGCACCTTGGATTCAATCGCCAAAAAGTTTCTTTGGAGTACAAATTTGGAATCTTTTGTGACTTTAAACCAAATGTCTTTTCCCAGGAAAATGCCCGTATGTTTTCCAAACTACCTTTTGGAAGTTAAATGCAAAGTACTGCATAGCCATGCTCAGGACCAATTAAAACTTAACTTTACAAAATTGTACTGTAGATTTGTGGCAAAGAGCTTTTGTGATGCAGGAAGTATACTGTTTCAACATGAGACATATAATCAATGACAAAAAAAGATTTAACTGCACAATCTGTAAGTCATGTCTATCTGTAAACCATTATAACTCTTTTTCGTTTTTATTAAGCTTTATAACAGCTTCCCTTTGGGCCATTGCAACTTGTCCTTGTATCTTAATCCATCCCATTTTATTTTCAGTAAGTGCGACATTAAAAATTTAGCTGTTTTTTGCCATCTATATGACACTTTTTATACCATGTTCAAAAATCGTCCACTTTGATTGCAGCGTAAAATGTCTATGGATCCATCCAAGCTATCAGGCTATTCAATAAGGTTGTATCTGTATTTCCAAACATTTGCTCCCAAACTATATATTGAAAAAGACAATATAAGTGCCAAGTTTCAAAACATTAACAGTTAGAAATGTATGTGGCTGTTTCTTTCATATCACAGCCCCGAGCTTTGTATCATAAACTGACAGCTTCAGGACCACAATAGCAATTGTGCATCATTCTGAAGACATAAACTGCCAATTACCGCTGAATAGCATCACAGTTGCAACAAATATGTAAATATAAGCCTTTCATTCTGATTCAGACACTGTTGGTGATCAAAGCTAATGTTGTTTCCCTTGTAAACTCCCATCTATTTGTTGCCTCTTAAAAGCAGAAACAAAAAAAGGGGCCATTACGCGGTTCTTGGCTGCTGAACCTCCAAGAAATGGAAGACCAACCAACCCCCCTCAACCCCCACCCCAAATGAGCTCTGCTCTAAAACAGAAAAAAAAATTGCTTTTTCAGATACTCCAGCTTAATTTGCCACATCAGGCTGGAGCTAACTCTGACTTGGCAAGGGCCCCAGAGGTTCGCTGATTGCGGAGTGGGGAAGAGTTGAAGATGGCAAATCCATAGAAATTACATTTAAAGCGTTTTTTCCACAGAAGCATGACGAATGATGCCTAAATCCACTTCGGCTACAGGATAATGGGCACTGCAACCCTTCAATAAATTTATTATGCCCAAGAAATGTTCAGTAAATGGGCTAAATTCATGAGCTCTGAAACAGGACTGTTTACAGTTCAAAAGTAGACCTAGCTTTGCTAGAGTTTGGTCAAAGGAAAGTTCCAGCTTTGGGGCATGTTTGGAGCTTTTGAGAACTTGCCGCAGTCACTCACACTTCTCATGCATAAATAAATACGTTGCATTGCTCTGCTAAGGACACAGGTACATTCATGCCTGGTGATTAATCGGCACCTCAGCCATTGTGCCATCACCATCTCGACTTCAACTGCCAAAGGCGTATAAAACTAAACCAGGAATCGACAATTATGGCCCCTTTATGACTTGTGGGCTTCAACTTTGACTGAGCACGGCTGGTTCAGGAATTCTGGGAGTTGAAGTCCACAGGTCGTAAAGGAGACATAGTTGCCCGTCCCTAGACTAGACCGTCTAGCTTGGTCTTGTTCCTGGTTAGTGAGCCAGGGTGCCGTAGTGGTTAAAATGCAGTATTGTAGACTAACTCTGGTGACTGCCAGGAGTTCAGTCCTGACCGGCTCAAGGTTGACTCAGCCTTCCATCCTTCCGAGGTGGGTAAAATGAGGACCCAGATGGTTGGGGGCCAATAGGCTGACTCTGCAAACTGCTTAGCAAGGATTGTAAAGCACTACAAAGTGGTATATAAGTAAGTGCTGTTGCTAGTGGCATTCCTTCGTATTTCTACAAAGAACTTTTCTAATCCTCTCTAGAGATGCTGAGAATTTAACTGATACGTTAGTACATAACCGCAGAAGACAGTTGTAACTTTGAGGACGAGTCCTAAATCTCTTTTTTTCAGCACCATAATACGAAACTGTTGTTAAATGAATAGTCATAAGTCAAGGACCAAATGTGCAGAGGTAGAAAAGATCCTATTCCGATCCATACCTTGAAGCGAAATAGTGTCAGTTCTGGAGGATGTTCAGCTGACACAACTGCCTTCTCCTTTTTGACCTCTGCCATTCTTCCTTCGTTGTTCTTATTTTGGGGTTCTGGATAGCCTAGGCCAGAAAGAGGTCTCAACGGTGCTTTGGAAAGGATCTTGGTTTCGATGAGTTTCCTCCGCTCTTCCTCACTATCGTCCGACCTCAAGAAAGGCGGTATTTCCACGGGTGGTATCACATCAGGGGGTGAACCTGGAGTGTCCTTCTCTTTCCCATGATCCCACACTTTTCCGGCAATGACCCTTGAAATGCCCTCATCCAACTGTTTCTCACTGATGGAGAATTCCAAAGAACTAATGGCACCTTGGTTTGGGTCTTCTTCATTTTGAGATCGGAGTTCAAGAAAGAGGTCGCCGCTAGATTCGGATGGAAGGACTCCCTCATTCTGAAAAGCTGAACTTCTCAGATCTTCATTCCAGACCTCCCGGGGAGGCCTCATGAAGGAGAAGGTTTCCTGAAAGTTCAGGAGAAACGCCGGTTACCTTGCCATAAACAGTATGGGTACTCCTCGATTTATGAGATTCAGTAGGAATTAAGATTAAGAATTTCCTTTGCTGAAGCAAGGCGAGGAAGTGAATCACTCCTGATTGCACAACCTTGGTTGTTAAGTGAATCGCTGAAGTGTTGAAGTGAATTGTGCAGTTGTGAAGCCGGTCTATTTTCCTCCCAGTGACTTTGCTTGTCAGAAGTCAGCTGGGAGAGTCACAAATGGCGTGTCAACCTGCAAAACAACTTCAACTGAAGCCATGCTTACTTCAAGGTCATGTCAATGCACACCTGTTGAAGCCTATGACTGGACTGATTGGCCAATGTGACCAGTGGTGGTTGTGAGATTCAAATATTTTACTATCAGGTCTGTGGGCGTGGCTTGGCAGGAGAGGCATGGCTTGGTGGGCGTGGCAGGGGAAGGTCACTGCAAAATCCGCTCCCCACCCCACTAACCTGCTTTGCAGCTCCGTTCTCCTGTGCAGGGCGACCCAAGAAGACCCAGCCGATTTTATTCTATTCTATTCTATTCTATTCTATTCTATTCTATTATTCTATTCCATTCCATTCCATTCTAATATCTATTCTATTCCATTCCATTCCATTCATTATAATATCTATTCTATTCTATTCTATTCTATTCTATTCTATTCTATTCTATTCTATTCTATTCTATTCTATTCTATTCTATTCCATTCTATTCCATTCCATTCCATTCCATTCCATTCCATTCCACTCCACACCACTCCACTCTTCTTCTATTCTAAATTGCTTTTTTCCCGATACTGTTAATTAATTTCAAATGGTTGTAAATTAAGGACTACCTGGGATGCATCTTTGAAAAATGTTAATTTTTAATTTTTAAATTTTTAATTGAGGCAAAAACTTTGTGCCTGGTGGTTGTATGTGCCTATATGCCACACGCAGAGACAATGCTTATACAATAACTTAACTCGGCAGTTTAAAGATCCACTAGTTGCATTTGCACAACATGTAATGCTTGGGTGGCGTTACCCTTGGTTACTTTTGTTGTCGTGATCGGCGCGTTGTGCAAAAACCAGCCCATTTGTTGGCTTGTGCCTCAGTGTTCTGTGCTTATCTAGAAAATGACCAAACACGTTAAGTCGAGCAAGTTTTGAAACTGCAGCCAAGGAATTTTGTACAAAACTTCAGCCAGGGGTAGCTCTTTAAGTAAACTATTAATAATCTCTCTTATTTAAGGCTTCGTCAACTTCCTAGTTGGCCCAACTAAGCCTTATTCATTCTAGGTTAAATACAATGAGACAGAATGATTAGATCATTCGAATCCATCATAATATTTTAACGACTCCATAATCCCTAGCGGGGGTGGAATCTGGGCAACGGAATGGAGCTGAGTGTTTACTGGCCAGATGCCCTTCCTGTCACCAGTACGGAGTTTTGTTCAGCAGATACATTCTCATCGTGCCCAGGGAGAGAAATATCTGCCTCTACCTAGGATCGAACTCACCGCCTCCTGACTTTGAGGCGAGAGCCTCTAGGCCACTGTGCCACTCAGATCATTAGAATCAATTACTTGCAAGTATGATTCTTCCAGTGGAAGATCTTCTAATTCTTCCGTCAGGTCAGGGATCAAGTTGGACTGATCTCGTTGGAAGAGAAAAAGGTCCCCATCTTCATCGCTATCAGTCTGTCATGTAAGAAGCAGAAACTGGATGAAATTTGTAAAGAAGGCACAGCAACAGAAAACGACACTGACACCTGCCTACTGTTTCTTTCGGGGAGATCATAAATCTCAGCATCACATTGTAAACATACGCTCATTTACTGGGAAGAAGTAATAGAACACAACCATCAAATCATAGGGTTGGAAGGGACTTTAGAGGCCTTCTAGTCCAACCATCTACTCAGTAGGAGACCGTATAGCGGGGTTGGACAACCTTGGCAATTTTTAAGACCTGTGGATTTCAACTCCCAGAATTCCCCAGCCAACCAAGGGAAATTGAAGACTTTGAAATCCACAAGTCTTAAAAGTTGCCAAGGTAGAACACCGTTGCCCTATACCAGTGGTGGGATTCCAAAAAATTTACTACTGTGGGCGTGGCTTGGTGGGCGTGGCAGAGGAAGGATACTGTAAAATCTCCATTCCCACCCCACTCCAGGGAAAGGTTACCACTGGTTCTCCTAACTACTCAAAATTTCCACTACCGGTTCTCTAGAATTGGTCAGAACCTGCTGAATACCACCGCTGCCCTATACCCTTCCAAAGTCTCTTCTTGAAAACTTCCAGTGATGGAGCATTTCCCACAATTTCCAGAGTTAAACCAGAATCTCAGCATCTATAGCATTTCTCTAGAAAAGGACCTTTAAAAATAAAATAGGACAGTACGAATCACAGCAAACAACACAGTGCTGTTTAACATCATTTTTTAATTTTATTTTTTTAAAAAAATCTGTTTATGGATGTATGCCCCTGGGAGAAAAGATTAAACTTTTATAATTCAGGGCCTCAACTTGAGTTTCTATGACTATGAATGCCTGCCTTGCAGAGAAAGGCAACTGCTTCGTCTATGAATGAATGAATGAATGAATGAATGAATGAATGAATGAATCTGGAAGGGACCTTGGAGGTCTTCTAGTCCAGCCCCCTGCTCAAGCAGAAGAACCTATACCATTTCAGATAATTGACTATCCAGAGTCTTCTTAAAAACATCAAATCCCCCTTACTTTTGTCTTGGAACAGGTAACACAATCTTGAGAAATGCCTTGCTACTCATTCTGCAAATCTCCATGGATGAATCAATTCCTCTGACTTGATCAGAGCCACTTAAGTGAGAAGCAGGAGATGCAGAAATTTGATAAATGCATGAATAAAAAGAATAACTGAAGTTATCAAAAAAGAAGCAGTAACTGTGATTACCAGAGATACATCCGAGTCCATCGAAGGAATCTGATCTCTTACTGCAGACAGAAGGGATCCCCACCGGAAAGGAGTGCCGTGAAAATCAGGGGGACCCCCCGTTTCCTGGTTTCCATCCCCCGATGCCATCTGAAGGGGACCCGGGCTACTCGTTGAGAAAGGAGTCAGTGCATGGCACTAACGGCACAAAGCAAAAATTGCAAAAAATAAAAATAAAAAATCAACGTGCATCCAAATGGAGAATTGCTAAGTTTGATACGGGGGATTCTATAGGGTTGGTTCTCTGGGGGTCTCCCTGGGGGGGGGGTCTTTTGGCCTTAACCCCCAAGGACCACAAGAGGACCAGACAGGCAATTTGTTTCAGTTCCATCAATTAAATATTTTTTTCAGTCACGTGAATTAAGTATTTCTTTCAGTTACATGAATTAAATATTTCTTCCAATTACATCATTTAAATATTTCTTTCAGTCACGTGAATTAAATATTTCTTTCAGTTATATGAATTAAATATTTCTTTCAGTTCCATCAATTAAATATTTCTTCCAATTACATCATTTAAATATTTCTTTCAGTTACATGAAATATTTCTTTCAGTTATGTGAATTAAATATTTCTTTCAATTACATTATTTAAATATTTCTTTCAGTTACATGAATTAAATATTTCTTTTAGTTACGTGAATTAAATATTTCTTTCAGTTACATGAATTAAATATTTCTTTCAGTTACATGAATTAAATATTTCTTTTAGTTACATGAGTTAAATATTTCTTTTAGTTATGTGAATTAAATATTTCTTTTAGTTATGTGAATTAAATATTTCTTCCAATTACATCATTTAAATAGTTCTTCCAATTACATCATTTAAATAGTTCTTTCACTTCCATCAATTGAAAGGGGGAAGAAAACAGCTTGGAGTCAAAGAACCAAGAATGAGATACAGGGAGGAAGGAAAGGGAGTCTGGTTACTATGGCAACTGTCGATCAATTAGCCCCGCCTCCTGGTAACGGGGCCAGCTTTCGGCGCGTCCGTAGTAACCAGAGGCGACGGCCTCTGTCCGGTTGAATACTGCCTCGCTGTTAAGGCCACCCGCGTAGCCCAGCCGCTCTCACGACTCCTTCCCCGCCGCAAGGGAGGAACCGCACAACGTCCGCGAACCGCAATCGCTGTTAACTCCAAACCGCATTTCAAACGGCGTGCATTTCCCGTCTTTGGCTCCACCCACCGCGAGGTCCTGGCAGGACAGCAACGTCCATTTAGCGTGGTCACCCTTTCCTGCTTGGAAACGACCAGCCAATAAAAAAATTAAATGGTTGACAGGAGTCGGGTCCAGGCGAGGAAGGACACACCGCTGTTCTTTCTTTCTTCTCTTCCTCCTTTCTTTAAACGGTCGTTTCTCCCGTCATCTTTCCGGACCTGGCGACACTTAGACAAGAGGTTGTTTTCTCTCCCCACCCGCTCTGCTTTTTTTTTTTTTTTTTTGCCGAGGGCGTTCATTGGCTGACTGGCTCGGGAGGCGGGGGGTAGCGCGAGCCCAGCTTCCCATTGATTGGTTGGGCTCCGGCGATGGATGATGGACGTAACCGAGAAGCAGTAGCCAGATGGAGGCGGCAGGAAGAGAGTGGGGTCACGAGGGCGGGGCGTGAGCGAGGCCTGCAGATCCGGCTGACAGCCTCTCTTCTTGGTTTTGTCGCCGCTGGTTCGCCGGAGAGCCGGGTAGGTGTACTGCGTACGGTGGCCGCGAGGGGCAAAACTTCTAGGCTGTGTCTTGGCGGGGCCGCTTGAGAAACGAATGGGCGTTTGCGGCCGGTGTCCCAGGAGTTGGACTACAACTCCCATCGGCCCCAGCCTATGAGCTTGATAAGCACCACTGCCTCTTGGTTTCTTTATCCTGGTATTTCTCAACTTCAAGAAGCCAACTCCTTCCCACTCCCAGAATTCCCTAGCCTGGCCGGGGAATTCTGGGAGTTGAAGTTTACTCATCTTAAAATTGCCCAAGTTGAAGCACAATGGACCTTTAGAACAATGGATACAGTGTAAATTTTAGAGGAGCATCCAAAAACAATAAAAGAGGCAGGTATTTGTCGAGATTATATCTGCCGAATATAACTCCGCATTGGCAACTGGAAGGGCATCCGGCCAGTAAACACTCAGCTCCATTCCGTTGCCCAGACTCCGCCCTGCCAAGGATTATGGGATCCTTAAATGATGATGATGATGATGATCAAAAAGCAATAAAAATGAGAACAAACCAGGGTCTAAAATGAATTCTGATTTGCCACCCAAGAAGAACCTGTTTCATGGTGGTTTTAATATTTCTTTGAATTGTTTTGTATTGTTTTACCTATTGGTATGCCACCCAGAATCATATATATGAAATTGACAGGTTTATTTATTTATATAAATTTAATAGCCGCTATATATAGCTGCCCATCTTACGTATGTGGCTCTGGGTAGAATACCAAAACAATGATAATAACAGCAGCGTAACACAACCAAAAATGCAAAACAATTTAAAAACAAGTAAAACATAAAGGTAAATAAGACTGTGGGAGCAGGGACTAGCATTCTATACACACAGCATAGCCATCTAGGGAACCCCCAATTTCGCTACAATCCTGTTGAAAGAACCAGGTTTTGAGTGATTTCCTAAACGCCCATTTATATTTGCTTTTATACAGCTGCCAGTCACACATACAATGGTGAAAAAGAAAGTAAACCCTCTTTGACTTCTGTGGTTTTATGTATCAGGATATGGTAAAAAAATCATCTGGTCCTCTGTAATTCTTAAAAGGAGGTAAATGCAACCTCAGATGAGCAACACATGACATGTGTTACTTATTTTGCAAAAAAAAGCCAACTATTGTGATTAAGTGTGCAAATGCACCCCTTCCCACCACTGCCTGAGAGCATAGGTCTGATTTCAATCCAAGGAACATTCTATGAAAGAAGGAGAGCAAGATCCCTTATGCAGTTGATAGAAGGCTAAGCACACCTTAGGATTTTCTGACATTATAATAAATGCATTGGATGCTGAATAACAGTACTATTGTCTTGTCTGGATAAATTTCAGCCCCGCGGTCATTGGTGCCCTGATGCCTCACATCCAGTAGATTGGTGAAATTAAAGAATTCAAGGAACTTTTTGGGGCTTCTGAGGGCAGAATGTCGGAACTGAGCGACGAAGCCAGTGAGGCAGAGCTCTTGAATTGCAGCCTAACCATGTGGCACGGAGAGGGTCAGGCAGCCAGCCGACAAGAATTAGACATACCTCTGGATCTCCATACAGCAGCTTCCATAGGCCAGTATGAGGTGGTGAAGGACAGTATTGAACGGTAAGTAGGGTGGAATGTAGTCTGGATTCCCAGGAGGGAAGAGGCTGCATTCCAAAGGAGCAAGAGGCAACTTAGTGTAGAGAGTTGCTGTGAGAGAAAGAGAGTGAAGATACTCCTCCCTAATAGTTCCCAGAGTATATGCTTGATGTGGGTGGTAGCTTGCTTTAGTTTGGCAAGATTCAATCTATAGGTGAGAAACAATAAAGTAAACTACTTGGAAGCATCATTACTTGTCTGTCTTGGTTTTTTGGAGCCTGACAGTAAGAGAATATCTAACAGGAACTTCCTACTGTCAGTAATTTTATGAAAGTCAATAATAGGGATGGGTTTTTTTTAACATTTCAAAATGTTTCACGTCCAATCTAAAATGGGAGACTCTGCTGCTACTTCATTTGCCCGCATGGCCTCATTTTGATAATTCAGGATAGCCAGTTTGGTATAGTGGTTAAGGTATCAGGCTAGAAACTGGGAGAGAGTGAATTCTAGTCCCGCCTTGGGCACGAAAGCCGGTTGGGTGATTTTGAACCGGTCACTGTTTCAGCCCAATTCAGCTCACAGGGTTGTTGTAGGGAAAGAATATTAAACACGTTTGCCACCTTGAGTTTGTTTTTGTTTTTTTTAAATAATAAAGGCAGGATATTAGTAAATAAAATACTGTAATTCTGTGCTATATATAAATTAGTGGCAGCCCAAGCATGCCTTCAAGAAAACCAGAGGAAATGTTGAGAGCGGCATACAGTACCTTACAAACGTAAGAAGAGCATTTCCAGGCCCACCTTGCCCCAGAGTTTGTTTTCCTGACAACTGATCCTGTGTCAAAATGAAGCCGGTGAGCACAGTTGGCCCCTTTCTCTCCTCTTCTGCAGCAAGCCATCCTAGGAAGTTTGCTCCCAGTAGGCAGAACAAAGGCAGTGAGGTTAAAAGGATTTTGAAAACACTCATTTTTAGGCCAGAGAGAAACGGTTTCAAGTTTCTGAGCTGAACAGCAATGGCTTGCAATCTGCCACCTCTGGGGGAAAACTCACATGCTGTGTACCTTCCAGAGGGGAGAAGGACTTGGATCAGAAGAACCGCGGTGGCTGGACGCCGCTGATGTATGCCTCCTATATTGGTTACGACACCGTTGTGCGCATGCTGCTACAAGCCGGAGCCAACGTGAACATGTCCACCCCAGAAGGACAGACCCCGCTGATGTTGGCCGCCAGCTGTGGGAACGAATGTGCCGCTGCCTTTTTGCTTCAGGTGGGGTGAGCTTTAGAACGACTGTCAAAATATTAAATCGGTCACACTGTTTAAATAGGGCAAGGGCCACTTCTGGTTAGCTTTTCATTTTGATACAGCCAGCCCAGTTTTAAGATTCAAGATCAAATGCATTGCACACCAGAATAACTAGGCCCAAGGACCGTTTTTTCCCTGCATGCCATCGCTCTGCTAAATAATTAACCGTGTTTTCCCCAAAATAAGACCCTGTCTTAATATTTGTTCCCCACAAAAAAAAGGAACCAGGTTTTATTTTCGGGGGATGTTATCCACTGACTAACATAACCTACATCTGTCCAAGTAGTAGGTTAGCTCCACTCCCCCATCTCCACCCTACCTTAATTTTTACCCATCCACTCTGGAGTGGGTGTGGGGGGTCTTAATTGGGGCTTATTTTGGGGGTAGGGTGCTCGTGTAAAAAATCAAAATAGGACTTACTTTCAGGGTAGGTTGTACTTTTGGGGAAACAGGGTAATTCCCACAAGACTGTCAAACTATTTACTTAGACCGTATTACTCTTCTTCCCATCCTTTCTATTAACTATCTCCTACTTATAACGACAACCTTGTTGCTTTTATCTTTATGATTATATTGTTTTATTTAGTTTCCTAGTATGGTTTGGATTGCTTATTTAGTATCCTATGACTATCACTAAGTGTTGTATCTTGTAATTCTTGACGAATATATTTTATTTTTTCTTTATGTACACCAAGAGCATTTGCACCAAAGACAAATTCCTTGTATGTCCAATCACACTTGGCCAATCAAGAATTCTGTTCTGTTCTATTCTCTGAAAACATCATGAAGGCACCTTGAATGAGGTACCTACTTTTCAGGGAGGTGAACCTGTTATAATGTTTTATTTCTCTGAAGCAAGGTGCTGAGTTGGAGATGAAAGACACCCATGGTTGGACTGCCCTCTTTCATTGCACCAGCGCTGGCCATCAGCAGATGGTGAAGTTCTTACTGGACAGTGGAGCCAACGCCAATTGCAGGTGGGAGAAAACGACTAACTATAACACAAGTCATCCTCAACTTACCGTTGTGTTCCGCCGGCAGCCTGTGGAGGTGATAGCAGAGCCAGACAGTGCGGAGGAACATGGGCCAGTCTGGGAGTCTGGGGAGGACTCGGATGGGGGTCCTGTATCTGATACAGAGGGGAGAGGGCAATCAGTGATCTAGGCAATGGTGTTAACCCTCTGGAGCACTGTCCTATCTGCCACTCTGCAATTGGCACAGGTGCACTAAGTTAAAAAAGGCATAGATCTAATAATAAAGAGATTTAGTCCCCTAACTAGTGGCCCAGAAAGATTTAGTAAGCTGGGAATGTGCCTCCCTTTTTTCATGGAGGCCATTAAAGAGAATACTATGAAGAAGAGTACCTTCTCATGGTTGCCAGCTCCTTAGCTAAGTTACTGTTAAGTCACCCAGTCGGGCTGATTGATTCTATAGAAGTTATTCTGGGAGCCGTGTGAAATTAAGAGCAGAACCCAGATCATTAAATAAACATGGAATACCTTGAAATGTGAGGCCATCTGAAATTAATCTGTGTTTGGCTCAGTGGCTAAGACGCTGGGCTTGTCGATCAGAAAGATTGGCGGTTCGAATCCCTAGCGCTGTGTAATGGAGGGAGCTCCCGTCACTTGTCCCAGCTTCTGTCAACCTAGTAGTTTGAAAGCATGTAAAAAATGCAAGTAGAAAAATAGGAACCCCTTTGGTGGGAAGAGAACAGTGTTCCATGAACCTTCAGCATTTAGTCATGCCAGCCACATGACCACGGAGACGTCTTTGGACAGCGCTGGCTCTTTTTCGGCTTTGAAACAGAGATGAGCACCGCCCCCTAGAGCCAGAAATGACTAGCACGGACGTGCGAAGGGAAACCTTTAGCTATTACCTTTACTGTCTCTCTTCCTTCTATGCATTTGTAACCAGTGTGGCTTTGCCTCATTGTTAATCACCCCAGTTTTGACTTGAGCCTTCCATACATTTTGATTCTCTCTTATGCCAGGGAACCCTTTTGTGGATACTCCCCTCTGATGGAAGCAGCGGCTTCTGGTCATGAGATCATCGTCCAGTATCTTCTCAACCATGTGAGTGACTGTTGATTTGCAGGAAAATCAAAAAGCACCATGCCTGCCATCCAGCCTGCATTAAACAGTGGTGTATATATCATGCTCAGCCATAACGTGCTTTTCTGTACTGGGACGAGCACGGCGTATGAGTAAAGCTGATATAACTTTAGGTTAATTTTCATGAGCTTTTCAGCATTAATCCCCCTGCTGATTGCTATTGGCCCACAAAAGTTTTTCATTAGGAGCAGCCCAGTTACAAATGTTTCTGGTTGCTACGTATTCATTTTTTGCTGGTGCTGTCTCCCTACAGGGTGTGAAAGTGGACGTACGAGACAGCACGGGGGCCACGGCCCGGACCTTGGCCATGAAATATGGACACATGAAGATTGTGGGCCTGATAGACTTGCATACTGCTCCCGTGCCCAAAGTCTTACGCCGAGGCACAGGTGAGTCGAAAGGCTATAACGTCTTGGGAAAAGGATCCGATTGAAAGACGAAGCCCAGGTGAACGCAGTCGATGGAAATCTACCCTTTGAGCTAGGCCCAGTCAGGAAACGGATTCAAGGATGACTAGAAGTCTAATCAAAGCTTTCATTAAAGCTAATTACGGTAGTTAATGGACTAGGCAGCTTTATAAGAGATCGGAAACAGTTTGTGGGCTTTCTGCGCACAAGTATAACAACAGATGGTTGACAGGGATTTGAAGATTAGTGTAATGTAAAATTCAACCTGCTGACTGCTATTTCTTCTATCTGTCTACCTACCTACCTACCTACCTATCTATGGAGAGAGGGAGGGAGAGTGGATCTGTTATATTTAGTGCATAGAAAGTCCACAAACAGTTTCCAGCCTCTCTCTCTATTTTCAAAAGGGGAGGAGAATTTACTGCTTTTTGTTTAGCATCCAGCCAGGGTGGATCCTACATATTGATCACTTTTACCTCTTTTTCTTGCGCACAATTCCCCCGCTCCCCCGCCCTTTTTGTTGTTGTTGTTAGGATTGAATGCATGCTTTTCTTTTGTTTCATTTTCTTTTGTTTTACTCTTTTGTATTTTCACTTTTATGATAAAATAATAAATAATTATTATTTTTTTTATTAAAAAAAAACCACGACTGCTTGCCCTTTTGGACCTTCAAGGGAAGTACGAAGATCTGAGCTCCTCCGATGAGTCTTACTGTGTTCCCCCAAGACAAAGGCCTGCCCGTAAATCCAGGGGACCCAGTATTCACGAAGGGCCTCATGCTCTGGCCAAGATCACAGCTGTCAGAACTGGTGGGAACACTCGGTTGCATCATGGTGAGTTCGGGTTTTACCTCCTCTGCTTTAGAGTCTGCCTAGAAGGCTGCCACCAATACAATCCCTTACAGCCATGGTGGCGCAGTGGTTAGAACGCAGTATTGCAGGCTATTTCTGCTCACTGCTAGGAGTTTGGGCCTGATTGGCTCAAGGTTGACTCAGCCTTTTACCCTTCCGAGGTTGGCTAAACTTTCAAGACTTCCCCAAAAAATATAGTAAGGAAAATACATACTTAGTTATTAGTATGTTAACTGCTGCTAGAATTGCATTTGCGCAAAATTGGAAGAGTGAAGAGATACCTACAGAGGAGAATGTGATTAGGAAAATACTAGAAAGTGTGGAAATGAATAGATTAACAATGGCAATTAAGGAGAAAGAGCAAGCCGAATATTACAATGGTGTGGGATTTATTCTATCAATGGTTATTAAATAATAAAAATAGATGTCAGAAATGGGGACACAAAATAAAGATTAGATGTTAAAAGAAGATGATCTGTTAAAAGAGGCAAGTGAATTGCCAGCGTTCCAGCAAATCTCCACTCCAACAAATAACTCCGGGACAGACATCTTCTCAAAAGTTTATTTTGGATAGTAACTGGCACAACTGGGGAATCCCGAATTTGAAAGTTCCAGGCTTCCTTGCAATAAGTAAAAACTACAAAATCCATCCCCTGCACCCATCGTTGCATCACATGGCCCAATCGCCATCCGCCCCAGCTTAAGAATTCCCCTCGCTTATGCGCAAAATAATATGACCTTGAATTAGGAAAAGAATTGTTATGTCTAACTACGTACACTCCAAGAAATTCCCCCCTCCCACTTTCCCAGGCTCAAAATTTGTGGGAGCATCTGATCTCCATATGACTTCCAAAGCTGACATTAATATGATGACTAGCGTGTTGAATATCACCACGTTCATATTGCATAATCAATAGGTGGATATTCTGATGTTAAATATTGTGGAATTTAATATGTCATGAAGGATGTTGTGACTTTGATTATTGTTTAACAAAGATGTTTTATATCCAGACCACACACTGTTCAGCTGAAGATGGAATGGTTGTATTAAAAATTAAAAAAAATATTATTGAAAAAAAAGACTTCCCGTTCCTTTGTTCACCTCCCTTTCCTTTTACCGCCCCTTCCTTTTACACACAGAGCAGATCCCGCCAGAAGGTTATGTCACCTTTAAAGACGATGGAAGCGGCTTGGAGGGTGGTGGCCTTCGATACCGAGATGTCATCTCTCCCATCAATGACCGTGACGTGGAAAGCAGCAGCAGCCGAGGTACCTGACCTTTGCTTTGGCCTGGATAGGCTGATCCAGGGAGACAGGGCTTCTTTTTAAAAATACAGGCTGTTTTGTTACAGTGACATTTATTTTGCTCCGGAATAAATAATCTAAAGATGAATTAGGCTTCTTCGCTTTCTGCTCTCTGCCAAACTAAGGGGCTTGGGTATGTTGCTACTGGCAGATGTTAGAATAGGGTTATAAGATTTTTGTGTTCTCTGAGCTGAAGGAAAATAATCATTTCTCTGCTCCTAGAATTGGACTGTGATCTGTTCAATCTACAACATCTATCTATCTATCTATCTATCTATCTATCTATCTATCTATCTATCTATCTTCCTCCTCCTCCTCCTCCTCCTCCTCCTCCTCCTCCTCCTCCTCCTCCTCCTTCTCTCTCTCTCTCTCTCTCTCTCAAAATAACTCAAAATGATGAACATACATAATGCACCTTGCTCTTCCTATTTTCCCCACAACAACAGCATTGTGAGGTCAGTTGGGCTGAGAGAGAGGGACTGGCCCAAAGTCACCCAGCCGGTTTTCATGCCTAAGGCAGGTCTAGAACTCACTATCACCTGGTAATTGGCCCAAAGTCACCCAGCTGGCTTTCATGCCTAAGATGGGGCTAGAACTCTATGTCTCCTGGTTTCTAGGCCAGCACCTTAAACACTAGACCAAACTAGTTCAGTTTTCTTTTTGATCTTAGGGCTGACTTTGACCTGATAGCTTAGATAATCTAATTTTTTGACATTTCTTTTGCTTCTCTTATTCACTGTTTTGTAATATATCGCCTGTCGAAAAGCTGGAGAAGTTGGAAAATTATCAGCTTGTATCTCTAGTAAAAGCTGTAACCTGTTAATGTATTTTGAAATTAATACAAAGCACTTTGAAAAAAAGGGAAGAGATGTCTGCAGGCCAAACTCAGAACAATTTGCACCTGGGGAATACATCAAAAGGCACCAGGATGCCAACATCCACGATTTTTCGGAATACTGGGGTGTAGTTCGCAGTGAAAGATACAATACTGACCTAAAATTGAGAGATTTCCCCTTGTGTTGTCAGTCAGCATCTGAATATATAATGGTGGCCGCTCCATTGGGTCTGAAGTTGCCTCTTGTATCCCTTCTCACCATTTCAGAAGAGAACTCCTTCTTCACAAATGACGTGGGCGTCATCCGAACCAGCAGCAGCAGCGAAGGCCTGGCCAGAAATGTGGGACTCAGCAGCGAGGGCTCCTTAGAGAGCAATGAGGTAGAGAACTTGCGACACCTGAGCGGTCTTATGTGGTCTTGGGAGCTAAGCAGAATTGGGCCTCGGGTGAAGGGGCACCCCCCCACCGAAGAAAACAGCACTAGATTGAGGCGGCCATTTTTATCTTAGTTGCCAAGGAAACGGCAGGTGTCTCCACGTAGTCACTGGGAATTCAACTTGACCTAAAGGTGTCTTAAGTAGAAAACAAATACATCTTCTTGGTGCGGAAGAGAAGAGCCATGGTGGTGCAGTGGTTAGAATGCAGTACTGCAGGCTAACTCACTGCCCATTGCCAGGAGTTCGATCCTGACTGGCTCAGGGTTGACTCAGCCTTTCCACCCTTCCAAGGTTGGTAAAATGAGGACCCAGATTGTTGGGGCCAAGAGGCTGAACTCTGTAAACCACTTACTACAGAGAGGGATGTAAGGCACTGTGAAGCAGTACATAAGTCTAAGTGCTATTGCTAACACTTGGAACAAACCTTGGTTCTCTTCGTCCAACCCCACCCCCAGTATTGTATTTTTTAAGCTGGAGACCCTGGATCACTCCAAATAAATGGCTGTCCAGTCTCTTCTTAAAAGCCTCCAGTGTTGGAGCACCCACAGTTTCTGAATTATTTCCACTGATTCATTGTTCTGGGAATTTCTCCTCAGTTCTAGGTTGGTCCTCTCTTTCATTGGTTTCCATCTGTTACTTCTTCTGTGATCCTCAGGTGCTTTAGAGCAAAGCTGGCCAGGGAATTCTGGGAGTTGACGTCCTCCAGGCTTAAAGCTGTCAAAGTTGGAGACCCCTGCTTTAGAGAATAGGCTGACCCCTCTCTTCTTTGTGACAGCCCCTCAAATATCGGAACGCTGCTATCATGTCACCTCTGGCCCTAGAAAGCTTTAAAGTACACCGAGACTGGAACTGCTCCTTGAAAAGAAATCTAATTCTTTTTCTACTTGTGATAATAACATAAAAGTGACAATGTGTGGAGCTTCTGGAGTTGTTAACCATTGACCTTTGGTACTGGAGGAAGTCCTGTCATCTTAATCTAACCTGGCTTTTGAAGAAGTCTGCTTTCGCTGGATTTATCCCCTGTTTTCCTTTCTCAATGTGTGCAGGATTCTGACTCGGCAGCCAAATCCTCCAGCCGAAAACACGCCAAGGGGTCCATGAAGGTCAAGAATCGCTATGGCAACAGTGACACTCACTGGCCTTGGAAAACCAAGGCCTCCGCTCAACAACACAGCCCCTCTAATAATGAGACCTCCTCCTGTGCTGGACCACAGGTAAGTCTTAGCAAATACAGGAAAGAAGAACCATTTTGGATTTTGGGGTCTTCTTTATTCGTAGTTGGGTATCGTAGGAGAATTTGGAGAACCTGCCAGAGCAATTCTCCATGTCAAGGTATACCTAGAACAGTGTTTCTCAACCTTGGCATCTTTAAGGGGTGGGACTTCAGCTCCCAGAATTCCCCAACTATCATACTGACTGGGGAATTCTGGGAGTTGAGTATTGTAAGAGACTCTTGAGAACTTTCCCAAATAATTATCCATTCAAGATATACCCTGGCAGTCTTAAGGTATATAGACTTCAACTCCCAGAGTTCTCCTGCTGGCTAGGGGATTCTGAGAGTTGAAGTCCACAAGTTGCCAAGATGGAGAAATACTGACTTAAAGTAATTAAGGGGAGTCTATTTTTCTCATACTTCCTCCCTGCCCTGAACTGAGGATTCGGTCCTGTAGCCGTTCTCCTCCCTCCCACATATCCCCATTGTCTACTTGACATTCCATTCACAAAACACACCATTCTACAAAAGTTCAGTCCCCAAGGGCCAGCCAGAGACAAAGGGAACTCATCCTATGGAGTGGCTAGCCTTGTTGCTGGTCAGCTCCGTCTGTGGTTGCTGCTCCTGCGATCCAGGTGTGCAGATGTGGCTGCCAAATCCAGTTTTTTGCTAGCCAGCCTGCGGTTTCCTGAAAGCAGCTGCCTCCATTCTTCTCACAGTATAAGCAGCTGTCTCCATTCTTCTCACTGTATCCCTGTAGAGTAAAATACCCTGAACAAGAGTAGGACCTAAAGCTTGCTCAGAGAATATTGCCTATTGGAGTAGGAGCTTGGAGTTACTTCCACAATATCCTGACTTCCTCAGCTGGAGGGTGGTCCCACTTTAGGTGGTGGTGTTGACTTCGTGCAGAAGCTGTTAGGAGCAATGATGACGTTTTTGTCAATAGAGTTGGAGCAGTGCAAGTCCTTTTCACTTGAGTTTTAACCTAACATCCTGACAATCTTTCTTTTTCGTAAAGCTTTTTTATTTTATTTTTAAACATACATCAATCACCAAATGATACATTGTATCATTTGATACAAAAGTAATATTAATACAATGAGAATTACTATATTAATCAGACTGACGTGGTGTAATGTAGCTGTATCAGCGCACAATCCTTCATTTTTCAATTGCTCAATATTTGCTACATCCTTCTAATAATAACATTATTTTTTAGCATACCTCATAATGTCCTTTTCCAAACTCTGATCTTAATCTCTAATATTCACTTTGAATGTGTTATGTAAAAATATGTATGACAATATTCCCCCCCGTATTTCTAATTTTTAGTACAGCCAGTCTTTTTTTTTTTTTTTAGGAAAAACCCTTCCTATCCATCATCTCTTATTCTCTTGGAAGTTTCACTTCTTCTCTTTTTGACTTGCCTGCCATACTCCTCCCTTGCGTCCTTATCTACATCTTTCATATTCAACCCAACCATTATTTCCATCCCCACTATTTTTTGCTGCCAGTCCACCCATAGGTCTGCCAAATCCTCTGTCTTTTTTTTTTTTTTCAAAAAAAAAATCTTTCAATTGACTCAATTCCATTTTTCTACCTCCTAATATATATTCTCCCAACTTTATTTCACCCAACTTTATAATCTCCTCCTTTTTCCCTATTGTTCTATTTGTTGTGTGGTCTGTTTGATCTCATCCTCTAAGCTTGCAGTTCCTGACAATCTCTTCTGCTTGCTTCTCCTGGGCTGTAGGATCTGGCCACCTTCCTAGACCAGATTGGCTGCCTGAAGTACTTGCAAATCTTTGAGGAGCAAGATATCGACCTCCGCATCTTCCTGACCTTAACGGAGAGCGACCTAAAAGAGATCGGCATCACGTAAGTGGATTTCTATGTTGAGGATTGGACCCAGAACCACGCAGCTTTCCTACCAGATAGCCTGTCCCTCAGTGCTTCACATCTTCTGTTTTGGCCCTGTATGTTCCTTATCAATAGTGAATCTGGTTGCATGCATTAAACAATAAATAAATATGGGTAGCGTATTTGATGTCACTATACGCCGCAACCTTCTGGACACACTTTGGTGCCAAGTGGGTCATGGTGGCGCAGTGGTTAGAGTGCAGTACTGCAGGCTATTCTGCTGTCTGCCTGCTATAAATCCTTAGTAAAACCACACCTAGAGTACTGCATCCTGTTTTGGTCACCGGAGAAGACCTGGTTGCAGAGAAGAGCAACCAGGATGATTAGGAGACTGGAGACTAAAACATACGATGAACGGTTTCAGGAACTGGGCATGGCTAGACTAGTGAAGAGAAGGACCAGGGGAGACAGGAGAGCAGTCCACCAATATTTGAGGGGCTGCCACAGAGAGGAGGGGATCAACCTGTTTTCCAAAGCACCCGAAGGCCAGACTAGGAATAATGGATGGAAACTGAACAAGGAGAGATTCAACCTGGAAATAAGGAGAAACTTTCTGACAATGAGAACAATCAACCAATGGAGCAGCGGTTGCCCTCGGAAGTTGTGGGAGTGTCATCACTTGAGGCTTTCAAGAAGTGATACGACTACTATTTGTCAGAAATGGTGTAGGGTCTCCTGCTTAGGCGGGGGGGTGGCGGGTTGAACTAGATAACCTACAAGGTCCCTTCCAACTCTGATTATCTGTATCAGTTCGAATTTCACCAGGTTCATGGTTGACTCAGCCTTCCATCCTTCTGAGGATTGATAAAATGAGGAGCTGTAAACCGCTTAGAGGGCTCTAAAGCACTATAAAGTGGTATATAAGTCTTAAGCGCTATGGCTATTGTGGGAGAACAGATAGGTCCACCCAACAAGAGGCTGCTTTGTTGCACCTGCAAACATCTCTGGTGGAAGCTCTCCTTCTGATTCCTGATTCCTTTCTCCCCGTAGGCTCTTTGGACCAAAGAGAAAGATGACGTCCGCCATTGCCCGATGGCACAGCAGTGCCCGGCCACTGAGCGACGCCCTGGAACTAGCCTACGCCGACCGCCTGGAAGCCGAAATGCAAGAATTGGCCATCCAGCTTCACAAGGTGAAGCACCCAACTCTTCTAGAGCATTCGGAAGGAGTTGATGCTCTGTTGCACCCCAGTTGTGATGCGTACATGTTGGTTGGGTGCCTCCTTGGTTTAAGTCACTGAAGTACGGAGGGAGTGAGGTTGGAATACTGGTCCTTTAGTTCTTTTTCTCTAGAGAAAAAAAGGAAATCCAGATGGGAGTGGATTTGGTGTACCCTATGACCATCATTAAGTGTTGTACGTTATGATTCTTGATTCTTAACGAATGTACCTTTTCTTTATGTACACTGAGAGTATTTACATGAAGACAAATTCCTTGTGTGTCCAATCACACTTGGCCAATAAAGTATTCTATTCTATTCTATTCTATTCTATTCTATTCTATTCTATTCTATTCTTATTGTACCCTATGACTATCATTAAGTGTTGTACCTGATGATTCTTGACTCTTGATGAATGTATCTTTTCCTTTATGTACACTGAGCATTTGCAGCAAGACAAATTCCTTGTGTGTCCAGTCACACTTGGCCAATAAAGAATTCTATTCTATTCTATTCTATTCTATTCTATTCTATTCTATTCTATTCTATTCTATTCTATTCTATTCTATTCTATTCTATTCCATTCCATTCCATTCCATTCCATTCCATTCCATTCCATTCCATTCTAGTGTTAAGAGTTACAGCTTTGTCAGATTTTGATTGACATAGAACATCATCAAGAGTTGGAAGGGACCTGCTCTGGTTGGACACAAAACACTGGACTCTGGTCTTTCTTTTTTTTTTTTCCCTCTCTTTCCTTGCAGAGATGTGAGGAGGTCAAAGGGCTGACAGGACAGGTGAGCCAAGAGCAGGAGCTCCGAGCGGTGGTCGAGGGCTGCCTCATGGAGCAGGACGTGGCCTGGAGCAACGCCCAGGCTCAGCTCCAAGAAGTCCAGGGCATCACCAGAAGTGCTGGGGTCCTCCTGGAGCAGATACGGTGAGCGAGCCTTCAAGGGGACGCCATTTACGCCCCTTGAGATCCCTTCCTTTATCTTCCAAGCACCGGTGCCCACAGAGTCGTGGCAAGAATGAGAAAGGCAGAACGCTCTGGCGGCTTTTCTTAAAGAGGGGCCCACTTGGGACGTTGCCTGAGAAGCAAGCAATGTATAGCAGGGGGGCGGCCTTCAAACTTGGCAGCTTTTAAAGACTTGTAGACTTCAACTCCCAGAATCCCTCAGAGGCCATTCTGGCAGTTGGAGTCCACAGGTCTGAAAAGTTGCCAAGTTTGGAGACTCCTCCTGTATAGAAAACACGGACTGTGGCAGGAGTCTGCAACCTTAAACACTCAAAGAGCCATTTGGCCCCTTTTTTCCACAGCTCTGGTGGCTTTTCTTAAAGACGTTGGGACGTTGCCTGAGAAGACAATTTTTAAGTGAATTGCGCCTGATTTTGCAACCTTTGCTGTGGCTATTAAGCCAATCGCTACAGTTGTTAAGTGAATCATGCCGTTATTAAGCACATCCATCTTCCCCCCATTGACTTTACTTGTCGGAAGCTGGCCGGGAAGCCACGAACGATGTTCACATAATCCCAGGATTCTGCCATTTTTGTAAATACGTGTTGGTTGCCAATTTTGATCACATGACTGTGATGGTCATAAATGTGAGGACCAATCCTAAGTCCCTTTTTCCAGTGCCCTTGTAATATCAAACAGTTGCTAAGTGAATGGTTGTAAGTCCAGGACTACATGTAATCCTTCTGTGAATAATCCTGTTTCTTCTGCTTCTCTGCCTCTGTGTGTGATTTTTTTTTTTTCATAGAAACCTTTTTAATGTTGTTCTGGTTTCTCTTTAAGGGCCTGTCAGGTAGAGCTGGCTTCCCGGATCAACCAGGAACAGGCAGGCAGCCAGGAATTGGAGATCAGAGCACAGCTAGGAGCCAGTAAGTGGGATGTGCAGTTCATGACCAAGAGGCTGTCTTCACCCTCTTTCTCTCACACTTAATATCTGGGCTAAGTTGCCTCTTACTTCTGCGGAATCGATCACTTCCCTCTTGAGAATGCACTTCCTGCCTACATTCTTTCACATCCTTTGAAATTTGGAAATTTGAATTCTTTATTGTCATTGTACGAATATACATGGTATACATGTACAACAAAATTCACGTAATGCCCAGAGACCAGACTCAACTACGCATACACACATGACAATCCCCAAACACATACGCCACCTACCAAATTCCCTGCCCCCTAAAACACGCAAGCATCCACACAACAGACCAAAGTAATACTGTCCAACAGCTCACTGATGGTGGTCCTTAAGTTCATTGTTAAGTGCAATTATAGCTCTGGGATAAAAACTGTTCAGAAAACGTGTGGTCCGAGTTTTAATGGTTCCGTATCTTCTGCCAGAAGGCAACAGTTTCACAAAGATTGTGAGCAGGATGGGAAGAGTCTCTGAGAATGTTGCGCGACTTCCTTAAACAGCGAGATGTGAAGATGTGGTCCAGGGCTGGTAGCTGGAGCTTGATGATATCCTGGGCAGTTTTAATGATTCTCTGTAGAGCTTTAATGTCTGCTACAGAGCTGCTCCCAGACCATGCAAGAACGCCATATGTCAGGACACTCTCAGTGGTGCTGCGGTAATAGGACAGAAGTAGATGCTGAAATAGGCTTATCTTCCTGAGCATTCTCAGGAAGTACAGCCTCTTCTGTGCCTTCTTCACAAGCATGTTAACATTCATATTCCATGAAGGGTCCTCCAAGATATAAGTGCCAGAAATTTAAAACTACTAGAAATTAAAAAAAAAATCATGGAACCAGCTGTCCTTTTTTTCCTATTCATCCTTGGTGACGTGGTGGCACAGTATTGCAGGCTAATTCTGCTGAGTGTCAACTATAATTCAGTTCTCACTGACTCAGCCTTCCATCCTTCCGGGGTGGGTAAAACGAGGACCCAGGTGGTTGGAGGGCAATAGGCTGGCTTTGTAAACTGCTTAGAGAGAGCTGCAAAGAGAAGCGGTATATAAGACTAGGTGCTAGTGCTGTCCTAATATTTTCCTAGGGCAAACCAGCTGAATTGTTTTTGTTTCCCTCTTAAAAATAAAACCATGGCTCTGCTTTGACTGAAATTGGGGAAGGGGCTTCTTTCAATGTCCATCTCATCTTGAGAACAACGCTGTCTTGAACGAATGCTGCTGATTTCTTTCCTGATCTTAGGCCCCGAAGGATGGTCGCCTACCTTGAAGGCCCTTAGCCTGCCTGAGCTGTCCGTTCTTCTGGAGGAATGTGTGGGGGAAATGGGTAAGGTTAATACAGACTGTTGAGCACTTGTCTTCTTCTTGATCCGATCAACATGACCGCAGCAGCATGACATACCCAATGCTTGCTATCAAAGGGGAATAGATGTAGCAAAAGAGCAGGCAGAGCTAGGGGGACAGAGCTAAATATGTCATCAGCTTAGAATCCTTACATTGCCACAAACAATTCCAGCTCAGTCCTGCTTGAATTCTGTTAATCCTTATCTGGCCCTGGTTCAGATTTGAACTTTAGTTGACTAGTGTCATGTCGTTGTTGGAGTCTGATTCTTAGGGGGAGATTAAATAGTTGACAATGAGTAGGAGTGTGACTCCAGTGGCTGTGGAAGACACGGAGGAAGGGCACAGTCCAGCTGGGCAATCAGAGGAAGACCCAGGGCCACCCCCTCTTCATCTTACGGCACGCAGGGAGGAATGGATAAAGGAGCAACATGGCTTACGAGAGAGAAAAGGGCCCTGATCCCTTTCATTGGTTGCAGCTGGGAGAACAGAATATAAGAAGGGCATTTGCATACAGCAGTTGCTGGAAGCAAAGCGTGCATTATCTTTGTCGAGAATTATCTGGGTTTTGGTGTCCTCCCAACTGTGTGTGTGTCTTATCTTTTGCATGTCTGCAATTTATTATCCAGGCCTGTTGTGTTAATTACTTCAGCGTGGTTTGTGTTGGGGTTTTTTATTTCTACTTTATCTGTACTTTGGTTTCGGACTGCATTTCTTCCCTTTGTAGAAGAGTTTGATCTCCAGCCGAGGATAATTGGACATTGGGGGGCAAGTTGGAGTTATTAAAGGGAATTTATTCTACTTTTGTGACTTGGTTATTTTTGTGTCACACCTCGGGTCATCACAACTAGATTCTTATATATAGGCTTGAGCAATAAACCTTTCCAAATCCCCACTTAACGTACAGTGCTGATCCTTTGCACCTGACAATAATGGAATAAAGGACAATTTCCCTGAGCTAGCTTGCTTGCCTGTCATAGTGGAGGTTTTCCCAACCCTTGTGACAACTGAGCTGTTCTCTCTCTCTCTCTCTCTAGGAGAAACTCTCTGTTCTGTCAACCGTCGTCTCGAGAGGCTACATCGTCCAGAGAAGAGCAAGGCTGTCCGCAAACAGCCCTAGCAGTAGAGGAAGGTAAGTGAGGAGCAAATAGTCCCCAAGACTGAGAGGTGAGGTTGGCATGTAAAAACTTGGTGCTCTTGAAGGCCAAGAGAATGCCTGGGGGACAGTTGGTCGACCATACTGGGAAGCAAGAAGCTGGACCACTTCCCAGACGCTACAGGTAGTCCTTGACTTACGACCACCATTGAGTCCAAAGTTTCTGTTGTTATGTGACGCATTTGTGAGCTTTGCCCCCAAGTGAATCACTGCAGTTGATAAGTTAGTATTACCCGGTGGTTAAGTGACTCTGTCTTCCCCATTGACTTGTCAGAAGGTCATAAAAGGAGGATTACATGACCTAGGGACACAGCCACGGTCATAAATATGAACCGAGCACCTGAATTTTGACCATGAGGATGCTGCAGAGGTCGTAACTCTGAAAAAAAAAGGGTCATAATTGTGTCAGAGTTTTCAAATGCAATAAAACCCCCAGGGGGTTCTTCCCTTCTGTTTAGGTAAGGCAATGTCTCTGAGACAAAAAAAGTCATGAGTTGTCTAGTTCTTAGATTAACTTTCTGTACGTTGGGTTTCTGCATCACACCAAGCCATCTGCGGCTTATTTGTGGTTCAGCCCTCCCAATGCATGAATCCCCGTTTATGCCTTGGGAAACTTCAGCCTCCATGTGATGTGAGGTGTGCCCAGCTCCAAAGGCTGCTCAGCCTTGTCAAGGTGTCCGCCCCAAATAGCAGGGCTTGTTTGCTCCTTTCCAGGGGTGGGATGCAAATATTTTTACTACCGGTTCTGTGGGCGTGGCTAGGTGGCCTTGGCCAAGTGACTGGGTGGGAATGGCTTTTTTTGCAGCACACACACACACACACACACACACACACACACACTGTTTTTTTTGCCTCCTGGGCCTCAGGGAAGCCTCTGGGTGAAACAGTAAAACCGCGAGGGGGATCCTGGCACAGCTGATCATCGGGAGGAAAAAGAAAAGTAATTCAGGATTGGTTGAATGGTAGCATTTTTTTTACTACCGGTTCAGTTGAACCAGGATGATCTGGTAGAATACTGTTAGGAATCTGTCCACCAATTAGTTGGGTTGGCAATATATAAACCAACAATGTATGTTTGTACAGACAAAATCAATGTATTGATTTATACTGTATTCCGATTGGTTGATTATATTGCAAGTTACCATAAGAGGGAGCTAGAGATCATAGCTTGTTTTCTCTGACAATTAGTCTCTCTGATATTCTATCTATCTGACATTCTATTGCTGTCTAAGATTCTCTGTTGTATTTATGCTGCGCTTATACTTAGATATTTTTGTTTACTGTAAATGACGAAGGCAACCGGTAAGAATACTTTGTAATTGGATATTCTTTGGACTGTAAACGTATATGACCTGGACCGTTTTTTGGACTGTGCTGTTTCTTAAAGTAAACTTTAACTCAATTCAGTGTATCTGTGTGTGGCTGAATAATTATTCATAACTACTCTCATAAAAGTTTCCCTGTGCATATCCTTGTTAACTCAAGGGTTATTCTGTGCATATCATAACAAATACCACCACTGCTCCTGTCCCTAAAATTGGCTGAAGCTATGCCTTGTGTTGCAGACATGCTGACGTTGGGTGACCCTTCCACCCTGAAGCTGTGTTTGCCTGAAAGAGTGAAGAGAGTGCAAGTGACGGATCGGCTGCATGGGCCACCTCCAGCGAGGGCCTCGGAATACGCGGCTGCCATCGGTGGTGAAGGAGGGCAGATACGCTGGATGGCACGCCTGCTGTGCTGAAGGAGGAATGCGGGTCTGATTCTGCAAAGCCAGAAGAACAGTGAGCACAGAAGCTGTCTGAAGCTTGGAAGTGCCAAGCAAGCAAGTTCACATGTGCCTTGTTGTGGAAGATGTGCTTGCTGTCTCTTAATAAGCAAGCAAGCCTTGTAGGTATCAATATCTAAGGTTCTTCTTCCTTCGTCTCTGGGTCCACAACAGGAAACGTCATGGCAATAAAACTTTCAGCGTAAGGACTTCATCCTCTTTTGACCTAGAGGCCGGAAGAGTTTGCAATTCTCCCCTCTCTCAGTTTTATCCTTTCTTTTCTCCTCCAATCAAATGTGATGTGTTTTTTTAAAGAAAAAAATGTGGAAATGCTCTTTTTTTCCCCCCCCGCAGGCACAAAATTGCCTTTTGGGGTCCTTTTAACACACCAATTGAGATGATAGTCTCACACTTGACAATATGAGGTGGCTCCCGTTAGCAAAACTGGAGTTATAAAATCTTCAGGCAGAACAAAGGACTCTGGGATTAGTTCTGAAGAGCCAGAGATAACATCCCGGTCAGAAAGAGTAGCATAAACCTGGTGTATGTAAGGCAGAAATGTCAGAGTTGATTTCCTTGAGGGCTGCATCGGGGTTGTGTTTGATCTCGGAGGGCTGGGTGAGCGTGGCCAGGATGGGTGGGCGTGGGCCTCGTGGGGAGGGGGAACCTGTGGTTGCGTGAGTATTTGCGTGAGTATTTCTAAGGCTTGAGGGACCACTCCAGGGTTTATGGCTGCTAACTCATAGTTAAAGGGAGTTGGGTGTTATAATGTATTACGTATTATTTTCCAGCGCACATCATAAAACCCACTCCTCAGAAACAGAACAATATTTTAAAGAATGTACTTCGATCTTTCATTGTTATAGTCCGTTTTCTGTTCAGATCATATACTGTACAACTTTTGTCTTTTATATTAAAGAGTGTGATTTTTTTTTTTTAATTCCATCTGGCAAGGCGAGATAGACCTTTATGAAACAGAAACCAATTTAAACCTCGGGCATGGCTGTATGACTTCCATCTGGAGAAGGAACTCAAAGGGTGACATGATTTTATATGCTTCCTTTTCCTTGCCCACCTGGTGTCTTCTGGAGGTTTCAAAATGACCTCGGAGCCAAGGTAGATGGTAATCATGATGTACGACATCAGGTTGGAGAAAGTGGGAGGCAAGAGTTTCTAGCTAGGATATGGTTTGGGTTTTTTTCCCTGTTACGCCAGCTACTCTTAAATGTGCAGGGACTGTTTCGTAAAGAGGGTGATTCAGTCGTAAAACGCTCAAATACAGACTGACGCGGTACAGCTCAGGTAAATGTTTATACCTGAGCCTTTTTTGCTTATGAAAACCAGACCTCTGGCTATTTATAGCGACGTAGAATAAAAATTGCAATCTATTTTTGATATACTGAAGTAGATGCTTTTTTTTTTCAAATAAAACAGTGGTATTGTAAAGACCAAAACGTGTGATTGAAAACAGTCATCCTGTCTCGTGGCCTCCAGCTCTGTAAACCACGCTTAAAGGGAAATTGGTCCTCTCTTTGAGAACATCTGGAAGGGGCCATATGCAGAAACTCCGCTGGCCTATCCTCACAGTGCATTGGAAGGTATTTATCGGAACGAACGAACCAGCTGAAAGAACAGGAGTTGTAAATTAATCAATCGACAGGACACCATTGCGTGGTCACTTGAGCATTGAGCGCTATCTTACAAAATGAAATTCAATGGTGAAAAAAATAAGGTTCTCCATTTAGGCAAGAGAAATCAACTGCAAGGTGCAGTATATGTGGCACCTCATTCCATAGTAGTAACTGTGAGAGGGATCTTGGAGTCCTGGTAGACAACCATTTAAATATGAGCCAGCCGTGTGCAGCAGCTGCCAAAAAAGCCAACACAGTTCTAGGCTGCATAAACGGAGGGATAGAATCAAGATCACGTGAAGTGTTAGTACTACTTTATAATGCCTTGGTAAGGCCACACTTGGAATTCTGCATTCAGTTTTGGTTGCCATGATGTAAAAAAGATGTTGAGACTCTAGAAAGGATGCAGAGAAGAGCAACAAAGATGATTAGGGGACTGGAGGCTAAAACATACGAAGAACGGTTGCAGAAACTGGGCTTGGCTAGTCTAGTGAACAGAAGGACCAGGGGAGACACAATAGCAGTGTCCTAATATCTCAGGGGCTGCCCCAAAGAAGAAGGAGTCAAGCTATTCTCCAAAGCACCTGAAGGCAGGACAAGAAGCAATGGGTGGAAACTAATCAAGGAGAGAAGCAACTTAGAACTAAGGAGACATTTCCTAACAGAACAATTAATCAGTGGAACAACTTGTCTCCAGAAGTTATGAATGCTGCAGCACTGGAAGTTTTAAAGAAGGGATTGGATAACCATTTGTCTGAAATGCTATAGGGTCTCCTGCCTAAGCAGGGGGTTGGACTAGAAGGCCTCCAAAGTCCCTTCCAACTCTGTTATTCTATTCACCAAGTTTGGAGAGTCTGCCATAGAGTGTGTTTAATAGAGAGGTTTGGAAGAGGCTTTAAATTGCTGGGCGTCTCTGTGTCAAATATGGGTTGTGGGGAAAGGATTTCTGTTTTGCAGATCCAACATTCATCACCTCTGTGAATAAGTCACAACAAGGCTGACATGGTTCAAGACACTGCTTGGTTATGGGCAGTTCTGCAAATTTGCATCCAAGCCCAGGAAAGGATTTCGCACAATATATTTCATTGACAGACCTGATCTCTTGACACATCTCTTCTGCTGGAAAAATATATATTTTCACTCTTTTTAATACATGTTCAAATGTCTATAAGCACCAACATCTTTTAAATCCAAAGGAACACGCCAGGCCGGGCTAAGCTCTCAGGAAGAGCTATTTTCCTAACATTTGTCAGGATTCAATATCTAACATTTGTCAGGATTCAATATCAACAGGGATGCTTCTTTGAAATTCCAAAATAGTTTCATTCACATTGGCCATATTCTTTTCCCAGAACATAGATTGAGGTTGTTTTGGGGGTGGTTGGTTTTTTTTGTCTTTTTTTGGGGGGGGGGGGCAGTCATGCATTACAAATAAAAAAAATGATGTAGGTTTTTCCTTTTTTAATACGGAACTGTGAGTATGCTTCTTTCTTGCTCTGCTGGCTTAAAACACTACAATTTCATCCTCTTTTGGACAACTGGGCACTGTGGCTGTCCAATACCAGTATCCTTTTTAAATTAGAGATGGGGTGGGTATTTTTTTTAACTCTGAACCTTTCTGTACATCGTTCCTTCATAAAGCATCCTTTTCTGCAGCTTAGCCGAGGCTAAACGTCCTTTTTTCAGCAATCATGATTCCACTTACGTATATAAAAAGAAAAAAAAATTGGAGATAAATGTTGAGCTTGTGAATCACAAAAAAGTCCTTAACGTTTTTCAAACCATCTCCCAGTTAGGTGATATCTGCACTGAATCTCAGTGTAGATATTAGGGAAGGTCCCAGAATAGAGCTAGATAAGTAGTAAGTTGGTCATTGCTTGAGTTGGGTGCCCTACATCAGTTGATGAAAAGATGTTCTGGATTCCTCCCCTTTTGTCCAGGATGTTCAAAAGTGAAAATGGAGACCTGTCCTTTCATCTCTTAGGACTGCCACATCTTGCTATATGAAAGGCATAAGAGCAGAACTCAACACATTGCATGCCTGAAGAGCATTAAGGCCTCTACTTGTCATGAAAGTCAAGTCTGACCAATAAAAGTTGAATCCTGAGCTAGTTAAAGTCCATGATATATGCATGCAACGCTGTTGGAAAAGCTTCCAAGATTCCTTTTGCTGTTGGTCCCAATATGTTCCTCAGAACCACCTCCTGCCGATATTGGGTCAAGCATCTTTCCCCATATTTTGGTCTCCAGACAGTGAAGATAGCAAACCATCACTCCAGAGTAGGTCATAATTGCCTTAAAGAGCAACAACAATCCATTCGGAGCAGTTCCAAGGCCTATCTCAACAGCTTCTGCACATTCTTGCTGTAGGATATGCCAAATTCCACATCATCTCCTTCACTGACTGCAGCTGACCGCTGGGTGGTCCAGTCTCCACAATTGCCATTTCTTCTTCATTTCAGATTTCACCTGGAACAACAATAAGAACGTTTGAGAGTTCATGTTTCTTCATAGGGTTTTATAGGTGATGGAGATGTCTCCATCTTATTACACAGGAACCACTTTGTGAGGCCGGATGGATTGCAAGAATGTCTGGCCCCAAATTGTCACCTGCTTGTTTGAGTGGGCACCTGAACCTGGGCCTCTCCAATCCCAGCCCACTACCTGAACCTTAATATTCTCTGAAAACTTAGATCTGAAAAGATGTAGAGTTTTATTAATATCCAGGCTTCCTCTTGTAAGCTTATGGTAACTGTAAAGCTGAAATCCTACACTGTAGATTCCTTTCCTCTTATATTTTTTTTTAAACATAGCCAATTAAGATGCTCTTAATTGCTCTTGGTCTAGACCAGGGATCTGCAACCTTAAACACTCAAAGAGCCATTTGGACCCATTTCCCACAGAAAAGAAAACACCAGCAGCCTCAAAGCCTGTGTGGGTGTGGCCAACTCAATGTCACTCCCACTGAGTCACATGACACACACCCCTGCCACGCCTACCCAGGTTTTGTGGCTCCGGATGTTTTCTGTGGGAAATGGGTTTTTCCCTCCCTCTCATTTCTGTTTTTTATATTTTACCTTCTCAGACCAGGCGAGGAGTGACTGAGAGGGGAGGGCAACAAGTGGGGCCAGTCAGTGGTGGGATCACCCAACAGGGAGCCACAGCAGAAGGCCGAAAGAGCCTCATGTGGCTCCAGAGCTGCGGTTGCTGACACCCAATCTAGACCAACAAAACTAACCAAGGAATATTGGGAGTTGAAATCTGTATGTCTTAAAGTTGCCATGGTTAAGAAACACTGTTGTAGACCATCTCTGGGAGTGCCTTTTTAATCTAAAGTTGGAGATAGCCTGAAGGGACCCTCTGAAGCTGTTCAGAATTAGTGATGGGTTAAGAAAGGGAGGGATACTCACTTCCTTATTGGCAAAGCAGTAGAGAACAGCAACCAGGAATCCCTGTAGTAAACAGAACACATTATCTTATTAGACATACCTGTCAGGATACTTAAAATTGTGTTGATTGGGCAATGCACTAGGTCTGGACTAAGATAGATACCAGAATTGGGGTATAAGCTGATATCCTGTTACTTAACCCAAATCTTGCATTATGGAAATTGCATTTTGGTGTCACTTGTAGAAATTGTGGTCCCTTCCAACTCTACAACTATGACTGTTAAGTCTATCCATACAGCTTTACTGAAAACATCACAATTTGCCTCTTAGATTTAATTCTAAAATTATTTCATGCACTTGAGAGCCAAACATGTTCATATGGACTCTTCTGTTTATATTTTTCTCATTCTTCCCCAGTTCGGGTTTCCATGTGCAGTATGTTTTGATCTCAAGCATGCACAGCTGTCGTGTTGGTGGGGGACCAGGGATATATGGGACTGGAAGACTAGTGCATTAGAAGGGCACTAAGTTGGAGAAAGCAGACCTAGGTACTAGATTTGTAGTGTTATATGATCAGTTACACAGAGACAGCTTGGTACGGTGCTGTTCTGACCTTGGTTTCCCCCAAAAGCACTCTCTTTCTCCCTGCAAGACCCATTTTATTAAGGTGAATTTCTTGCATTCACATGCAGCCAAAGGCCTGGCAAACAGTCTTTCAAGGGTCTAATTGTAAGCACAGACCTTATCTATCTTGGAGAGCTGCCAAGTAAATATTTTCAAACGCAGTGCTGACAAGGAAGGGCTCGGCACATAGTCTCTGCGATGCACAGACAGATCTTCACACTGCTGCAATGAACGAATCGTTTCCTGCAAAAGCCCCCTCCCCTTCTGCTCCCCTTTTAATCCCTATGAGAGGGGCCATTCACCATCCACCTGTGGCCTTACTCTCACGTCGAACCTTAGTTCGTAATTGTTCGTTTCTTTTGGCAGCTCTGTGCATGCGCAGGCTGGGAACTGGCTCCAGCTGTTCCCCCACCTCACTTCTGCCCGACTCTGAAGGCAGCTGATAACTGCCAGCCTGCCCTGGCCCCATCTCTGCCTCCAGTGCAGAGCCCTCGACCGAGCCTTCCTCGGCCTCCAGGACTGGCCCAGGTTCCTCCTCAACCTCCTCACTGTCTGACTCTGCTGCCAGCTCCGCTAGCCACCAGTGGACCGCAACAGATGGTTAAAGGTGCCAGGCTATAGAAACCAGGTGACTCTGAGTTCCACTCCTGTCTCAGGCACAAGCTAGTTGTCGTCTTTGACCAGTCCCTCTCAGCTCGAGGAAGTAAGCAATGGCAAATAACTTCCTAAAATGAAAATTGCAGTTGCTTGGAATCGAGCTGGAAGGGACCTTGGAGGTCTTCTAGTCCAGCCCCCTGCTTGAGCAGGAGATCCTATACCTATTCCAGACAAATTGCTGTCCAGTCTTTTCTTAAAAACTTCTAGTGTTGGAGAATTCACAACTTCTGGTGTCAAGTTGTTCCACTGGTTAATTGTCTTCACTGTTTGGAAGTTTCTCCTTAATTCCAGGTTGCTTCTCTCCTTGATTAATTTCCATCCATTGTTGGAAAATTGACTTGAAGGCTGAATTTGCCTTGAAGGCCGAAACACACAAAAGGGTGAGTTAGCCATATTCAGTGGTATCTCCCAGAATGCCTTGGTACAAAACCGCAGCCTGGAAGTGGAACGCTTCAGCTCTTCAAAATGAAAAGAGCTACCGGTTATATCTTTTGAAGAGGTTACTCTTGGGACACGTGGAACATGGAATCAACCTTGACCGCTTGACTATCAAGAAACACAGGAAGATTCCTCCTGCAAAGTTGGCACAAGTAAAATTCCCCATATCGGAATATAAGTGAATGCAGTGACCAGGATCCCGCTGTAAATATCTGAAAGATGAATTGGAATGGCACCGAGGTGAAAGTTACCTGGAAGGAGTTGAGGAAAAGTGTGAAGAAAACTTTGATGTAGCGCAAGACTCCCGTGGTTTGCTCATCTGTGGCGAAGATGAAGACCACTTCATGAATCCCAAAGAGAGGGATGAGTGTGAGGGTGGCCTTGGCTAACCTGGAAGAGAGCGTAGAGATGTCAGAATTATTAACGCAGAATCAGGTTTAGCTACAACCTTCTGTTAGGAAGCCACAATCGACCACCATTGCTGGCCTGGAGATCTCCACTTACCGCAATTTATAATCTGTGTAGTCCTTTTGACTAGCCCGTAACTTAGCCAAGATCACTTTGAGGATTTGCATGAAAATCAACAGATTAATCTGGGAAGAAAAAGGAAGCATGCATTGGAAGATGACTGAGTTTTCCAAAGAAATATTTTCATTACAGAATGAAGTTTAAAAAGCTGAAATCAGGAATGTTTTCATATTTTCATACTTGTTATGTGCTGACCTCTTGAGAAAGCAATTTTCAAAACTTATTCCAGGCATGGAAGTGGCATTAAACCTTATCGATTAGATATTCAAGCTTCAATAGAGCAATTGAAACAGGAAAAAGAAGGGTCTTTCTACAATAAAATATTTATATATACACAGGTATGACCTCAATTGACGACCATTAACTGAGCCCAAAATTTCTGTTGCTAAGTGAGACATTTGTTAAGTGCATTTTGCCCCATTTAATGACCTTTCTTGCCATAGTTATTCAATGAATCACTGCAATTGTTAAATTATTAATATCCATAGGGATGCTGCAACCTTCATAAATGTGAAAACCAGTCATAAGTCACTTTTTTTTCAGTGCAGTTGTAACTTTGAACAGTCACTAAATGAACCAGAGTGTGTGTGTGTGCGCGCGCATGCGTGTGTGTGTGTGTTTAATGCTACATGCTACCATTTGGAACCAATTAGAACAAGAGTATCATGGCTTTTTGTGGTGCAAATCAATTCAACGTTACATAAGAAAATGATGATGATTGCATTTTTTCCCCCAAAGATTAATGTCAACGTTCTTCACAGGCCCCCAGACAAATCTTTCAGACTAGAAGATTGCACCACATCCTGTCATCTCCCTCCCATTCCAACCGGAGTAGCACTTACCATAGATGCCAGCAGAATAGGGATACGGATAATCCACCAGTAAGCCATGTTCTCATTAACTCCCCAGCACCTACAGTATATAAAATAAGGCAGCCATAAGACATAAATAAGACCGTATTCCAACCATCCATTCCACAGATAAATGTTCTAGCAGACTGTTGACAGGTCTTCCTGGCTATGAGGATTGAAGAGCTTTGGGGCTGTTTTATAGTTCGCACTCCAAAATTAAGTCCAAGGGGACATTCGAAGACCGTGTTTTTCAAAAAAAATTGATTGCCACGATTGGAGTTTCTTGAACAGCTTGTCTTGTGAATGGACAGAAAAGCCTGTTTGATCACCCTCAAGTCCTGGAGGATGTCAGGAAGACCAGATTCTTTCACTTGCCCTGGTGGACCTCAATCATCAACCCGGATTTCACAATGCTTGTTCTTTATCCAGTGCCTGTAGTTTTCATCGAGCAGGAAAATGTATCCATAGAATATAGAGTTATAGGGTTGGAAGGGACCTTGGAGGTCGTCTAGTCCAATCCCCTGCTCAAGACAGGAGATCTTACACCAGTGGTGGCTAACCTTTTTGGGCTCCCGTACCAAAAATTGTGTGCGCATTTGCACACTCACGCTCGTGTGCCAGCACCCAGAAAGCAATGCATGCCCCCTACACATGCGTGTGCAATCCCCACCCACCCACTTACCTGCACTGCGCCCCAGAGCTGATTTTCGGCTGGTTTGAAGCCTTTTTTGGCCTCCCAAAGGCTTGAGGGAGGGTTTGGAAAAACAGGAAGTGATGAAACGGGGCTAGTTTTCATCCTGCAAAGCCTGCAGAAGCCTTCCTCAGGTTTTTTGGGAGGCTGAAAAAGGCCTCAAACTGGTTGAAAATCAGCTGTGAGGCGCGTGCATGCGCAGTAAGGTAAATTTGCCTGCAGCTTGTGTGCTGACACAAATGGCTCTGTGTGCCAGCTGTGGCAGGCGTGTCATAGGCTCACCATCACGATCTTATACCATCTTGTTCAAATAATTGTCCAGTCTATTTTTGAAAACCTCAAGCACCCACAACTCCAGGAGGCAAGCTGTTCCATTGATTCATTGTTCTCACTGTCAGAAAAGTCATCCTTAGTTCTAGGTTGGATCTCTCTTTAATGATCTTCCACCCTTTGCTTCTTGTTCTGCTCTCAGATGCTTTGGAGAATAGACAACCTCTTCTTTTCTGTGACAGCCCTTCAAGGACTGGTATTATAATGTCTCCCTGATCCTTCTCTTCATTAGACTAGACGTACCTAATTCCCTCAACCATTCATCATACGATTTAGCTTCCTGTTCCCTAATCGTCTTGGTTATTCTTCTCTGTGCCCTTTCTAAGGTCTCAAGACATTGGGATCGTGGTAGTGCCATGCCAACTTGTAAATCCTACAACATGCAGAACCAAGATCTGTTTGGCCCAAACTTTTGCTCTGCAGTGCTCACTTCACGTTGCTCAGTAGGATGATGCTTGCTCGAAAAGGATGATGTGAATTTGTAATCATCGTCTAATAATTATTTGATAATAATTATACTGTTATGACATCAAGTGGACAGTCGCTTTATACATTACGAAATGTCACATAAAATTAAAAGGGAATGACTGCTGATATTGTGCACAAAAGATAAGTACCAACCGACACACTGTACAGTGGAAAGAAGCTTTTATTTGGTGTTTTGTGTTTGTTTATGTTTGTTGTTAAAAATGAAAAGTTGCTCAGTAGAGCATGGCATCCCCAATTCTACTATCCTTAGAATAACCCCAAATCTTCTCTCTCCTATCTATGATAGGAATCTTAAGAAATCCTTAAGACATGTTTTCAAGACTCTTTGATACAAATGGTTCAGATCTGGAGGAAAAATACTTTTTTCCTCCAGAAAGGTTGTCAAAGAAGACAGCAAAGGGGTGACATTGTCTATTATCATTAGACCTACCATCTACATGAGCTTCTGCACACACCCCCCAATTTTTTTAATTGCTTAAAATTGGTTCCCATCCAGCATCTCCAGACTCACTCTGTGTTTTCCTTCAAGTATTTGGCTGCCATCCAGGGTACCACAAAGGCCACAGGGGTCCCTATTGAAAAAAAAAAGGCAAAATGATCATGGGAATCAGCTAGCAAGTTGTGTCAGACAAGAACAACCAGACCCCTGTGTGAAGAGTTCCTAAGAGGTCTGTAAGGGGTGTGCATAAGTGCACCATTGTGCCTACTGTCCCTGTCCTATTGTCCCCATTTATCCATATCTATTTCCTGTATTCTTACTCACGTTTATACTTTTACCTATTATCTTGTAAGCGACTGACAAATCAAATAAATAAATAAAATAAAAAATAAAAGAAGGAAGAAAGAAAGAAGGGGAAAAGGAAGGAGAAGGAAAGGAAGGAAGGAAGGAAGGAAGGAAGGAAGGAAGGAAGGAAGGAAGGAAGGAAGGAAGGAAGGAGAGAAAAGAATGGAGGGAGGAGAGAAAGGAAGGGAGAGAATACCATTCCTAAGAGGTCTGTAAAGGGCGTGCATAAGTGCACCATCGTGTCTCCCGTCCCTGTCCTATTGTCCCCATTTATTCGTACCTATTTCCTGTATTCTTACTCATGTTTATACTTTTACCTATTATCTTGTAAGCGATTGACAAATCAAATAAATCAAGTAAAATAAATAAATTAGCTTGTGGTTTATTTCACAGGAACCTTCCCAGACCAGCAGTTGGCATCTGGGCTAGGCAAGATAAAATTCAACGGCATTTAAAAGGGGTCAGGCCTTGCCTTTTTGTGCCTATGTTAGGATTCCAGGCTATTTCCCTGCTTGACTCCTCTGACTAGCTTGGCCAGTCTCTCTCCAACAAGTTGGTTCCTGCCTCCTTTTTTATTTTATTTTACTGGTTTTTCTTAGGTGCCAAAAAGATTGCACCGGAGAAATAAGTCTCAGGTTCCGTAAGCCATCAAATTGGTCCAATTCAAGAGGGGAAATTGTTCAGGGAATGCAAGTGTCGCAATTGGAATCAGTTCTGCAGATTTTCAAATAGCACAATAAAATGCTTTCTGTCATTCTGACTCAAGGAAGGAAGGAGAAAAAAAAACTTAAAAAATAAAATAAAGGAAGGACGGAGAAGGATACAGGTAGTCTTTGACTTATAACCATTTGTTTAGCAACTGTTTGAAGTCACAATGGCACTGAACAAAGTGACTTATGGCCAGTCCCTACAACCAGTTGCAGCATCGCTATTTACATGCAGAGTCGAACTCTTATCTGCAAACACCTCATTCCAGTGCTTGAAGACAAAGGTTGGTAGGATGATCACATCTCGTCTCCATCTGCCTCCCCAAGAGTATCTTGAACATAATGGGGGATTCTCAACCTTGATGTCCTTCAAATACGTTGAGCATAATGGGGAATACTGAAATAATTTGAATCCTGGCCCCCAACATTAAAGGAACAAGCCATCTTCTTCCCTCATTTCATCTCACCCCAGCCAAGGTAGAGGTACAGCGTGTAGTAATTCTTCTCTGAGAAGACGGCGCCAATCAGCAGTTTGTACAGGTAGATGGCCTCCACCAGAAACCAATAGTGATTGGCTAGAATGCAATATTGCATCAAGACCTGAGCCACCCGGCAACCAATGGCAGCCTAAGAGAAGGGAAGCAGAGAAAAAGATGCTACCTGGTTTGGTAATGAAACATTTGCAAGAAAACCACCCAGCTCAGAAAACATCAAGAACTCCATAATCGTTGTTATCTTTGCACTAATTGGGTCATGAAATGTCTGCAAGAGATCTACCAAGCTCAAGAGCACCAAGGACTCCACTGTTCTCCTCCTCTTCCTCCTCTTTGCAAACCCTACTCCCTTCTAACACTGATGATGTTACCTAGTTGGGTCATGAAATGTCTGCAAGAAAACCACCAAGCTCAGAGAGCACCAGGGACCCCATCCTCCTCCTCCTCCTCCTCCTCCTCCTCCTCCTCCTCCTCCTCCAACCTCACTCCCTCCTAATACTGATGATTTCCCCAGTTAGGTATTAAAAATCTGCAAGAAAACAACCAAGCTCAGGGGGCACCAGGGAGTCCATAGTCCTCCTCTTCCTCTTCCTCTTCCTCTTCCTCCTCCTCCTCCTCCTCCTCCACTACAAACCCCACTCCCTCCTAACACTGATGATGTTACCTAGTTGGGTCATGAAATGTCTGCAAGAAAACCACCAAGCTCAGAGAGCACCAGGGACTCCACCATTCAACTCTGACTTACAAATCTTCTCTTCTTTTGGAATAGCCATTTACTTCTCCGAAAGAAGGGTATTTTGAGGACAACCTGATTAGTCCTTGGATGAGAAACCACAGGAATGTCCTGGGTGTGGACTTCACTGCCAAAATCACCTAACCAATTTCACCCAACCACAGTGGGTCTCCAAGAATGGAATTCTTTGCAGCTCTCTTGAAGATACTGTGCAACCGAACTGAAGACTTTGGTATTCCCAGCAAGCATTCCGTAGCTGTCCTGAAGGAAAGATGTCACCCCATTTCAAATCTTAAAATAGACAACTTATACCAGGCAGGATGGCTTGGTAGAGGATGGCATGACCTTATTAGCTTTCACCCCAGATAGCAAAATTCGCTGAGTTAGCTCTAGTGCAGATCCCATTGGAACCATTCTCAAATCCATCTGGTCCACACCTCACTCTAAACTGCCACGTAAGTAGTTTTGGCTTAGTTTTTTTGGATGAATTCAGATATGATTTGCAAACGAGGGATCATATCTCAGCAAGTCCTGTAACTGCAGCCAATTGTGATTTATTCGACTAGTCATGGCATCTCATGTTGAATGTGTAGAACCTGCTGGATCCAAGGAGAAGTTTTATGTAGGCTACAAGTCTGGGTAGGACAGGAACTTAACCTCCACTGGAGGACAAGGAAGAAGTCTCTCTGAAGAATGTAGGAATCCTACACTCAGGCATCTCCTGGGCAATGACATCAGGCAAGGTTCCTTCACACATACATGCTAGTTGTTTCTGGCTCTAGTGGGCAGTGCTCGTCTCTGTTACAAAGCCGAAGAGCCAGCGCTATCCAAAGATGTCTCCATGGTCATGTGACCAGCATGGCTAAACACCGAAGGCACGCGGAACCTTCCCACCAAAGTGGTCCCTATTTTTCTACT
Organism: Pseudonaja textilis; assembly: GCF_049901715.1. Classification (NCBI taxonomy): domain Eukaryota; kingdom Metazoa; phylum Chordata; class Lepidosauria; order Squamata; family Elapidae; genus Pseudonaja; species Pseudonaja textilis. The sequence continues at coordinate 9,863,941 of NC_142003.1, forward strand.
TGTGTTTTTTTACATGCTTTCGAACGGCTAGGTTGGCAGAAGCTGGGACAAGAAACGGGAGCTCACTCCGTTACGCAGCGCTAGGGATTCGAACTGGCGAACTGCCGACCTTTCTGATCGACAAGCTCAGCGTCTTAGTCACTGAGCCACCGCAACCCTTAATGACATAGAGTCAGCTAATTCTTCCACCATGGCTGCCAGGCAATCCTTGTGATCTCCTGGCTTAAAGCACAACACTATGAGATGATCTCAGTGGAGGGTCTTTAGCCTCCACTGTCTGTAACTACCCTTAGGAAGACAGTAACTTACCTCGTGACTCAACAAGTCTTCCCAGTCAGACATCTGGAACGTCTCTCTTCCCCACATCTTCTCCAGCAGCGCATCCTTCACAATCACCGAAATGGCCCGTAGACCAAAGGAAGCAAAAAGATTAGCATGAATATAATTCCGAGTGCAGCGAAGCCTCCTGAAAGACGAAGGGAACATGACCATTCATAGGCAAAGTTGTCACAATTAAATCAGCTAATAGAACCATCTTTTTGATCGCGAGAACCTCCATTATATGGTGCAATCACTTGGAGGAAGCGTTTCCTTTTATTGGGGGCTTTCCAGACGAATTGAGTGGCCCTGTTTTTGGAACGATCTACAACAAAGATGTCCAACGTTGCCAAATTAAGATTTGTGGACTTCAACTCCCAGAATTCCCCAGCCAGCACAGCAAAGCTGGCTGGGGAATTCTGGGAGTTGAAGCCCACAGGTCTTAAAGTTGCCAAGGTTGGACACTCCTGGTCTAGAAGAACCTTATACATCTATGAAAGAGTCTCAACAGAAACCCAAATTATCATCTCTGAAAAGATCAACATGAGGATGATTCCGTCAACATATAAATCAAGAGAAGGAACTCTTCTATTTTATTTTGTGTTAGTATGTAGCCGTATTTTAAGGAGCATTCAGAGAAGCTGGAGCAGATCCAGACAATGGCAACAAGAATGAATGGAAGGAAGATCAAAAGGTAAACGCTACAAAGAAAAGTAGAAAGAGCTGGATATATTTAGCCCCGAGAAAAATGGCTGAAAGAAAATAGGCCAGCTAAATCTTTTTAACTCTTGAGAAGATATCACAAAAAAGGAAGGTCAAGGTTTGTTCTTCATTATTTCAGAGTGTTGGAAACTGAATAACGGATTTAAGATACAGAAAGGCAAACTCCAGTTTAATTTTAGGAAAAAGCTTCCCAACCATTTCCTGCAATTTGTGAAGGAAATAATCCCTGTATTAAGAAAGAGGATATTTGTAGCTCAGGAATGATCCTTGATGCTCTCGGAGCTTGGTTGTTTCTTGCAGACATTTCATCACCTAACTAGGTAACCTCAACAAGGCACAGTGAAGGAAGGATCCCATTCTATGTCAGTGTTTCATCACCTTGGCAAATTTTAAGAGGTGTGGCGTTCAACTCCCAGACATTTCCAGACAGCTCTATGCTGGCTGGAGAATTCTGGGAGTTGAAATCTACACATTTTAGAATGATGCGGTTGAGAAACGTGGCACAATATTATTTGTGGTCTCAACCTTTTCCAAATTTGGCGCTTGGAAACTTCCTCAGCTACCATGGGAAGCATTACCTGAAGACAGTCAGGATGAGTAGAGCCAAGATCAGGGCCAGAAGCGACAGCAAATAGCCCACTGTGTAGAGGACCTTGAAGCTGACCATAAGGCGATGAGTTGCTTCCTACAGAAGAAAGAAGGGGTTTCTATCAAGCGGGTGAAAAGGAGCAGTAGCCACGGATAGCATTTTGGGGTGGAGGGGAGGTGGAACTGGATGATTAGTAGCATGGGGGGTGGAAGAGTAAAAGGATCGTTTTAGTGTAGAGCAGATCAACTTACCGTTTTCCCCATGAAGTGCAAGAAAACAAAGCACTCGTTGTAAAGAAGGGAGATCTATATCCTATGCAAACTTTTACCAAGGTAAAATTGAAATGGCTAGCCTGAAAACAAGCCCCATCTATTTTTTTATCAGTTGTATGTTACATTATCTAAAGCAGACTTACTTACTTCCTTCCTTCCTTCCTTCTTTCCTTCCTTCCTTCCTTCCTTCCTTCCTTCCTTCCTTCCTTCCTTCCTTCCTTCCTTCCTTCCTTCCTCCCACTTCCCTTCCCCTTGCAAGCCATGGATGCTTATTTAAATAAAATATATCTCCCTTTCCTTCCTTCCCCTATCCCTTCTTTCCTTCTCTACCCCCCTCTTCCTCCCTTCCCTCCCTCCTTCCTTTCCTTCTCTATCTCCCTCTTCCTTCCTTCCCTCCCTCCCTTCCCTCTCTTTCTTTTCCTTCCTTTTTTCTTTCCTTCTTTCCTTCCCTCCTCCCTCCCTTCTTTCCTTCTCTATCTCCCTCTTCCCTCCCTCCCTCCCCTATCTCCCTTTTCCTTCCTTCCTTCCTTCCTTCCTTCCTTCCTTCCTTCCTTCCTTCCTCCCTCCCTCCCTCCCTCCCTCCCTCCCTTCCTTCCTTCCTTCCTTCCTTCCCCCCCATGTCAGTCTACAGGTAATCCTTGAATTACAAGTATAGACTACAAATTACCATGGGGCTGAAAAAAGTGACAAGTCTCGGCACTTACGACCATCTCAGCGTCCTGATGGTCACGTGACACAGATTGGGCCCTGGGCAACAGGCATATATTTACAATGGCTGCAGCATCCAGGGTCACATTTACAACCATCTCGGGGGGGCTTCCAACAAGCAAAGTCAATGAGAGAAGCCCAAGTTCACTTAATGAAACTGATGATTCGCTCAAGAACCACGACCAAAAAAAAAAAAAAGGATTTAAGATCAGGTGAGACTCACTTAATGACCACATCATTAGTGATGGCATGGTTTTTTTTTCTTTGAATGGTGTGGTGGCCTCGAGGTGGAGCTCTCACCTCCCAATCAGGAGGTTGTGAGTTCGATCCTAAGTAGAGGCAGATATTTCTCTGGGCTGGATGGGAGTATATTTGCTGGAAAAAAACCTTTGCATTGGAGACAGGAAAGGCATCTGGCCAGTAAACACTCAGCTCCATTCAGTTGGCTAGATTCCACCCAGCAAAGGATTATGGGGTCATTAAAAGATGATGATGATCTATGTCATTTTCTTAACAGAAATATAAAAGTGATCTGAGGATGATTTTAGTCTGAGCAATCTTCAGATTTTAGTCTGAAGTCTCTCTTTCAAACATTCACCAACATTCACCAGCCTAATCCTGCAGGAAATCAGCAAAAAATCATCATTATGCAGATCAGACTATCCTGCAGATCAAGAAAGAAAAAAAAAACATCCCAAGCCATGCTTCAAAGTCATCTTTGAGGGGGGAAAATGCAATTTAATAAATTAGTTTAAGGCTTTTTAAAAAAAAACAAAAATAAACCATGATTGTACAGCATGGAAACGTACTTGGAATATAAATTCAAGTAAAATAGGAAATGCTAGAAGAAACCTGCGTGATGTCTTCCTTGTGCCGGCTGCCCTCGTTGACAAAAACAACATAAAAATGAACTTTCGACTGAAGAAGAGATCACAGGCAGTTCTTTTAAGCTCAGAAATCCTCTGAGAAAGAAAGCCGATCATTTAACCATCCCAAACCTTCCCAGGAAATCCAACCAAACTCTAAAAATAGGTCAGGATTCTCAACCTTAGGTCAGCCAAGATGAGACTGCAATGTCCACTGTTCCAGAAGATCAAGCAAGCTAATGGGATTGTAGCCTCTGGATACAGAATCATGGAACTGGAAGGGACCTCAAAGAGGTCTTCTTGTCCAACCCCCCCTCCCCCACTCACGGCAAGAGATTCTTTCTACCCTCCTGGTCAAACGGAGCTTCAATCTCTTCTCAAAAACCTCATCAGAGCACCCACAATTTTGGGAGGCGAGCGATTCCATTGATTCATTGTTCCCACGGTCAGGAAATTTCCCCTTACTTCCTTTTTGATAATCTTTCACCCCTTACGCTTTGTCCTGCCCTCCAGTGCTTTGGAGAATCCGTTTTTCTCAGTAACCATCCCTTAATTACTGGAAGAAAAGGTATCATGTTCTCCCCAAGTCTTCTCCTTTTGGGACTAGACATACCCAGGACCTGCAACCATTCATCATACAGACGCCTGTAGAGATTCTCAGTCCTCCAGGTTGTGATTGTCCCAAAGGCGGTTTTTTTGGGGAGGCAACTGGATTTTCTTGGTTTTTTTTCTTTTGAAGATGTTTCGCTTCTCATCCAAGAAGCTTCTTCAGCTCTGACAGGATGGTGGGAGATGGAAGGATTTATATTCCTTGCAGGAAGCTGGTCATTTGCATCCTTTGGGAGGGTCATTGAGGCCACCTGGAGGTTTATCTGGGTCCTCAGGGTCACCTGAATTAGAGCTCCTGCTTCTTGTAGTCTGCAATTTTTTCCCTTGGAAATCCGTTCCTACTCCCACACCATTCCAAGGGTGTTCGTCCCAAATTGTATAAGCTAAACGTCTGTAGAGATTCTCAGTCCTCCAGCTCATGGTTGTCCCAAAAGGTGCTTTTCTTTTCAAGAGGCAATTGGACTTTCTTGTTTTTTTTTCTTTTGAAGACGTTTCGCTTCTCATCCAAGGAGCTTCCTTCCTTCCCTTCCTTCCAAGCTTCTTGGATGAGAAGCGAAACATCTTCTAAAGAAAAACAACAACAAGGAAGTACAGTTGCCTCCTGAAAAAAGTACCCTTGGGGTCATTCAACATATAATTTAACTGCCCAGAATATCATTGGGTTCCAGCTACCAGCCCTGGACGACATCTTTGCATCTCGCTGTTTCAGGAAGTTGCACAACAGTCTTAGAGACTCTTCCCATCCTGCTCACAATCTTTGTGAAACTGTTGCCTTCTGGCAGAAGATAAAGAACCATTAAAACTTGGACCACACATTTTTCTGAACAGTTTTTATCCCAGAGCTATAATTGCACTTAACAATGAACTTAAGGACCACCATCAGTGAGCTGTTGGACAGTATTATTTGGTCTGTTGTGTGGATGCTTGCGTGTTTTTAGGGGACAGGGAATTTTGGGGAGGGGGGCGTGTTTGGGGATTGTCATGTGTGTATGTGTGTTGGGCCTGGTCTCTGGGTGTTACGTGAATTTCATTGTATGTGTATGCTGTGTATATAAGTACAATGACAATAAAGAATTCAATTCAATTCAATTCACCTCCAGACTCCTCATCATCCTTCTTCTTCTTCTGCACTCTTTCTAGGGACTCAACATCTTTTTTTTTTCCTATCATGGTGTCCAGAATTGGATGCAGTATTCCAAGGGTGGCCTCACTAACACAATTTGGAGGGGTACAATCACTTCTCGTGACCTTGAAACGATTTCTCTCTCGATATCTGGAGAGCAGCCCTCATAAATCATTATCTTGACATGCTACTCAGTTCTTTCATTTCTCACCTCCTTCATGGTGGTTTCCGTCTCTTCGATACACTGGACATGGTCGCTCCAGAACGCCGTCCCATTCAGCAGCACCCAATTCCCGTCAAGCCCACATTGGCGGCTCACCACTCCATGTTTAACTGCAAGCACAAATAGCCAGAATCATCAAGGACTCTACATCTGTCTGTTTGATTTTCACCCCTTAACCTATAGGCAGAAAAGGAGTTAAAGACAGAGATGATGAGGGGAATGGAGGCTAAAACATACAGTGAATGGTTGCAGGAACTGGGCATAGCTAGTCTAGGGAAGAGAAGGACCAGGGGAGACATCAAATAGAATAGAATAGAGCTAGAAGGGACCTTGGAGGTCTTCTAGTCCAGCCCCCTGCTCAAGCAGGAGAACCTATACCATGTCAGACAAGTGACTGTTCAGTCTCTTTTTAAAAACCTTCAGTGATGGACATCAGTGTTCCAATATTTGAGGGGCTGCCACAGAGAGGAGGGGGTTAAGCTATTTTCCAAAGTACCCAAAGGCCAGACAACGAATAATAGAAACTGAACAAAGAGAGATTCAACCTGGAAACAAGGAGAAACTTTCTGACAGTGAGAGCAATCAACCAATGGAGCAGAAGTTGCCTTTGGAAGTTGTGGGAGCTTCATCACTGGAGGCTTTCAAGAACAGACTGGACTGCCATCTGTCAGAAATGGTGTAGTAGGATCTCCTGCATTGGCAGGGGTTGGACTAGATGACCTACAAGGTCCCTTCTGACGCTGTTAAATCTGTTAAATCTCTAGGAGTTCAACCCTCACAGATCCATGCAGTGTCAATTCCCATGACATGGGTAATGGGGAGAGAGGGGTTGTCTGGGCCAGATAACCGGGTTAAGGTTCCCATGCAACTCATCAATCTGCAACCATCCAATTAAATGTGCTCTGTAAGCAGGATCTTTGGGTCATTAAAAGGGAATTTTGCATTAGTCATCATCTTCCCACCTGAGACTCTCAAGAAGACAAAGTGGGAAACAATGAAGAGAGGGTGAGATTGTACGTGGGAACACACAACTCACGTGGCCAGAAGTCTCAGGAATGCCCATATTGGATAGGAAATCTCGGGCAGTGAAGTTCCCCCAGCTTTTAAGGGCAACTCAGATTAGAAGAAGGCTGTTTTTTGAAGAGTCCCACCAAGAGGTTCAAAACATCTCAAGAACATTAGAAGGTAGAAAGGCTCAGCCTCCTTCACACAACTTTTATATTTATGAGGATCAACATGGGACCCAAAAAAGAGGACATGGTTAGAATCCTTAAAAGATCCAAACTGCTATATTTTGTGGGTTGGTTGGCAGATATACACAAGAAGGTTTTCACACAACATAAACACTCTGTTCTGCTAAGTCTACGATAATCTGCTTTTCTTCTTATAGTCACCAGATGGAGCAGTTATCGAAGATTAATGCCTTACTGAGTAGCCCAGAAAGGATGGAGGACTATCCATTATTCTCTCTGTGATGTCTGGAGAATTCTGGGAGTTGATATCCAGTAGATTTTTTAGATTATTTCATTAGTTCAATTTGACTGCTGCCCAGCTCCAACCAACTCTATCAAAAGACACCAAGTGATGATGAAAAGCAGAAGTTGGCAGAAGAATGGGTTAGGGTGTTTTGGCAGACTGTTCCTTGCTGAAGTTTAGTGGAAGTTTAGTGAAGTTTGTTTGGTTAGATTTTCATGGAGCCAAACAATGCAGAGCAGTTAGACCAAAGTTAGACTGGATGATCATTTTATAATATGGATGTTACGGACTAAAGGATTGATTTTGATTCTGTTTTTCACATTCGTGTTTTTTCATTGAAAAAGGAGGGGATGAAACAAACTAACTCCAGGGTACCTAGGAAGCAATCTACTTGGGATACTTTGCTGATCCCTTTCCGAGTGCCCCAAAATCCAATCTTACTTACCTTTCTCATACCAGGGTAGATAGAAAGGACAAGATACGTTGACAATAGCTCCTGGATTCCCATCTGGCCAGCATGCATACATATCAAATGTCCGGTTGCAAAAGAGGCCTGCAAGGCACAGAAACAAGACAGGTTGGGTAGGATGACCATGATTTAACTGGGTATAGGACTTGAATACCCACAAGCATCTTAAGTGTTCACAGTCAATGGTATCAATATCATGAAACTCTCTACGTTTATTCATTCAACTATTTGTTTGTTCCTGGACTAAATGTTGCATATATCATGGACAGCCACAGCAACCGACAAAGAGGTGCTGAATCATATAAAACCAGGTACATCACTAGTATCCCAAATCACAAGACTATGTCTGATTTACTTTCTTTTGTCATACATGTCAATTCATTGGAGAAGTCAATGATGTTAGGAATGGTTAGTGGAACAAGAAGAAGGGTGCAAGCAAAGAACACATTGGCTTTGGCTCAAAACTGATACAAAGATGAACATCCAACAACTGAAAGAAGCTGTGTTTGATAGGGTAGCATAAAGCAGTGGGCCAGGGACCACTGGTGGTCTGTAAGAAATTTTTGGTGGTCCACAGAGAAATATCTCCCCCAAAGCAATTAATCCAGGCTGCATGGGAACACAAGGCTGTGCTGCCCACATGGCCCATGGGAACACAAGGCTTGCGTTGCTTGCATTGTGAACAACACGAGGTCGTGAGGGAAGGGGGGAAAGGATGGAGTGGGGGGGAACTTGCTCCACACGCCCCATGCACCTTGCCTGGCCACCGGGCTGTTTCTTTCCACTTCTTTCTTCTTCTGCTTTTGGCTGCACGCAAGGAAAGCAGCGAAAGTCTTTCTTTCTCTCCCCAAAACTCCACCAGAAATGAGTCTTTGGGACCGTGCAAGGCATCCTGCTCCAAGAGGCTGCCCCAGCACGACAAGTCTCACAGACTCATTTCTGTCAGAGTTTGGGGGAGAGAAAGAAAGACTTCTGCTGCTTCTGCTGCTTTCCTTGCATGAAGCCAAAAGTCTCTGTTTGTCTCTCTGTCTCTCTCTCCCTCTCTTTCTCTATCTCTTTTCCGCTGAGAATGGAGCTGGAGAATGATTGATTGGTAGGAAAACGGGGTGGGGAATTTTCCTGCAGTCTTTTTTGGGGGGATTTTCCCAGGGTCTCTGCTCCACGGGATTTAAATTTATGAGTTTGGTAGTCCCTGAGGTCCAAAAGGTTGGTGACCCCGGCATAAAAAACACTTGCCTATAAAATCGCCAAGAGTCAGACCTGACTGAATGGTTAAAACAACAACATACATTCATCTAGGTATGTCTCGTCTAATGAAGAGAAGGACTAGGGTTGACATGATAGCAATCTTCTTGAAGTACTTGAGAGGCTATCACAGAGGAGGGGTCAAAGTACCTGAGGGCAGGACAAGAAGTAATGGGTGAAAGAGAGATCCAACCTAGAACTAAGGAGAAATTTCCAGACAGTGAGAACAATTAATCATTGCGCTGGCTCGCCTCCCAGAGTTCTGGGTGCTCCATCACTGGAGGTTTTCAAGAAGTTATTGGATAGCTATTTGTCTAAAATAAAGGGTCTCTTGCTTGAGCAGGAGGTTGGACTAGAAGACTTCCAAACTCCCTCCCAACCCTGTAATTTTACTCCCAAGACCCCCTTGTTTCCATGACTGGCAGTTCACCAAAGATACAGAGCCTCACCTGAAGGATAAGGATCATTCGCCATCTTCTTCATACATTCATCTTTATATCTCAACCACTGGTCAAATGTCTTCTCTAGAATCTTCGCGCTGCAACTCTGCATAAAACCACACCTTTGTTAATCTTGTCAGAAGCACAATATTCAGAGCATACTATCACTATCTAGATTTCATGCCCTCTGCTTCCCTGATGCTAAGTCCACGTAGTTCTGGTGTTTTGGAAGAACATTCTAAGGTATAGAAACTGCCCTCTTTGCTCTAAAACAGGGGTGTCCAACCTTGGCAGCTTTGAGACCTGTGGACTTCAACTTCCAGAATTCCCCAGTCAGTCAAAATCCATTCAACAGTTGACTTTGTCTGAGTGAGGAGAGATCACGTCACATAATGTACTGTGTTCATTTTATTCACGTCCACTGTGTGCCTCCAGCCTTATTTCTGTACTGATAGAAAAGACAGTCTTTCTTGGACAAAGGGAAGGAGGAGCCCACTCAACACTCAGGTTTGACCATGTGTGAATGGAGACCAACTCTTTTCTTCTTTGGGGAGAAGGACTAAAATCCTCAGCTGGGATTTAGAATTAAGGAGGAAGATCTCCACTTGCTTCTAAAATGGTTCCTATTAGCGGACTTATCTCCTTTCAGTCTCTTTTGTTTTAATGAAATTTAACAAAAAAATGTCTAATGAAATCTAAACATTTGCTGTTTTCTATTAAAGATGTAGTATTGAACATCTTATTTTTCTTCAATGAAAAACAGTTGGAAAAATCATCCAAGAAAGTCCATCTAACCCACCAGGTATGCTTTCTGCCCAATTGATACCATTAAATTTCACTTCTCCTCAGCTGAATTCTACCTCCTTTCACAACATATCCCAGGAGGCTTAAGAGCTCAGTCAATTGTGGATAGGAAGTCCTAGTGCATCCAGTAGAATTCTGTAGGAGGAAAGCAGGCAGGGCTAGGAGGGCAGAATTAAACGTGTCATCAGTTTGGAGTTATTGCGTTGCCATAAGAGATCCAAGCCCTGAATTCTTATCTGGTGCCAATTTAGTGTTGAACTTTAGTTGACCAGATTCTTATGTGTAGGCTTGAATAAATCTTCTATATTGCAACCTAATCGGTGGTCCTGATTCTTTACACCTGACACATTTCCCCGGGAAAAAGGCAAATTCTTGCTATTTACTGATCTGACCTTCTTACCTCCATTAAGATGGAGCTCATCAATAAGAAACCAATCTGTTTTGCTATGCGATGGCAGCAAAGCACATCCTTCATCCTGAGCCACAACCTCGGTGCATGAATCACTCACCCGACTATGCTCCTGATGTCTCTCTAAAATAAACTGAAAAATAGAAGAAAAAGATTTTAAAAAGGCTGCGCTGGCATTAAAAAGTTTCAAAGCTGTCCCACTAGACCTGGGGTATTGAAGCTGGGCAACTTTAACCACTTGTGGACTTCAACTCCCAGAATTCTCCAGCCAGCTAAATTCCCCCCCTAGAAGAAACCATAGCTTCCTTTGTGGATGCAGGATTTCAAGACGATGTGGGTTCAAAGCTCAACGATCAGACCTAAAGGTTCTTGCTGTTGTTTTGCCAGGTGCACAAATCCTGTTGGATACGGGTCTCAGTACTCTGACTCCATATTTCCTACTTGGCTGGGATCCCCTGTGGAAATCCATTCAAGTGATGGAAATTTTAATCCCAAAGAGATGCTTAGTTAATTACTGCAATGCAGCGCAACACTGATCTGTCAAACATCAGAATTCCACACAAGGAAAAACTCAAATTGATCGTTCAGGAGCTTTGCCAGTACAGTTGCCATGGGGTTAGGGGTTACCCATCCATCTGAATAAAACTGAAATAGTTAGTTCTACTGAAGGGAATAAAACAGGTATCTGAACCAAGTTCTTCAAAATTTCACTGCCTCTGAACTCAAGTGGAGAGAGAAGGTAGTTGATAGATGATATAGATAGCAGATAGATATAGATAGCAGATAGATAGATAGATAGATAGATAGATAGATAGATAGATAGATAGATAAGACAGATGATAGATGGATGATATGTAATAGATGATAGAAGATAGATAGATAGATAGATAGATAGATAGATAGATAGATAGATAGATAGGGATGATAGATTGATGATAGATGGATGATAGGTAATAGATGATAGATAGATAAATAATAGATAGAAATGATAGATGATAGATTGATGATGGATGATAGGTAATAGCTAGATGATAGATAGATAGATAGATAGAGATAGATGATGGATTGTTGATAGATGGATGATACTGTATGTAATAGATGATAGATAGATAGATAAGATAGCAGATAAGAGAGAGATAAATGACAAACGATGGAATTGATGATAGATACAAGTAGGTGGAGAGAGAGACAGAGACAGAGAGAGATCTTTAAAAAGAAAACATCAACATGCATGAGGAACCTGGCATAATATCAAGGGAATTGCCAGTGTTGTGGTTCCACATCCGCACAACTCAGCTTCTTTGTGAGTCAAAGTCACCCCAACCTGCCAACAAAGAGCAATCTGAGAACAAACCCGAGGTGGCATCCAAACAAAGCGACTCTGTTCCCGGTTCCAGGAAACGTCAGATTGGCATTTTGTGAAAAGGTTGCCCAGCACTGATTTGCATGTTGGAAGCCACCAATAAAAGCTGCCAACATAATGGGCAAAGGCTTTCTGTTTGAAATAAAACAATTTTTTTTTTGCATCCATTGAGTCAAGAGGGTAGGAAATAGAGGAAATCCCAACTGCTGGCAGATGCAGAAATTACTTTTTTGGGAAGGAGTGGGAGAGAGGTAAGAGGGGCTCAGGTATCAGAGGGGAGGGAGAGGCAAGACAGCATCACATCCCATGTTTCGGGTTCAGACTGAAAGTGAGACATTTCCTCAAAAGCTTCCATTTATATACATATAAATGGAAGCTATTTATATACATATGTACATATGTATGTATGTATATGTATATGTATGTATGTATGTATGTATATAACAGTGCAACAAAAATCTGGATTTTAGGAGCAAATGTAGTCAGGCTAGACATTGTACATAATTTTAGTTTAATTATGCAATTCTTCAAATTTATAGAGTCATCCATCTCACAAAAGGAGGGGGCGGGGGAATGTACACCTTTATTACCTTAATAGCAAGTTCATATTTCAGATGCCCCAAATCCTTGGGCCAGTTCACACGCTGCACCAAGAAATGCATTGTCTTATTTCACTGAATAAACTATGCCAATCCGCTCAACCAAAATAAACCAAGTTAGGTCATGATTCCGGGTCATCTGTGATAGTGCCGATATAGTGCATTCCTGCAGGATTAATTAATTACTTCTTAAGAAGCATGATTAATAGTTTGCAGAATTGTCCTCCCCCCCGCCTCCCCCAGCCATTTGGTGTCATAAGTCACAAGCCTACCAGGTCGTTTTAACCCATTAAGTTATAACATGGATCCTTTAAGTCTCTAACAATGTGATGACCCAGGGTGGGATACAAAATAAACACAGTCACAAAAAAAACAGGCGAAGCCCCTTTTATTCCTTCACTTTGCTTCCAAGCTCCAAATATCCTTGACTGGAGACAAAAAACTCCCCCACAAGCAGTTACAAGAAGGAGGAAATGCCGTTTAAACTAAAAATGCCTATACATTATACAGAGTAAAAACAATGCAAATCACACTGAAGCAATTGGGTATTGGATATTGGAAGACTGCTCTCCTGTCTCCCCTGGGCCTTCTCTTCACTAGACTAGCCAGGCCCAGTTCCAGCAGCCATTCTTTATATATTTTGGCTCCTGTCCCCTAGCTATCATGTCACCTAAACCTTCTCTCTCCTGGGATCTTCCATTCACTGCTAGCTTGAACTTCTTCTCTTGATGTTTAGCCCACCTTTGGACTTGGTTGGGTCAGGCTATAAACCTCTGGTGCTCTCTTGTGTCCTCAGAGCAGGAAAGGTTACATGAATCCAGGGCTGACCTGGATCTAATTTCTGGAGTATGCTTTTCCAGATCAAACATGTTCCCGCTTGCAGATAACATTAAAACTCTTTGAGCATTGCACTCTTTCCTTCCGTTTCTTCAAGGCACTTTGACGCATAACCTTGTGTAGGAATTGCCCACCACTGAGTCCTCAGGTGATAATGTCCTGTCTTTCTCAGTCCCTTCAGGTATTTCAAACCAAGATGTCCAACCTTGGCAAACCTGTGGACTTCAGCTCCACAGGCTGGCTGGGCAATTCTGAGAGTTGAAGTCCAGAAGTCTTAAAATTTTTCCAGGTTAGGCTAGGATTTCAATCCTATCACAGCTAGCTTTGCAAATATTTTGTGCTTAAAAGGAAAAGAAGCAACCCTGGAATTAAGGAGAAACTTCGTAACAGTGAGAACAATTATCCAGTGGAACAGTTTGCCCCCAGAAATCATGGGTGCTCCACCACTGGAGGTTTATTAAGAAGAGAGTGGACAGTCACTTGTCTGAAATGGTATAGCAGAGGTCTCCAACTTGGCAACTTTAAGCCTGGCGGACTTCAACTCCCAGAATTCCCCAGCCAGCTGGCTGGGGAATTCTGGGAGTTGAAGTCCGCCAGGCTTAAAGTTGCCAAGGTTGGAGACCCCTGTGGTATAGGATCTCCTGCTTGAGCAGGGGGTTGGACTAGAAGACCTCCAAGGTCCCTTCCAGCTCTATTCAAATATGAAACAATCATGACTTACAATTAGACTCAAATGAGTCTAGGAAGGATTGAATTTTAAGAATAAATCCAGACAAGCATCTAGACAGATCTATTCATCAAGTCCCTTGCTCAGGGATGTCAATGAAGGTATTTGAAATCCAGGCAGAAATTCCACCATCCTCATTTTATCTTCATCAAGACCCACAAGTTCTACAGCCCTTTAAAGACAGTAATAATCTCTTTCCTCTTCCACTTTGGACATATTTTTCAGAAAGCTCCTTCCTTAGGCTTTGGCATCCTATCAAAATGCTCTCTGCCCCAGCCAGCCAGCTTTGCTTTAAAATCCACCAGCTCCCAAATCCATGCAAGACCCTACAAATTGGATGATATTTGGAGATGCCCCTCTCATTCAAGCCCCCAGATACGACCAAGAAAAAGCCCTATTCATCTGGAAGGTCCAGCGGCATGACTGGCTGCTGAGGAGGAGGAGGAGGAGGAGGAGGAGGAGGAGGAGGAGGAGGAGGAGGAGGAGGAGAAGAAGAAGAAGAAGAAGAAGAAGAAGAAGAAGAAGAAGAAGAAGAAGAAGAAGAAGAAGAAGAAGAAGAAGAAGAAGAAGAAGAAGAAGAAGAAGAAGAAGAAGAAGAGGAGGAGGAGGAGGAGGAGGAGGAGGTGGAGGAGGAGGAGGAGGAGAAGGAGAAGAAGAAGAAGAAGAAGAAGAAGAAGAAGAAGAAGAAGAAGAAGAAGAAGAAGAAGAAGAAGAAGAAGACCCTTTGCACGTCCCCAGACATACCCTTGCAGAGAGACCCCATATCCCTTATTCACACCCACCCACCCCACTCCATCTCCACGCAAAACCTTCCGGAGTCAAATCCCCGCTCAGTCCAGACTTCAATGAAGCCTTAAGCAACTCTTCACCTGGGAAACGCGCGCGTCCATTCCAAAACTTGCGCGTCCGGGATAGATGCCGACCCACGACGCGTGTTGCCGAGGTTGTTGCCGTGTCCCCTGGGGGCTCCTCCACTTCACAATCTTCACCCACCCCCCACCCAAGCTTTCCCGGCCTCGGGGCCATCTCCCAGCCCCTTACCTCTTTCGTTGCGTGTCCCGTAGGAGCCTGTTTCCCACCTCCGGACAGATGGAGAGCTTTCTCGCGACCCCCAGACCCGCGCGGGTGGGGAAAACGCCAGGCACGGCACGGCACTGCACTGGCACCAGTAGCTCAAGATCGCCCGGGCACCGCGTCGTCGGAAGAGGCAAAGAAGCTTGCGCCTCCGCAGAAGACCTGATCCAGGAGAGGTTTGGCGCGCCCTCGCCTGCCCAGTCGCCTCCCTGCTCCACGCGGCGTCCTGCTCGGGGGCGGCATTTTAAAGAAACCTGGCTTGGGTGTGTGTGTGTGAAAGCGGCCACCACCCCCACCCCACCCCGCGCGCGCGTGGCAAGTTTCTCCTTCTGCAAGCGCTGCGTCTGTTTTTCTGGGTTTTTTTTTATTTTTCTTCTTCTTCCTGCGCAAAGTTGGGAAGGCCAGCCGGCCAGGCTTGGGGCTCGCACAGATCGCCCTGGGTTCCGCTCTGGTGGGGGTGAATAACCCGCCAGTGGGTCGGTTCACACGACGCGCGGAGCCTCCAGACGGGAGGTGGATTCCCCAGAGTTACAGAGCCAACAGGATGGCTAAGGAGTGGGGTGCATGAATGAAAATATCGGCTAAAGCAGCTTATGACTCTCAGTCTTTGTTTCAGTCGTGCTAAGTTAAGTTCACAGGCATAAATTGTGGGTTTGTTTTTTTTTAAGCACGTGGTTGGTTTGATTCTGGCTTAGTATATTTCCATACCCTTTGATGAATCCATACCGTCCCATTAAATTAAAGCTTCATCACTGGAAGATTTCAAGAAGAGACTGGACTGCCATCTATCAGAAATGGTGTAGGGTCTTCCTGCTTGGGCCGGGGGTTGGACTAGATGACCTACAAGGTCCCTTCCAACTCTGCTATTCTGTATTCAGTGGAACAGAAGTTGCCTTCGGAAGTTGTGGGAGCTTCATCCCTGGAGGCTTTCAAGAAGAGACTGGACTGCCTTCTGTCAGAAATGGTGTAGGGTCTCCTGCTTGGGCCGGGGGTTGGACTAGATGACCTACAAGGTCCCTTCCAACTCTGTTAATCCATTAATCCTTTAAATAATAGAAGCAACCAATTGCTATTTAATAGCAATCACTTATTTAATTTATTGTTTGATTCTCATCCCAATGAAGAGGGATATTTTGGCTTTAGCCACTGAACCCCCAGAACAGGTGTGAATTTGGAATTTGTGTGTAGTTTGGCAGGTTATAAGAATATAAACCGTGACTGATGCAAACTATATAATAAGGGCAATGCCACACAATTGAAACCACTCTGCGTGTGTTGGTTTGGCAACACAATCTTCAGACTACAATAGCAGCTCATTTTTCCAACCCTCTGTTATTCTCTTTTTAATTTTAACCAGCGTTTTTCCATCTCAGCAACGTTAAGAAGTATGGACTTAAACTCCAAGAATCAATTAATCAACTCAAATTCTTGGGATAGTAAGCTTTACAACTTAAAGTTACTGAGATTGTACCTTGAGGTGTAAATATTCTATCAGTATTCTACTTAAAATGAAAAGAAGGACTAGGGGAGAGATGATAACAGTGTTCCAATATCTCAGGGGCTGCCCCAAAGAAGAGGGAGTCAAGCTATTCTCCAAAGCACCTGAGGGCAGGACAAAAAGCGATGGATGGAAACTAATCAAGGAGAGAAGCAATCTAGAACTAAGGAGAAATTTTCTGTCAGTTAGAACAATTAATCAATGGAGCAACTTGCCTCCAAAAGTTGTGAATGCTCCAACACTGGAAGTTTTTAAGAAGAGTTTGGATAACCATTTGTCTGAAGTGGTGTAGGATTTCCTGCCTAGGCAGGGGGTTGGTCTAGAAGACCTCCAAGGTCCCTTCCAACTCTGTTATTCTATTCTAATATCCTCTCTTTCTGAAGAAAGTATGAATCACCAGCATGTCAATTTCCCAAGGTTCACCCGTGGCCGCTCCAGTTCTATTCACAGCACTTGGAGTGGCAGCCTGTGCCAAGAGGCCCCGTAGGATGAAAAGCATTTTGCCGTGTTCATTTATTCCCAAGAAATTCTGCACCAAACCAATTGGAGAAAGAGAAAAAAAAGGCTTTTAATTTTAAATATCCAGTTTCCAGTAGCAGCCAGAAAATTCCTGCCCCTTGCTAAGATGGAATTGGCTTGCCAACTTTTTAGTGTCTGGCTTAATACAGACAATCCTTGACCACAATTCAGCCCCAAATTTCTGCTGTTAAGTGAGACTTTTGTGAAGTTGAGTTTTGCTCCATTTGAGTTAGTTTTCAAAGACAAGTGCCTGGTTTATGTAAACTTGCTCAGGCTGTGTGATTCTCCATGGTCTTTGCTCAGCGTTCAATAATTTTGCTCCACTGATTGGTTTAGAGATAACTCATTATATACGTGATAACCCGATGGCTCATTTTCACATTGCAAAATCCTTGTGGAATTTCCTCTGGGTAGAAAATGAGATGGAGAAAATTATTTTAATAAGATTTTTTTTTTTTTTAAAGATTGCGATCCCACATTTTAAGGGAAATTTTTAAAAAAAATAATTTTTTTTTTCCTAAGGTAGCAGAGGGCGATCAAACATAAAACTGATTATCTGTCCAAGTTGTGTGCTGAGAACAAAGTTGCACACTAGTAAACTGCAGTGTGAAGATTGCTCAGTTGCACAAATCCAATTTTCACTTGGCATTCCTTCTTTTGTATTTCCTTGGCCAGTTCTTTGTATTTTCTCAAAGCTTTTGCAGTTGCAGGAGATCTGGAAATTACAGATGACCGAAGGTGGAGGGTACAGCTCTGATAAGGAAAGGTTGCTTCATATTGTTTAGCCACTTCTTGGTGTTCCTGGTCAATATTTATTGACTGCAGAGAAATGAAAACATAAAAAGAGAGAGAAAACGTCCTTCTCTGTTCTCTCAAAGGATTTGGGGATTTTGCCGAAGGAGGAAGGAGCTATTTTTCAGCTGGTTCCTGAAAAACCTTTGCTTGTTTTTCATAATTAAGAGTGATTTTAAGAGGCTATTGAGTGCTATTAGCCATTTTCTTGAAAGCTTTTGGGAGAAGAGAAGGATAGGGATTCTAAATATTAATTAAATTAAATCAAATCACATTGGTCTGAATAATAGAGTCAATATTAAAAGCACAATGGCAGCTATAAAGTATGTATATAAGCATTTCCTACTCACCCCTATGAGTGGCCTGTGGCTTCCTCAACCTTGGGGTCTCTACCAGAGGTTCTGTGCAATAGAGATAGGCTACAAAGATTGAGCCCAAAATTCCTGTTGCTAAGTGAGACGTTTGTTAAGTGAACTTTTTACAACCATCTTACAACCTTCCTGCCAAAGTTGCTAAGTGAATCACTGCAGTGTCAAGTTAGTAACACAGTTGTTCAATGGATCTTGCTTCCCCACTGACTTAGGGCTGGCTTAAGGTCATTTGAATTTGAATTCTTTATTGTCATTGTACGTATATACACAGTATACACATACAACGAAATTCACATTACACCCAGAGACCAGACTCAACATGGCACACACACATGACAGTCCCCAAACACCCACACACACACACCAAAATTCCCCGCCCCCTAAAACACACAAGCGGATTTACACAACAGGCCAAGTAATACTGTCCAACAGCTGACTGATGGTGGTCCTTAAGGTCATTGTTAAGTGCAATTATAGCTCTGGGATAAAAACTGTTCAGAAAATGTGCGGTCTGAGTTTTAATTGTATGGCATCTTCTGCCAGAAGGCAACAGTCCAAAAAGTTTCTAAGTAGGTTGGGAAGAGTGTCTGAGAATGTTGTACAACTTCCTCAAGCAGCAAGATGCGAAGATGTCTCTGGGCAGTTTTAATGATTCTCTGTAGAGCTGTCCAGGGCTGGTAGGTGGAGCCCAATGATATTCTGGGCAGTTTTAATGATTCTCTGTAGAGCCTTTTTGTCCACTACAGAGCTGTTCCCATACCATGCAAGAATGCCGTATGACAAGACAACTCTCTTCTGTCCAGTAGTAGGACGGAAGTAGACTTTGAGATAGAGTCTTCCTGAGCATTCTCAGGAAGTACAGATGGCTTCATGCCTAAGGCAGGACTAGAAGTCTCAGTCACCTGACTTCTAGCTGGTTCCCAACCCACTACATCAAACTGGCTCTTGAACCTTAAATATGACCCTATATTAAAGTTTGGGCAGTGGGGCACTTCTATGCGAGGTGTAAGAAGGAAGTCCAAGAAACAAAGATAGCTGTCTCCAAATTGCCACAATATGGAATTTGAAACTGAATAACTGGTTGCTAGTTCAAGTCGATGGAAACTGCAATTTACAATACCCCATTATGTTTTCATTCACCAAAGTCTGCAGCAGAGAAGTGGAGAAAGGCAGGTTCAGGACCATGGAGAGAGTGCAAGTAGCTGCTCTAGCTTCAGCACCATGGAGAGATCTTATGGGGGGGGCACTACTGCTGTTTCAGAACCATGGAGAGCAACTCCGCAGATAAAGACCAACTGCCCCAACTCTGATTTGACCCAAGTGCTGTATTCATACAAGACCCCCCAGCTTCAGTCTTTGATTAGGAAACAGGTCTGTGGTGGGACTTTACCAGACCTGCAAATGGCTCTTCACAAAAATTACAGGCTTGCCATGCCTGAATCCCAAACTATCCCACCTTGAATCTACTGCTGAAGTGCCATAACTTTCTTGTAGGGTTTATACAACCTTCTGATCATAGCAACCCAAAAATGTCAGACTTTGAGGATACAAGCCAAATTCTGTAAGCTGTGAGAGGTAGAAGCAGAGAAACACCTCAACCTTGCTTACCAGCTTTCTAGCTGAGCTAAATTTTACACCGATGGTATAAATATAGTGAAGATGGGGAAGGCTATTGCCTTAGGCCCTACAGGCACTGAGGCCCATTGGAAGCCCTTGACTGCCAGGCTTCAGCCCATGTCTTCAACAACAATCAGATTTCAGGGTCATAGGATGGGACTAGCATATCACTGCTGCAGAGATATGGAACCATTAAAGGTAAAAGTTTCCCTGCCTGGTTTTGTCCAACTGAAAAGAGTGGAGCTTATCTCCTGATGTTGTCAAGGAAGCCACTGTTGTCCAAAGACCCTTTCTGTGGACATGTGGCCAGCATGACTATACACTGAGGCGTATGGAACGCAGTTACCTTCCCACCAAAGTGTTACCTATTTATCTACTCACAGTTGCATGTTTTCAAACAGCTCAGCAGGCAGGAGCTGGAGCAAATAAGGGGCATTCACCCCATCATGTGGCACTTGGGTCTTGAACCTAGGCTGTCAGAATAATTCAGTGTCTTTAATGACAGCATCGCGCTCGCTGTCATCTTTGCTATCATCTAATGGAACCCAGCCGAGGCCATCCTGACTTTTTCAGGGTAGACTTGTAAGGCTAAGTCTCGGGCCTGACTGAGAGCCATAGCTGAAGTAGAACTCAGAAAAGAAGGACAATGAAAGCACCGTTGCTGTTATCACGTCCTCCTTGTGCTATCCCTTCTGAGTCATCCATTGCCTCAACAACTTGTCCTGGAACAGGAGCCCACAGAGGTTTTCTCTCTGGCCAGTGACCTTTTCTTCTCACTCTCCTCTTCCTCCTTCCTGCTTGGGAAGGAAAGGAGGGAGAGAGAGAAGAGGAACCTCATCTTTTGGCTGCAAAAAAATCCAACTGCACAATAGCCACAAACATTGAAAGCTTTCTTTGTTCCTTTTCCTAGGAAAGAAAGGGGAAACAAAAGGCACGAATGCTTCATCGTTTGCTGCTTCTGCAGTGTTACCCGCTATTCTCCCATTCCCCAGATGGCTCTTTGTCAAGGGAGAGCAGTCACATTTAAGGCAGGGAACACCCAGCTTCTATTAGCTTGGCCTTTTTGCATCTGTTGCTGGAGGGCATCTCCAGCCACCAATTATTTTGGGGAGATGTCCTTCAGCAAGAGCTGGAAAGGGTACAGCTCACCGCAACCTCCATTTGAAGTTGAAACCAACCAGCAGACTCTGGGGAGGCAGCTCAAGGTCGGGAAAAGAGATTGATTTTGATTTGAAACCAGAAAGGTAGGCCCTGAGTGAAGGGGAAAGTCCTTCTAGCCTCCGTCTGTTTTCTCAATTTGAAGCAACTCTGGATTTCGTTGCAAGGAGGGGCAGATAAGTCACTGCTCAGGAAGCGGCTAGAGTGCCCCAGGGTACCAGCCCAAAATATCCCATGGAATGGAGAGGAGTCAAAAGATGCCTCTCTCTCGACAGACAGTTAACTATGCTGCACTTCTTTAGGCCTAGAGCAGAGTTTCTGAAGTTGCCCTCAACCTTGACTAAACACCTGAGGATTTCAGGATCCAAGTGACTGTGAAGCTATCACAGCTATTTATAGGGGTCACCGCTGGATGGGAGGATAGTGTGTGGCTGGAGTGACCCACAAGATGACAAAGATATGTGAGACGAAGGGCAGCTGCAGGTCGAGCCCTACCACATGGCAGAATGAATCAGCCATCTTAAATCACTGGAGCCAGCAGCCGATCCAAGACTTCACCATCTTCTCTGCCAGTGTAAAGCATTGGTCCATGGGTTGTGTGTCCAGGCAAGAGCCAGTGAATCACAGCTCCAGAGTTGTGTTGATTGGAGAGCTAGAAGACCTGCTTCAGAAAAGACAATAGCGGGTGGGACATGTTCTTGGACTTGGAACAGGCATCTGAGAAAGGTCAGGGAAGTATTGGCCAGAAACCAAAGAGGAGACATTGTGTTAGCCAGTTTGGGGTAGTGATTAAGCTGCTGACTTGGAAACTATGAGATTGTGAGTTTTAGGACTGTCTTAGGCATGAAAGCCAACTGGGTGACTTTGGGCCAATTATTAGGAGGTTGTGAGTTCTAGTACTACCTTAGGCATGAAAGCCAAGTGGGTGACTTTGGGCCAATTATTAGGAGGTTGTGAGTTCTAGTACTACCTTAGGCATGAAAGCCAACTGGGTGACTTTGGGCCAATTGCCAGAAGAAGGGGAGTTCTAGTCCCACTTTAGGCATGGAAGCTGACTGGGTGACTTTGGGCCAGTCACTCTCTCTCAACCAACCCAGTTCACAAAGTTGTTGCTGTGGAGAAAATAAGAGGAGGAAGGAATATTAGGTATGTTTTCAGTCTTGAATTATTTATAAACTAATAAAGGAAGGATTAAAAATCTAATAAATAAAACAGGAATACAGATGTTGCCTAGACTGGATTATGTCTTAGCAGAGAAATAGCGAGGCTCCGTCCCAAATGGCACAAGTTAGAAAAAGACCTATTTTGAAGTGGAGAACTAAAGCAGCGTGAGGAGAGTACAATATTATCCACTGAAGTCTCTCAGTGTGATCACTGAAGCATTGCTCATGTATTCTTAGCAGGGCGATCTACCATCACCTGTTTCCTTTGTCCAACCTATAAAACAATGGACTTATTTTTGGCCCACTGGAAAATATAGGAATGATACGAGTTAAGCTGCCTTTTTAAGAAGATCGTACTTCTGAAAAGAACTGACCAGTAATTTCTTGTATGTACTGTTTGTACTTCCAGGGCATTGTCAGAGAAACTCAGCAAGGATGTAATAATTTCATGCTTTGAATAAACAAAAAAATATAACGAATTTTGTTTCTGCATGGAAACCAGTTTTGGATTTTGTGCGTGGGGGAAAAAATAAAACTTTGATTTTGGATGTTGTTATAGTATATATTACATTCTAGTATATAGTATACTAGCTCGATACCCGTGTTTCGTTATGAAACTATGTGGTGGGGCTTAGTTTTTGGCGAGGAAAATAAGGGGGGGGGGGAATTGTGCCTCTGCCTACCAGCATCCATCGGTATTCATCTGGCTAGCATCCCGTCAGTATGAGAGAGAGTTGAGGGCTGTTTGGAAACTGAAACAGTGTTTGCTGTGTGAGTAAGAAGGAGACAGCAAGGAGCCTGGGCGGGGCTTAGCTCAACTTTTCTGTACTAAAGCTGCTTGGTGCTATGAAACTGAAACTCCTCTCCTCTGCTTGTGTTTTGCCTTTGGAAGAGATTTCTTTTCACATGGGGGAGGGGGAGTAGAACTCCTTAGCATCAGAGCGTGTTAATAATAATAATAATATAGGAAATACTAATGCTCTGATAGTCATTTTGAAAAGTCCTTTCTTAGTGAACACCTAGAAGCCAAGAGGAACATATGGGCCAAATTTCAAGTTTGTAGGCTTTACGGTTCTGGAGATTTTGTGATGATGCATGAGTGGCATTGCGCTTTTATATAGAGAGATTATTATATACTATAGTTTATAGTGTATACTAGTATATATTATGTGAAAGTAAAACAAATTGAGGTTGTGTGTTATTACCTTATTCTATTGCACCAAAGTGAGTTGGAAGTCAACGTTTTTCTTTTACTTCTCTCCTTTATCCTGCACTTTCTCCTCTTCCCCCCTTTCCTCCCCTATTTTCCTATTATTTTCCATCTTCTTTGTGTTTCTGTATTTCATACTTTGATAAACTTGTAACTAGGAATGCAGAAAGACTTAATGGGTCTCACGGATGATCCTCAGGGATGTTCTGAGCCAGGGCTATCCACAGGTGGGTTAAAAATAAAAGACAAGAGGACCATGCGATCAAAGCCCTGTCCTTTTGCATGGTTGTGGTTGCTATGAGTTTTTCTTTTTAACTCCCTTCTTGCGGGCAGCCATGTTTGGAGCTGAGGACGGGCTGAGAGTGCAATTTGAACCCCGACAGAACATTTGAGACGTAGTCTAATAAAAAATGACATTTTTCATTAGGGAGGAGGTGCTGCGATACGTTAATTACTTCAAAGCATGCGAATACATTTCAAGTGGTTCGAAGCTACACAGCGAGTAAAAAAATAATTGGAGAGGAAAATTGCTATGAACATCCCATTGGTTACATGACTTAAGAGGCAAAATAGCAGTCTTCCAATATCTAAGGGGCTGCCACAAAGAAGAGGAGGTCAACTTATTCTCCAAAGCAAGAAGCAATGGATGGAAACTAATCAAGGAAAGAAACAACCTAGAACTAAGGAAAATGTCCTGATAGTGAGGACTATTAACCAGTGGAACAGAAGTTGCCTTCAGAAGTTGTGGGTGTCCCATCACTGGAGGCTTTTAAGAAGAGACTGGACAGCCACTTGACTGACATGGTATAGGATCTCCTGCTTGAGGAGGGGGGGTTGGTCTAGAAGACCTCCAAGGTTCCTTCCAACTCAGTGATTCTGTTATTGTCAGCTTTGGAAGCCATATTGAGATCAGATGCTCCCATGCTGCCCCATCTTGAGCCTGGGAAAGTGGGAGGGTGGAATATCTTGGAGTATATCTAGTTAGACATAACAACATTCTTTTTCTCATTCAAGGTCATGTTATTTTTGCACTTAAGTGAGGGAAAGTCTTAAGTTGGGACGGAGGGTGATTGGGGCATGTGATGGGATGATGGTTATGAAGGGGATTGATTTTGAAGTTTTTACTTATTGTAAGGAAGCCCAGAACTTTCAGATTTGGGATTCCACAGTTGTGCCAGTTACTATCCAAATAAAAAGGAACCTTTGAGAGATGTCTGCCTCAGAGTTGTTGGGTGGAATGGAGGGTTGCTGGAACGCTGACAGTTAGTCAATGTTATTGTGTCCTTCCGAGGCATAGATATCTTTCAACGCTGTCAGATTTTCTTCTGAGTAACACACAAAGGTTAGACTGGGATCCTATGTGTCCTTCCCTTGGAGTAAACGTTCTGCAAAGCTGTGAGCTTCTTTCTGAAGCAGACAGGCACAGTAAAGTCACTCTCTCTGAGGTTTACACCATTTCCAATTTTCTGCATGTTTCATGCCAAGATGACTAACTTCAACTCCCTAAAGTCACTGCTCGCCCTCAAAAGCGCCTCCAGCTTTTGCTGCCAAATTATAATTGCTAATGTGACAGAAAGTGGAAATGATTAAAAGACTTGCTGTTCAATCATTGGGATCACGTTTTTATTCGCTAAATCTTGATCCTGGTCTCCCCCCCACCAGGCCAAGGATTATAGTCAGCAGTATATCCTAATAGAATTAAATTCTGGTAAATTCCTCTGGACACCTTCTTGGATCCATGTTTTTCAACTTTAAGATAGTTCGACTTCAACTCCCAGAATTACCCAACCAGCATTCTCGTTGGGCAATTCTGAGAGCTGAAGTCCATACATCTTAATATTGACAGGCTTGAAATCACCAGTGTCGATTCTTCAAATGGAAGGAGTGTTTACTCAAGGTGTTTACATTTGCTAGCATTCCCAGCTTGCAAGCTATCTAAGGAGAGAGAATAGAATAACAGAGTTGGAAATTGACATGCTGTTGATTCATACTTTCTTCAGAAAGAGAGGATATTAGAATAGAATAACAGAGTTGGAAGGGACCTTGGAGGTCTTCTAGTCCAACCCCCTGCCTAGGCAGGAAACCCTACACCACTTTAGACAAATGGTTAACCAAACTCTTCTTAAAAACATCCAGTGTTTGAGCATTTACAACTTCTGGAGGCAAGTTGTTCCATTGATTAATTGTTCTAACTGACAGGAAATTTCTCCTTAGTTCTAAGTTGCTTCTGTCCTGGATTAGTTTCCACCCATTGCTTCTTGTCCTGCCCTCAGGAGCTTTGGAGAATAGCTTGACTCCCTCTTCTTTGGGGCAGCCCCTGAGATATTGGAACACTGTTATCATCTCTCCCCTAGTCCTTCTTTTCATTAAAGTAGACATACCCAGACATAACCAGATTTCATCCTTCTGGATTAAAAAAAAAAAGTGGAATCTAAAATTGGGATGTTTTAATCATTATCTAGTTCTTACCAATCATTTTTTGTATAGCTACAAAATAGGGATAGGAGATACTGGAGATGGTAGAATTGGACAAAGTTTGACTTGGATGCTCCAGGATCTGCCCAGAGCTTCCAGAGCTAGCCTCCTGTCTGCTGAAGGAGAAGCATACAGGGGGCTCCATATCTACTCTCCAATTCTACCATCTCCATCATCTCCTATCCCCAAAATGCCCTCATGGTTTTTGTTAAGTTTGGGAAAAGAGAGGCTGAACCAGAGCATGAGTGCAACAATACTTTATTATAACAATAAAGGGCTGACCGTGCTTGCCACGCCTGGAAACTGGCTCGCAGCAATCAGCAACTGGTTGGACCCCGCAGCCTGCTTTTATAGCTGGCTGCTGGGGAGAACCAACCAATGAGGGAAAGGAAGAACGCCCACGCAAAGTGAATGGACCTGAGTGAGAACTCCTAGAGTTCTCAGGACATAACACCCCTTCCCCCCAGATGCGAACATGCATAGTCTTTGAGGTAGGCCGGAGGTTTATGTTGGCGCCCGGAACGGCGCAGCTCTGGAACGTTGTCTGTCCGTTCGGGGTCTGCCTGGGAAGACAGAGCCGGCAAAGTGTCACCCGTGTGCCCCTCGGTTCGGGCAAGCCCGGGGCTCATAGGGTTGGTCACTGGGGATGTGCTCCCGTAGACTGGATCGGGCTGGTCAACCGTCTGGGTGCCGCTGTCCGTGTTCGGGCTTTCGGGACCGGCTGTCGGTGTGAACTGATCGCCGGGCATGATGTGGATGTGGGGCTGAGGATGAGGCCTCCCTTCGTCTAGTGACTCTGGATCCCTGCTGGTGAGGGTGCTGAGGCGCCTACGCAGTTGGTCTATGTGCCTTCTCCAGACACGGCCATCCTCCAGTCTGACCCGATACGACCGCGGCCTGGTGATAGCTACGATCTCACCCGGGATCCACAGGGGGTCTCCAGCGAAGTTCCTCGCGAATACTGGCTCCTGTAAGATAAAATGTCTAACCCCCGATGTGGAAGCGAGGGGAGAGTCAGGGCAGTATTGTGGGTGAAGTCTGTCCAATACAGTCCTCAGATGCCTGCCCATCAGGAGCTCAGCTGGGGACTTATTGGTGACTGAACAAGGAGTTGAGTGCTGGCTCATTAGGAACCGCGAGAGTTTGTGGTGCCAGTCATCCTTGCTGAATCTAGCCAGGGCTTCTTTGGTGGTCCTGACGGCCCTTTCCGCCAATCCGTTACTGGCAGGATGAAATGGGGCTGTGAAAATGTGGCGGATACCTAGGTTGGCAGCGAAACGGCTGAACTCGGTCGATGCGAACTGTGGGCCATTGTCGGAGACAATGGAGTCGGGTAGCCCGTGCGTTACGAACAGGCGTGTTAACACGTTGGTGATTGCTAGTGTGGTGGTCGTGGATAGCTGTGCTACGTCAATCCATTTGGAATAGGCGTCCACGACCACTAGGAACATCTTCCCATGCAAAGGGCCGGCCAGGTCGATGTGAATTCTGGACCAAGGAGCGCTGGCGCTTTCCCATCTAGTAGGGGTGGCAATGGGGGGAGCAGGACGGGATTCCTGGCAAATGCTGCAGGAACTTACCCAATTGACAACGTCCTCGTCGAGACCCGGCCACCACACGTAGCTGCGTGCTAATGCCTTCATTCTCATGATGCCAGGGTGTCCCTCGTGCAACGCTTCCAGAACTCGGGTACGCAGTGAGGTCGGGATGACCACTCGAGTGCCCCATAGCAGACAGCCCTGCAAACTGGACAACTCCTGCATGCGAGTCTTGAAAGGTGTGAATTTGTTTTCAACATTGCCACCCGGCCACCCCCTCCTCACCCAGTCGAGCACCTGGGCGAGCGTTTGGTCTGCCTTGGTTTTAGCAGCAATGTCAAGGGCAGTGATGGGTAGGTCCAACTGGGTGATCTCGAAAATAGCGTGGACAGGAGCAGGGTCTTCAGCCGGAGCCGGCAAGGGGCAGCGACTGAGAGCGTCAGCGTGGGACAGTGTTTTACCCGGGCGGTGTATAAGTCTGTAGGAGTAGGCTGCTAGGAAGAGGGTCCACCTTGTCATCCTAGGGGAGAGGACTTGAGGGGTCTGTTTGTCCCCGGCTAGTAGGCCCAGGAGGGGCTTGTGGTCCGTGACCAGCTCGAAAAAATGGCCAAAGAGAAATTCGTGAAATTTTTTCACGGCTGCAACAGCTGCTAGGGCTTCCTTATCGATCTGGCTGTAATTGCGCTCCGTTGCAGAGAGCGTCCTTGAGAAAAAGGCGATGGGAGCCTTGGCGCCATTGGGAAGCCTGTGACTTAGTACCGCCCCAATTCCAAAAGGGGATGCGTCTGCTGCCAGCACTAAGGGGAGGTTAGGGTCGAATTGAATAAGTACCGCCTCTGACGTGAGTAGTGATTTGACGGCGTGAAAAGCATGGTCTTCTTTGTGCCCCCAGTGCCACGGTGACTTTTTATCCAGTAATCTGTGTAGGGGTTCAGCTACTGATGCTTTATGGGGCAAAAAGGATGCGTAAAAGTTCAATAGCCCCAAGAACGCCTGTAGTTCAGTTTTGGAGGTTGGAGTGGGTGCCTCGTGGATTGCCTTAACCTTGGACTCCAGGGGGTGAATGCCAGAGGCGTCAATTTTATAACCCAGAAAGTCCACCTGTCTAGTGGCAATGGCACATTTTTCTTTTTTCAACTTGAGGCCATGCTGTCTGAACCTCTCTAACACTGCTCGAACTCTCTGGAAGAGTTGGGGTCTGTCCCTGGCCGAGACTAAGATGTCGTCGAAGTAGGGTACTACACCAGGGAGGCCCTGCAAAATCCGCTCCATGAGGGATTGAAAAATACCTGGGGCAACACTTACGCCAAATTGGAGACGCTTGCATCGGAAGGCACCCCTGTGAGTGACAATTGTCTGGAGTTCTGCTGTTTGGTTATCAACAGGGAACTGCTGATATGCTTGAGACATGTCCAATTTAGCAAAAATGCTGCCTGGTTCGAATGTGTGTAATAGATGCTGAATGACAGGCACAGGATAAGCACTAACTTGTAGAAATTTATTGATTGTCGTCTTGTAGTCCGAGCAAATTCTCAGGCTACCGTCTTTTTTGAGGGGTGTGACAATGGGCGTCTCCCATTTGGCGAAATCTGTTGGCTCAATGACCCCTTGTTTTAACAGTTTATCCAATTCCGCATCTAGTTTTGGCCGAATGGCGAATGGGACCCTACGCGGTTTTAGCCTGATTGGGACTGCCTGGGGGTCGACTGAGAACGAGATGGGGGTACCGTTATAACACCCCAGCTCATCGCTGAATACATCTGAGTAATCAGCGAATAAGGAGTCAGTGTCTGAGGTTGAGACAGCATGGACTCCTGTTAGCCCTAGGCCGAGATGGGGAAACCAATCGAGCCCCAATAAGGTGGGGAGATTGCCGTTAACTACCACTAGAGGTAGGTGACCTTTAAAAGCTTTAAAACTGACAAGGAACTTGCCTCTGCCGATTACAGGAATGGTCCTCCCCTGGTAGTCCTTCAGGCTAAACTGGCATTTCTGGAGCCGGCTGGTTGATAGGCTGGGCTGGAGCCTCTTGAGGGTGTTCCACGAGATAATTGAGAGCGCTGACCCTGTGTCAACCTCCATGCGGCACGGTTTACCTTCTAAGTAAACGGAGAGAGAGATTTTACTAACAGTGTGGCAAGTGCGCTTGGCATGGTGGTGAGTGCGACAGTTCAATACTTGCCTCTGCGGTCCCGAGTGTGAGAAGGGGGGGTGCCTTTGTGCTGAGCTTTGAGGGGCTTGGCAGACTCTCGCGATGTGTCCCCTTTTATGACAGTTATTGCAGGTGGCTCCTTTAAACTTGCAGGTGGCCCTCTGATGAGATCCCCCACAGGCTAGGCACAGGGTGATGTGCTTGGGTGGACCGATGTTTTCTTGTTTGGCTCCTACCTGCGGCCGTCTGTCGTTGGAGAGGCGGTGGACGTCGTTTTCATCACTGATGGTTTCCTCTGCTACCACCTCCTCGGAGTGGACTGGAAGTGATGTCAACTTGGCACTTGGTCCATGGATTTCGGTGGCTGAGTGCGCTGCCAGCTCAGCTGCCAAGGCCTCCTCGACTGCTTGTGCGAGGTTGAGGTCTCTTTTTGCGAGAAGGCGCCTTTGCAGGTGGAGGTCCTTGACCCCGCAGACTAATTGATCGAGGAGCATGTCCTCCAGGTAGGTTCCAAACCCACAATGCAGTGCTGCTGTTCTGAGGGCGGCCATATACTGATTGATGGTCTCCTTGTCCGATTGCTTCCTCATATGGAAGGTGAATCTCCTGGCAATCTGTGAGGGCCTGGGAGAATAGTGGTTAGTGAGAATTTCAAGTAACTCAGACCACGGAACGTTTTTCAACTCACGAGGGGCCACGAGGGCCGTGGCAGTATCGAAAACGGTGGCTCCACAGTAGATCAGGAAATACGATTTTTTCCGATGCTCTACCGCATCCGCCAGGCCGATTGCATCAATATAATGATTAAAGCGGTTCTTATATGATTCCCACTTCTCCTCATCTGGTTTGAACGCTGGGAAGACTGGATTGGAATTCATGGTGCTGGGACCGGTAGAACTACCTGTGGGAAAAAATCTCTCTGGGGCAGCAGACAATGTTTTAGTGCCTGTGGCAGGCAAGTGATTTCAGCTCCGGAGAGGCTTTTCGCAGTCCTCTCTTTCTCTCTGGGTTAACCACGTTTGGCTGTTAGCCGTTGGCGGCGTTTGGATTCGCGCCTGTGTGGGTGTCAGTGACTTGACTACAGCGCTGTGCTGTACCTTTAGGTTTGAAATTCAAATGGCAGCCGTTTGAATTTCGCGCCTAATACTGAGCGGCTGCGGCTCGCAGCGCTTCACTTTCCCTGTAGCTGGGCTAACAAGCGGCTACAGACGCTTCTAACTATCGATTCTGACCGCTCTCTCTGGCTGCGGATCAGTGTTTGCTACTAATCGCCGGCCGATCGCTCTCTCTGGCTGCGGATCGGCGGCTAGTGACTCAGCGGTTGCATGGTGCTTCTGGTAGCCATCCCATCCTCGTCGCCAGTGTTAAGTTTGGGAAAAGAGAGGCTGAACCAGAGCATGAGTGCAACAATACTTTATTATAACAATAAAGGGCTGACCGTGCTTGCCACGCCTGGAAACTGGCTCACAGCAATCAGCAACTGGTTGGACCCCGCAGCCTGCTTTTATAGCTGGCTGCTGGGGAGAACCAACCAATGAGGGAAAGGAAGAACGCCCACGCAAAGTGAATGGACCTGAGTGAGAACTCCTAGAGTTCTCAGGACATAACAGTTTTAATATCCTCTCTGGAGGCTGCGGGGATACTTCTCTTGAGCCCGCTGTCGAAGAGATGAGAAGGCGAACACATTTCATCTCCTTTTATCCAGCCTGTGAAAAAAAAAACCCTCCTCATTTCTCTGCCACCCACGTGGTTGCTATCCAGACCAGAATCTGCCTCCTCTAATTTGTAAATGCCATCGCAGAGTTATTGGAAGACATCTGGGAGGGAGGACAGGCTAAATTGTTATGTCACATTCCAGGAAGAAATGATGGATCCCCAAGGCAACAATTAGCAATTAAAAAGTAAGACACCCACATAACAAAGCAAGATTCAGCACCAAACCTCTTTCCAAACGGTGGCAATAAGAATGGTGTCATGGTTCCGAGTAACGCACTCCAGGAAATCAGGAACTCTTGACTCTTTGTTCGGGTTCAAGAAACTTTTTAATAGGTACATCATATTGGCACTTAGTGTTTTGTCTTAGGCCTCCCCAAAAAGTACTAAGTCAATTCTGAGTCCTGGCAAAAACCTCTTTTATTACATTAATGTGAATTTATTGCGTTCACAGTCAGCCAACAGCTTGGCAAACAGTCTTGCGAAGGTATGCTAATGAGCTCAGACCTTTATCAATCTTGGAACGCTGCCCGGTAAATAGTTCCACACTCAGTGCTGGTAGGAAAGGGCTGGGTTATACCGACAAATCCTCACGAGGCTGGGACAAGGAACGAGCAAGTTGTTTCCTGCAAGAGCCCCCTCCCCTTTTGCTTCTCTTTTCATCTTGATGGGAGGTGCCATGCCCCTGTCAGATTCTAAATCCAAGGAGGAAGCTGAACAGCTGACAGAGAATGGGAGTGTGGCTCTGTTGGCTCTGGAGGAAACTGGTGAAGGGCAAAGTCCAGCTGGGCAGAGCAGGGGAGAGGTAGAACAAGGGGGAGGGAATTCAGAGGAAGACCCAGGCTCACCCCCTCTTCATCCTAGGGCACGCAGGCAGGAATGGAGAAGAAAGCAACATGAGTTGCATGGCTTACGGGGGAGGAAAGGGCCCTGATTCCCTTCATTAGCTGCAGCTCAGAACACAATGTATAAAAAAGGCAAGCTGCGTGCAGTAGGCTGTTGGGAGCAAATGTGACTTTATCTTTTATCATCGTGGCTTATCGGTGTTCCTGGCATCTTCCCAATTGTGTGAGTTTTGCTGTGCTTTCAGGTCTGAAATTCTTGCTCCTGCCCTGCCAAATTACTTCAGTATGGCTTGTTTGGACTTTAAGTTACAGTTTGTGTATACCTTGTTTTGGACTGAATTTTCTGCAGCCAAAGGCTGTTCCTGGGCGAGTTTTTCTCCAACCAGAAGGTAACCTGGACATTGGGGGCAAAGTTGGAGCTATTAAGGAACTCTTATTGCTTATCTGACTGTGTTGCCTTTGTGCCACGCCCCGGGCCATCACAGGAGGGGCCATTCATCGTCCACTCCGAAGTTGACCATGAGTTATTAATTGTGCCTTCCCTTTGGCAGCTCTGTGCATGCACAGACTGGGAATCAATTCCAGAAGCTTCCCTGCCTCACTGCTGTCTGAGCCTGAAGGCAGCTGATGACTGCCAGCCTGCCTTGGCCCCACCTCTGCTCCTGATGAAGAGCCCTCATCCAAGTCTTCCTCAGCCTCCAGGACTGGCCCAGGTTCCTCCCTAGCCTCTTCGCTACTGTCCAACTCTGCTGCTGGCTCTGCCAGCCACCGCCAGGCCACAACACTTAGAAAGGTGAAGTTAGCTCTAAATTATTCCCGTGCATAGGGATAGTTAAAAGAACAAGATTTTCCCACCCAACCCCTAGGTCTCTCAGGTCACATGGGCCAATCAGTCCAGCCGTAGGTTCCTGCCAGGCTTTGACAGGTGTTCGTTGACATGACCTTGGTTCACACGCCCGGCTGGTGGATATTATGACTAGACATCTGAAGCACCACGTTCCTAGGTTCCTTACCTCCTCCCCCTTGAATGACAACCAAGAAACGAAGTAGAAATAAGCATGGCTTCAGTGGAAGTTGTTTTTTGCAGGTTGACAAATGGCAGATGTGTTTTTTTTTCCTCTCCTTCTGCTGTTCCTTTCTGCTGTCCACTGCCTTCCTTGTTGGCTTTTTTTTTAAATAAAAGTTTTATTTAAGTTTTCACAAAACATACAAATACAAATAAAATATCTTTTTTGGAGAACAGCATGGCCCTGGGTTATCACTTCTCCATACAGACATAAACTCAGTACATATTTATCTTATACATTCTAATCCATATCTTATAACTATTTTCACAATTTTTTCAATAGCTTTTCTCTTTTTTTTAACTTCCTATAGCCTTATTTTAAATTATCTCATTCCTTTCTTAATTCACTTACATATCTTTTTCTAATTTTTAAAATCTTTCTAATCAATGTTTTTATACTTTTGTCTGTCCTGTTTACAATTTCATATTATCTTTTCTCATAAAACAAATTTTCCCCTGTAATTACTAGACTGGAGTGTAACACCTTTGTATCTTTTTTCAAATCTTGTTTAAAAATTAAAGTTACATCTTTACAGTTATAACATTCATTTTCTAACCTCTATTTTATAACACATACCTATTTTCAATCGAATTCTGCTTGGTACATTCCCTTAAAAATACGCACTAAATTCTTAAAAGAAAAAAGTATATATATAGCCATCATCTTCTGTATTGTGTTCGTCTGTGAGTCAGACTTTCACAGCCGTTTCACACAAACGGCTGTGAAAGTCTGACTCATAGATGAACACAATACAGAAGCCTGATGATGGCAGATGAGATTCTGCCGAAACGTTGCTACAACTTTAAAAGCACAACTACAATGATGTGGGCAAATACCCGAACAAAGATGAATACCATACATGTGAGTACCCACGAAAACTTAAGAATATATATATATATATATATATATATATATATATATATATATATATATATATATATATATATGTTTTCTGAGGTTCTCACTTCAACAGCAGAATAATCAGAGAAGCCATAGAGATAGAAAACGCCACACAGCATGAACAAACGAGATGACACCTCCCGCCTTCCAGCCATTTGGAAACCCGCCCTCATGAACAGACAGTACCTAACATGAAAAGGACACCGGACCCACACCCATGAGAGCCACACAAGATGCCACCACCACACTTCCATGTAGAAAACAGACTCCCACCCATTCAGAAAATGAGAAACGACCATGGACCAGAAGCTGCACTGCAGCTGCATCACTACCCACTTCAAACCCCTCTGAGCCATACATGAAGCAAACCGACACCCACTATGAAGATGCAGCAGGACCACGAACTAGAAGCCAAACAGCAAAATCACAACTCTCCAGCTCAAATCCCCCAGCAACTAAGACTAACCTGAGCACAACCAAGCCCCACCTGAACAGAACACGCCTCCAACCAATCAGAACACGGCTAACCCCCAACCAATCAGAACACAGCCAAACCCCTACCAATGAGAACACACCCCCACCCAATCAGAACACAGCCAAGCCCCACCCAATCAAGTCCCACCCCCATTGGCAGTTAAAAGGAGGAAGCAGCTGCAATCTCCATTACTCTGAGAAGCACAGAGCTGTAGACAAAAGCCTGAAGATGATGAATGAGACTTCATCGAAACGTTGCCTATATACTTGAATCTTACGCGGAGAAAACCCGAACAACCAAAGATCCATATATATATATATATATATATATATATATATTTTTCTGAGGTTCTCAGGGTATTTGTATGTGGATCTTTGGTTGTTCGGGTTTTCTCCCGCGTAAGATTCAAGTATCTAGGCAACGCGTTTGATGAAGTCTCATTCATCATCTTCAGGCTTCTGTCTCCGGCTCTGTGCTTCTCAGAGTAATGTGAGATTGCAGCTGCTTCCTCCTTTAACTGCCAGTGGGGTGGGACTTGATTGGGTGGGGGCTTGGCTGTGTTCTGATTGGGTGGGGTGTGTTCTCATTGGTAGGGGTTTGGCTGTGTTCTGATTGGTTGGGGGTTAGCCGTGTTCTGATTGGTTGGAGGCGTGTTCTGTTCAGGTGGGGGCTTGGTTGTGCTCAGGTTAGTCTTAGTTGCTGGGGGATTTGAGCTGGTGAGTTGTGATCTTGCTGTTTGGCTTCGAGTTCGTGGTCCTTCTGCATCTTCATAGTGGGTGTCGGTTTGCTTCATGTATGGCTCGGAGGGGTTTGAAGTGGGTAGTGATGCAGCTGCCGTGCAGCTTCTGGTCCATGGTCGTGTCTCATCTTCTGAGTGGGTGGGAGTCTGTTTTCTACATGGAAGTGTGGTGGTGGCATCTTGTGTGGCTCTCATGGGTGTGGGTCTGGTGTCCTTCTTCATGTTAGGTACTGCCTGTTCATGAGGGCGGGTTTCCAAATGGCTGGAAGGCGGAGGTGTCATCTCGTTTGTTCATGCTGTGTGGGCGTTTTCTATCTCTATGGCTTCTCTGATTATTCTGCTGTTGAAGTGTTCGGTTTTGGCGATAGTTCTGGTATTTTTAAAATCAATTTCATGTCCTGTGGCTTTGAGGTGTTGGACCAGGGAAGAGGTCGTTTCTTCTTCTTTTTTTGATTGAGTTCTTATGTTCTTCAATGCGTGCACTTATTCTTCTGTTAGTTTGTCCAATGTATGTGGTAGGGCAGGCAGTGCAGGGGATTTCATATGCTCCTTGGTTTTCTAATTCGATTTTGTCTTTGGGGTTTCTTAGGATGGTGGATATTTTTCTGTTTGTGCAGAATGCTGTTTTGATGTTGTGTTTTTGGAGGATCTTGCTAATTTTGTCTGTAGTGCCTTTTATATATGGGAGGAGGGCTTTGCCGTTTTCTTGTTCTCTGTCTTGGATTTTGGTTGGGGTTTCTTTTTGGATTAGGTGGGTAATCTTCTTTCTTTGGAATCCATTGGCTGCAAGTACGTTGGTGAGAGTGTGTAGTTCGGTTTTTTGGTGTTGTTCATCGGCTAAGCATTTTGTTCTGGAGATGAGTGTCTTGGCTACGGAATTGATCTGTGCTGGGTGGTGGTGTGAGAGTGCATGTAGATAGCGGTTAGTATGTGTTTTCTTCTGGTAGATGGTGTGTCCTAGGGAGCCATTGGATCTTTTGTATACCAAGACATCTAGGAAGGGAAGTTGGTTGTTGGCTTCTGTTTCCATGGTGAATTGTATTTTGGGGTGTAGGCTGTTGAGGTGTGTGAGGAAGTTGTTCAGTTTTTCTTTCCCATGTGGCCAGATTATGAAGGTGTCATCTACGTATCTGAGCCAGAGTTTGGGTTTGTGGTCGTATTTTTCTAGAGCTTGTGTTTCAAAGTGTTCCATGTAGAGGTTTGCGATGACAGGTGAGAGGGGTGATCCCATGGGTGCTCCTTCTATTTGTTTGTATTTTTGTCCATTGTAGGTGAAGTATGTATTGGATAGGCAGTGGTTGGTTAGATCTAGGATGTGCTTGGGGGGTTGTATTTGTTTTGGATGGCTGTCAAGGCTTCTTTTATTGGCACTTGGGTGAAGAGGGATATGACATCGAAGCTTACTAGTAGGTCGCTAGGTTGTAAGTTTTGTTTCTTTATGATCTCGATGAATTGGAATGAGTTTCTTACGTGTGAGTTGATGGATTCTGCATAAGGTTGTAGTTGTTTGGCGAGAAATTTGGCTAGGTTTTGTAGAGGTGAGCCTATGGAGCTGACTATTGGTCTGAGTGGGGTTCCTTCTTTGTGTATTTTGGGGAGACCATAAAGCTTGGGGCATCTGGATGATTTTTCTCTGGGTATGATTCGTTGCTGGATTTCTTCACTGATGGGGAGGCTTTTATTTTGGATTTGGTAGTTTTTCTAGGTAGGTGGTGGGGTCTGTCTTTAGGGGTTTGTATGCGGGGTCTTGGAGTAGGTTGGTTAACTTGGTTTGGTAGTCAGATGTGTTCATAACCACTGTCGCATTGCCCTTGTCTGCTGGTAGAATTATTATGCTGGTGTCTTCTTTCAGGTTAAGTAGTGCAGTTTGTTCTTCTTTGGATAAGTTGCTTTTGGGTGGTTTGCTAGTGCAGAGGATGTTGGTGATTTCAAGTCTGATTTTGTTAGCATCATCAGGGTTGGTTTTGGTCAGACTGGTTTCAACTCCGCATATGATGGTTTCTGTGGGGATGTGTTTGGGAGCGACAGCAAAGTTGAATCCTTTTGAAAGGACCTTGGTTTCAGCTTCAGTGAGTATCTTGTCTGAGATGTTGTGCACTGTTTGTTTCATGTGTGGCTGTGGGGGGGGGAGGAGTTGGTTTCTGGCGTTGTTGTAGTTTCCTGAGTTTGTTGGTGTGTGTGTCTGTCTTGAGGGTGGTCTGTGTTTCGGCTCTCCAGACAGCGAGTTGTTTGGATTTGTCCCAAAGTAGAGGGTGAATCTTGTTGCTGAGTCTGAGGTGGAGTGTGAGGAGATCTTTGTTGATTTGGTCTAGGAGAAACCTTTTTGTGTGAAGTTCATTTCTAATTAGGGCCAGTTCTGTTCTTTTTAGGATGCGTTTGGTGGCTGCTGTGTTGGTGTGGAATTTCAATTGGAAGCTTGTGGGAATTAAATTTTGATCTCGGCAGTTGCATAAGAATGCAAGGTCACATAAAATGGAGGCTCTTTGGACTTCAAGTTTTTCATAAGTCCTGGTCAGATGGTGGGTTTCCTCCCGTAGAGGTGCAGTATTTGTTTTCTGAGGTTCTGGGTATTTGTATGTGGATCTTTGGTTGTTGGGTTTTCTCCCGCGTAAGATTCGAAGTATCTAGGCAACGTTTCGATGAAGTCTCATTCATCATCTTCAGGCTTCTGTCTCCGGCTCTGTGCTTCTCAGAGTAATGTGAGATTGCAGCTGCTTCCTCCTTTTAACTGCCAGTGGGGTGGGACTTGATTGGGTGGGGGCTTGGCTGTGTTCTGATTGGGTGGGGTGTGTTCTCATTGGTAGGGGTTTTGGCTGTGTTCTGATTGGTTGGGGGTTAGCTGTGTTCTGATTGGTTGGAGGCGTGTTCTGTTCAGGTGGGGGCTTGGTTGTGCTCAGGTTAGTCTTAGTTATATATATATATATTTGTTTTCTGAGGTTCTCTGGTATTTGTATGTGGATCTTTGGTTGTTCGGGTTTTCTCCCACGTAAGATTCGAAGTATCTAGGCAACGTTTTGATGAAGTCTCATTCATCATCTTCAGGCTTCTGTCTTGGCTCTTGCTTCACTCTGAGAAGCAAGAGCCGAAGACAGAAGCCTGAAGATGATGAATGAGACTTCATCAAAACGCTGCCTAGATACTCAAATCTTCGCGAGAGAAAACCCAACAACAAAGATCTATATATATATATATATATATATATATATATATATATATATATATATATGTGTGTGTGTGTGTGTGTGTGTGTGTGTGTGTGTGTGTGTGTGTATGACTATAATAAATGGAATAGTTATTCTATTCAAGTACCGTTCTGCCATTAATATTAATAACAATCTTTTACATTTCTATTTCTTTTAACAAACATTACCTACCTATCAGTTGTCTTTCACTTTAATCATATTTCATATTTTACTTATTACTGTCTTTAAGTAAAAAACCAAATAGTTATTAACAATAAAGTCAATAAAGTTATTATTCTTATTCAAATTCATCTTGTCAACTGATAAAAATCTTCCATGTTTCTTTTCAGTTTTTTTAAAAACTTTCTTTTAAAATCATTGAGAGAGCCTTATTCTATTTACAAACAAGCCTTCCTTGTTGGCTTTTGATCAGGGGTGGGATTCTACCAGTTCAGACCGATTCTATAGAACCGGTTGTTATGATCCTGTGCAGTTTGGAGAACCGAAAAATTGTGCCCCTGGCTGGCCCTGCCCCACCCAGTCAGTCCTTCTTGCGCATACGTAACGTTACGTGCATGCCTGACATTGCTGACTGCATTCTTCCCCATCCAGTCACTCCTTACGGTATTTCTTTCCCCCTCTCCCGATGATCAGCTGTTCCAATGATCAGCTGTTCTGGGGTTCCCCTTAGTTACTTAATGCTTCACCCAGGAAGCTTCCCTGAAGCCCAGAAGGCCCAAAAAATGGGGATGGGTGTGCTGCAAAAAAAAAAGCCACGCCCACCAGTCACATGGCCATGCCCCCCTAGCCACGCCCACAG
Organism: Pseudonaja textilis; assembly: GCF_049901715.1. Classification (NCBI taxonomy): domain Eukaryota; kingdom Metazoa; phylum Chordata; class Lepidosauria; order Squamata; family Elapidae; genus Pseudonaja; species Pseudonaja textilis. The sequence continues at coordinate 9,903,049 of NC_142003.1, forward strand.
AACCGATTGTTACAAAATTTGAATCCCACCCCTGCTTTTGAGGTGGCGAATTTGTGTCCCGTGTAGAAGTTCTCAATGTGCATTCAAAGCAACAGAGTGATAATACTCATAATAACTATACCAATAAGAGGGAGTAGTAGAGAAGATGTGGAGGATAATAATACTGCAGCCATACAGCATGGGTAGATATACTTGGACATGACAGTTCTGTGAGAATTAGATGCTCAGAAGTGTGATGATGGCAGGAGGGGGGTGGAAACTGTCTTTGGGTCCTGTTGTTTTGGCATGCAATGCCCTGTAGCGCCATCCGAGGTGAGGAGTTGAAACAGTTTATGTCCAGGATGTGAGGGGTCTGTAGGTATCTTCTCAGCCCTCCTTCTGAGCCACGCAACACACAGGTTCCTTCCACTTTAATATAGTTATTTGGTTGTGCGATTGACACAAATGGCTTTTGTTGACATCAGAGGAAGATGTTATTATCTCTCTGTTTTGAAAGCTCGGCAGAATCCGGGAGACCAAACGGAAGCTAAGGGAGGAACACGTCCAATAAAAGGGCAACAACCTATATATTATATGAGCAGAACTGCCAGAAGGTAAAATTGCTTCATCCATCACAATTCCTTAGCTAGCCAAAGGTTGAGTAAATAGAGATGGTCAGGGGAATCAGCCAATGCCTTTCAGCTTTTACTTTTTGTGTGAAACAATCACGAAATACAGCTGCAGAGATATATAGAGTCGAAGGATAACTGTGGGTATGGATTCACTTTCTCAAACATGGCCACTTAAAAACATGTTGACTTTTAACTCCCAGAATGGAATGGAATGGAATAGAATAGAATAGAATAGAATAGAATAGAATAGAATAGAATAGAATAGAATAGAATAGAATAGAATAGAACACTTTATTGGGCAAGTGTGATTGGACACACAAGGAATTTGTCTTCGGTGCATGCGCTCTCAGCATACATAAAAAATACATTCATCAAGAATCACAAAATACAACACTTAGTGATAGTCACAGGATACTAAATAAGCAATCAAATCATACTAGAAAACTAATTAAAACAATATAGATCATAAAGATATAAGCAACAAGGTTATAGTCATAAGTAAAAGGAGATAGGTAATAGGAAGGATGAGAATAATAATAATAATAATAATAATAATAATAATAATAATAATAATAATACAGACATAGTAAATAATTTAACTGTGTTGAGGGAATGAGTTGTTCAGCAGAGGGATGGCATGTGGGAAAAAACTGTCCTTGTGTCTAGTTGGTGTGCAGTGCCCTATAGCCTCGTTTTGAGGGAAGGAGTTGAAACCATTTATGTCCAGGATGTGAGGGCTCTCTAGATATTTTCACAGCCCTCGTTTTGACTCGTGCAGTATACAGGTCCTCGATGGAAGGCAGGTTATTTTTATGATTTGTGTTGGTTTTTGCACCATGCTGCAAAATCGGCAATGCTTGGCATTTTTAGGAAGGGCTGCCAAGGGGAAAAAAAATGGCCCATCCCATCTCCAACCCTTCATCCTCTAAAGGTGTAGGACTGGCATCTAATTAATATCTTGCACCCAGAGTTGCAGCCTGGTCATTACTTTGCCTGCTGCTTGATGAATTGATGTCCTCATTTGATTAAGAAATAATTAAATGGAACCATTTAATCACTGAAAACCTCTATTGAATGTTGCTTGCCTAAGTGGACCTGCCTGGATCAATGAGATGACCATAGATTTATAGCCATAGATTATAGCCAGGAGCAGAGGTGGCCTTCAAAAATTTTAGCAAAGGGTTCTCTGCCTGGTTGTTGGGTGAGTGTGGCCTCCTGCATCATGGCGGGGGGAGGGGGGATGTTTTTGTTTTCCCCGGACTCCAGAGGTTTTCTTCGAGCCTTTGGGAGGGCAAAAACGGGCTCCCCAGTCTCCCTGGAAGCCAGAATCGCCCAGGAGTCCTGTTTTTCGCCCTCTCTGAGCCTCCGCAAACACCCTGCACTTACCTGCATCCAAAATGGCCCACGTGGTGACTCCTGGGAGGAGAGAGGTGAGGTGGGTGGGACCAGCCAGGAGTGGGATTTGGGGGTTCTCCAAACTGCACAGAACCTTAGCTGGAGGCTCTCCTAAACCCCTGCGAACCCCCAGCAGCCCACCCCTGGCCATGAGCCTCCTTGGTTCGACCTCCCCTCTGTTAGGGCAGGGTTGTCAAACTCAAGACCAATGGGTGTCAGGGCTCTGGTATTCACCCCTATTTAATTCATGAGTCTCTAGCCAGATTTTCAGAGCTTAAAGAAGATTTATTAGGAGTGAACATGCCAGTGCTACAACGCCATTCATTTCACCCTTGACCCTAGTCTTCCCTCCACCACCACCACCACCCCCTGGGTGTATCATAATTCATATTCTCCAATGGGACACATTCATAGCCAAGAGTCATCAATCATGCTCCCCAGTTAGAATTTTGCATGCCAGAAACTTCAGTCTCCTAGAAATTATCTATGAAAACATTTAAGGTATGCACTACTTTCCCACACACACCCCTTTCTGCTGGCAACTCTTAAAAGACTAGAGAAATATTTTATGAATTGACATTGGGCTGGATCCAGCCCATGGGCTTGGAGTGGAAATAGCAAAGGACTAGCCCTTGGTGCCTCTGCCAGTGAAAATGGGCCGTGCAGGGGCCACCCCTGCCCCATTTTGGCCAGCAGGGTCCTGCAGGAGGACAATGGATGGAAGTGGACAATGGTGGAGATGTGATACAGTTTTCCAGTTCGGCTCCACTCACGTGTGTTGTGTTTTTTGGGGATGGTGCCTCAGTGATCAATTTTGATTGGAGAGGCTGTCGGCACAAAGAGAAACTAAATTCTGCTCAGCAGGGAACAAAGTGTCTCGAAGCGCTATCTTTGATCTGCTAAAGGTCGTTCTTTTTAAACAGCTTATAAAACTAGTGTTATTGAATGTTTTCTTCTTCCACTGATTTCCCTCGTTGAAAATGCCCAAGCCACCCACCAATCCTTGTGCCTGGGGCAGTGCAGTCTATCAGCTATCCCTGTTTATATACTGTATATATATATAAACATTCTGTTACTGAAGTTTTCCGGGCACCATGGAAAACTTTTGAGCATTTTTCTTTGCAAGTTTTCGTACCTTTTACTCTCTTTATGACTTATAATGATAACCCAGAGATATGGCTGTTGAATATTGTAATTCGTTTGTGATGCTTGCTTTGTTTGCAATGAACTTTGTTTGGAGCAAAGGAAAAAAACAAATCCCCTACTTTGGAGGATTTAAAAACTTTTGGAGAAGTATAAAGCTGTACTTCTCCTTCCTATTTCATTCTTCGGTTGCTTTTATTTTTAAATTAAAAAGACACGCATATTCTATCCATTCCTCGTAGGGAAAACAGTCCACCCCCTGCCCTTTTCTGCCCCAGGATATTAACAGGTGGAAGGTGGAGAAAATGTGTTTTTTCTTGTTCAATTTACCCCGTGCCTTTGAGTAGCTGTTTCCAACCCCCAGAGGTTATTATTTCCTCGTACTAATCTTCTCTGGATTTTGCATTTCCAATTGCTTCTGTCCTAGCTGACTCCTTTAACACGCACAAATTCTATTAGTTAAACCTGCTGGCCTTGGTGAATTTGTAAGTATTAGAAATGATTTCCAAGGTTTAGGGGGCTTAAGCAAAATCTCCAGTGGTCTGTCCTGATGGGCTCATTTAGTTTTCGTTACTTGCAACAGTAATGAAAAATAAAGGCATTGCTTAGACTCAAGTCTAAGCTAGGGCTAGAATTCACTGTCTCCTAGTGATTGGGCCAAAGTCACTCAGTTGGCTTCCTTGCCTAAGATGGAACTAGATCTCCCAGTCTCCTGATGATTGGCCCAAAGTCACCGAGCTAGCTTTCATGGGTAAGGCAGGACTAGAATTCACCACCTCCTGGTGATTGACCCAACTGGCCTTTATGCATAAAGCAGGTAGCTGTTTTTCCTGTCTCCTAAACCCATTCCTACACACCACTTCGGATGTATTCGCAGCCTAGATCTTGCATCCCAGTTCTGGCAGCACCTACGTGTGTATTTAATCAGCCTCCTGTTTACCGTTAGAGCAGATGGTGTGTCATTATAATGCAATATAATGCCATCATGAGCCTGAAAGACACAAGGCTTTACCTTCCACAGTCCTTTCAGTTAACAGATTGAATCCTAGTTGGGAGAAAATGTCATTTCTTTGTCATGCAAATCCACAGAAATATGATAGGAATCTAGTTATTTAAGAATGTTCCTTCAGCGCATGCATCTATCCCAGGGCTGAGTATAATTCGATACAGTATGAGCCTCTCTCTTTATTATTATTTATAGGGAAGGGCTCTGGACCATAATTTCTCTAATGGAGGGGAGGAAGAAAGAAAGGACTGTCTCTGTTATTTTATATATACTTCCTTGCCAACGTTCAACATTTAGGAAAGGAAGTGAAATTGTTGCATGGCTATTTTGCACTTTTGTGTTGGCGCGACAAGCTTTTCCTTCTCTTTCAAGTGGCAATTACACTTGTCACACCTTCTTCAAAAAAAAAAAATAATAATAACACCACAGCAACCAGCAGGGTCTTGAAACCTTGTTATGTCCTCTACCCACTCAAAAGCCTTAACAATGTTTCTTTGTGCTGGGAAAGTGTGAAGTTGAAGCCCCGAAAGAAAAAAAAATTGGCTGCTGTGAAGAATCACAGAAGGAGCTAGTTTGGGCAGAAAAAGGGCACTTTTGAAGTCTGTGAAGGGTGATTTGTCACTGCTGGAGCTGGAAAGATTTGGTTGACGGTGGAAATAAATAACTAATGTTTGAACATCTGGCTAGCTGTGCAAGGAACCCAAATAAACAATAAAATGGGAAATGCATAAACTTTTAAAAACTTGAATAAGTCAGGGGATTGAATTATTAGCTTCAAGGTCAAAGTTTTTTTTCTTCCAGGGAGAACTATAGTCAAAAAGGAATAGTCCTGTACTTATGACCAGAATGGAGCCTATCCATTCTGGTCATAACTCATGATGGTTGTAAAATGGATCACCCCTGGGACTGACCCAATTTGGAAAGCTTTTTGCAGCAGTCATTAAGTGAATAGCATGGTTATTAAGCGAACCAATGGTTTGCTACAGGCTGAGTTTGCCCAAACCAGGAAGTAAATGCTAGTTTTTGGCAAAAATGTCATACAATACAGTTACGTGAACATGAGATGTGTAATAAATGCTATATGTGTGGGTTGCGGTAGTTGCCAAGGGACCAATATACAGGGTGATGGTGATATAAGGAGATGACCAGGCTGAGCTGGAGGGAGGGGTCAAACATATCCTCAGCTTGGAATTGCTCAGCTCCCATAAGAGACCTAGGTCAACCCCCCCCCCCTCCTGAATTTCATTGACTCCTATCTAGCACCAAATTGCCTTGACCATTAATAGATCAGATTCTGGTGTATAGGTAGTATGTAATAAACTTTTAGTGCTTTGAACTCAACTCCTGTTCCTAGTTATTGGTCCCTTTCAGGTGGTGGCTGTTGGAACTTCAGAACCAGGCTGCAAGTACTGCCAGGAAAGTCCACTACAACTTTGAATGGTTGCTAAGCAACTAGACATAAGTCAAAGACAACCATGTAAACACATAGGGTGATAGAGTTAACCAAGATTCAGTACACAAACTGTCAGGTGCAAAGGATCAGGACTATCCATCAAGGTCGTAGACTTAATAGCACGTAGCAAGTAGATTTATACACTGCTTCACAGTGCTTTACAAGCCTCTCTAAGCGGTTTACAGAGTCAGCCTATGGCCCCCAACCATCTAGGCCCTCATTTTAATGACCTCAGAAGGATGGAAGGCAGAGTCAACTTTGAACTGGTGAATATTGAACTGCCGAACTGCTGGCAGTCAGCAGAAGTAGCCTGTAATACTGCATTCTAACCACTGCACCACCATGGCTCTTATGTAGCAGCATAGAAGATTTGTTCAGGTCTATACACAAGAATATAGTCAACTAAACTTCAATACTAAATTGTCACCAGATAAGGGTCAACAGATTCAAGGATGGATTGGAGTTGGATCATTTGTGTCCATCAATTTCTGGAAGAAGAAAAAGTGATCTCAAGAAAGAAGGAGGAATTTTGAGAAATATGACAGAATTTAAATTTTTCTGTATGGAAAGGTTTAATTTAGTTTAATCATTGCAGTGTTAATAGCTTCCAGTTCCTATTGTATAAATACCATTGCACTTGGCTATTATTTTCATTCTAAACATAATAAAAGAATGAAAAATAGAAAATAAGACAGCATTTGAAATGTTTATACAAAACCCAGATCACCTACTAGGAAATACATACAAATTGTTACTGAAGGAGAACAATGAAGTGAAATAAATTTAAAATGTCATGATAAAGTGGATGTAAAACAAAAATAATTATAGTGCAGTAGTGGAAAAGAATTATAGAAAAATCATTAAAATGCAGTATATTTTAATGATTTTTCTATAGTTTTTTTTTATCCATTGCTATACTGTAATTATTTTGGTTTTACATCCACTTTATCATGGCATTTTTAATTAATTCCACTTCATTGTTCTCCTTCAATAACAATTTGTATGAATGTCATAGTAGGTAATTTGGGTTTTGTATTAGCATTTCAAAATATTTTATAGCAATTGTCTCTGAATTATAACTTGCAGTATTTTTTTCCAAATGGGATATGCCTCTGTCAATAATTACTAGAATAGACCAATAAATGCTGGAAAAGTTATCTTTCTATGAAAGAAAAACTATTTGATTGGAAGACCAAAACTGAAGACAATACAACAGTGGTAAAATTGATAATAAATATCCATAAGAAAAGCCTAATCAAATTGAAGCAAGAATGGATCATGTGTACATAACACATTGTACAGCACGTTCAGTAAACATATTTGGAACATAGCTGTTTGGCAATATACTATGACACTAAGAAAAAAGTAATAAATGAAAGGATTCAAACAGATATTAGTAATATTTAATGTTTAATACAAATCGCATATATCTAGGCTGTGGTCAGTAGTTGGGGAAATAAAGGGAAGGGAGAGGGGATCATAATATAAAACTTTCTCATAATTTATTCATGTTGCACAGTAGATTCTTTTACTGTTCTTCATCTATGATTATCCATTGTAGATTTTTTCCTTTGACTTTCATTTTTTTTAAGTAATAAAAATGTTTTTGTGTGTGTTTAAAAAAGAGCAAAATAAAATTGTAGTCTGGGATAAATAACCCCCTGACTTCCAGAAGAAAAGGGCCAGACAAGGTGGGTGAAATGTGATGCAACCATAGCAATAGGATAGTCCTTGTAGGTGCACACAGAGCCAGACAATAGCAACAGCACTTACACTTAAATATACTTTATAGCGTTTTACAGCCCTCTCTAAGTGGTTTTACAGAGTCAGACTCTTGCCCCCAACAATTTAGGGTCCTCATTTTATCCACCTCGGAAGGATGGAAGAGGCTGAGTCAACCTGGAACCTGGTGAGATTTGAACTGGCTAATTGAAGGCAGCCGGCAGGCAGCAGAGGTAGCCTGCAGTACTGCACTCTAACCACTGCACTACCGTGGCTCTTACAAGGTAGGCCAACCAGCCGCCAGAGCCTCTGAGCCAATATTGATTCATGGGCTTTTGACAAGAAGCAGTGTTGTTGTTAAGAGATGGCAGTCCTGCCTCTGGAAACTTCGTTGGTGTTCAAAGATACAGAGTTAGTTGTGCAAATGGACATGCTGCAGATCTGCCAGCAGGAAATGCCGCATTTCCTGGCTATATTGCTAACGGGCTAAACATCTTGCTCTTGTGTGTTTCGAATTGGATGCTTTTAATTATTTGACTGGTTTTACTGCTTTTGCAATTTAAAAAAAATTTTTTTTTTACTTTTTACTATATTTGAAATGAATAAATAATAAATGTTAAGACTGGTTCTAGCATTGGGCAGAATCCAGATGTTGCTTCCAGGAGCTGGCCTTGGGCACTGGGAACTTTCCGGAGGAACTAGAAAATGGATGTCTATGGAGATTCTCAGCCATCCAGGTCATGGTTGTCCCAAAGGTGCTTTTTTTTCAAGAGGCAACTGGACTTTCTGGTTTTTTTTTCTTTGAAGACGTTTTGCTTCTCATCCAAGAAGCTTCTTCAGCTCTCTTTTGCTTCTTGAATGAGAAACAAAACGTCTTCAAAGAAAAAAACAGAAAGTACAGTTGCCTCTTGGAAAAAAAAAGGCACCTTTTTTTAAAGTTAGAAAATGGATGCCCAGCAGTGAAACTGGCGCTAAAAGTTACAAAATGGATGCCCAGCAGTGAAACTAGCGCTAAAAGTTACAAAATGGATGCCTGGCAGTGAAACTGGCGCTGTCCACTTTCCAGTGCTGAAATGAAAGGTGGGACATTTTCTGAGCTCAGAAACTAACCAGGGTCAGGCCTTTTGATCTATTCATTCATCTATAGAACCGGAGCAGCTCTTTGAAATCACAATGCAAACAACCTCAACCTGCGTGAGAGGAACCCAACTTATCTCAATATTATTTTAATGTTGTCTTAATATTCTATTGTATTCCGAATCCTATTCCATTCTGAATCCTATTCTGAATCCTATTCTGAATCCTATTCTATTCTGAATCCTATTCTGAATCCTATTCTATTCTGAATCCTATTCTATTCTGAATCCTGTTCTATTCTATTCTGAATCCTATTCTATTCTGAATCCTATTCTATTTTATTCTATTCTGAATCCTATGCTGAATCCTAATCTGAATACTATTGTATTCTATTCTCTATTCTAATTCTAATTCTATTTTCAAGTCAACCAAATGGATTTCAACGAAGCCCAGTGACACGTCTTTGCGTGAAAAGCCACCCTAATCTCAGGAGGAATGCTATTTCGGGTGACTGCCTTCATATTCCAAAGTCTTTTCTATTTCGTTTTATTTTATTTATTTTTATTTTTGCCACTTTGCTTTTCTGCGCGTGTTTAAAACGCTCCCATGAAACGGCCGGGCAGCGCAGATCCAACTCCAGCCAGCCCCGCCTCCTTCCTCGCCTCCCGTTCGCTTCCCCGCCGGCTCCGCCTTCCGACGCCGCGGCTCCGCCTTCCGCTCCGCTTGAGCCCCGCCGCTCACCGTCGCCCCGTTGTCATGGCTACGTAAGCGGCGCGGCCTACTCCGCCGCGAAGCCTGGAAGAAGTTTACCCGACCGACGGAGGCGGCCGACGGATTTGCAGCACGTCGTTATGTCTTTCCGCGATCTTCGGAGTGAGTCGGACGGGGCGAGGGGGTGGGACGGTCCGACGCAGTCTCCCAAGCGAGCCTCCTCTAATTTATCCCATTATCCAATCACCCGACCGGGGCGCCGTGATCCCCGCACCCCATTACCAAAGAGCTCAGGGCAGCGTATGTGACACCCCCATAGCCCGCTTTGATCCATACAACAACCCTGGCAGGTACTAGGAGTCCCAGGAGAGCTAGCATTAGCTGGCCTGCAAGAATCATCCCGACCACAGATGGCAGCAAAGAGGCGCCAGGCAAATCCCGGCTCACCGCTGCCATCTAGAGGCACTCAGAAGAACAAAAGCTGTTTTTACCAAGAAACTTAAAGGTGATGTGGAGTCCCATGGTTCCCAGCCAGGGTGGGTGGTGCTGGGTCAGAATTTTAACACACATGAAGTTTAGTTTAGTTTACTTTATGGTATTGCACCTCGCACAACAAAATTAAATACCATCTTCAGTATACACGATGTGAAAATAAACACAAACGCACATCCTTCGCATTCTAGACATTGAATTGAAAACCCCCTGATATTGCATTAATATAGCACTATACTGCTTAGTTTCTAAATTAAAATAATGCTAATACCGATATAACTGTGTTAAACTTGCATGCCACCCAACTCTCAACAATGAAGAAGATGAAAAGTGGGGCTCCTGATCTCTGCTTTCTGTTGCTTTATTGCTTTCTCCTATGTTTAATTGCCAGATGTCATTGGAAGCCTCTGAATTTAATAAAATGGTGATAAATGATGCGTAGGGCGCCTTTTGCTTCTGATACACTTTTGGCCTCCCTCTAAGGATCAATGTGATGAAAAGCTTCTGAGTCAGAAAACTGACTCCCCTGGATTTTAGTTTATGTCTGAAATTGTATCTATTTGAAGAAGTGAGTCAGTCTGTCTTCCTCTATTGGAGGCCAAAGGAGAGGAGACTTTCACTGGGGGCGGGGGGGTAGGTGTGTGTTGGGATGTAATGATCAGATCAATGCTGGTGCCATACGAAGCTAATATGTTGAAAGTTGGACGTATTTCACACAACATGTTTAACCAGGTCAGATGTAGAGTAGAACAGAGCAGAGTAGAATAGAGAATAAAATAGAGTAGAGCAGAGCAGAATAGAGAATGGTTAGAGTAGAGTAAGGTAGAGTAGAGTAGAGTAGAGTAGAGTAGAGTAGAGTAGTTCCAGTGTTGGAGCATTCACAACTTCTGGAGGCAACTTATTCCACTGGTTAGTTGTTCTAACTGCCAGGAAATTTCTTCTTAGTTCTAGTTTCCATCCGTTGCTTCTTCTCCTGCCTTCAGGTGGTTTGGAAAATAGGTTGATCCCCTCTTCTTTGTGGCAACCTTTGTAATATAGGAACACTGCTATAATGTCACCCCGATCCTTCTTTTGTGTGTGCATGTGTGTGTATGTTGAGTTGAAAAGGGGAAGAACCATAAGTTCTAGGAGGTTGTTATGCCATATTTTGACTAACATATATTTCAATTCCAGCAACCGTTGTTTATATGTTTTAGCGTCCAGTCCCCTAATCATCTTTGTTGTTCTTCTCTGCACTCTTTCTAGAGTCTCAATATCTTTTTTATATCGTGGCAACCCCCAAAAAACACAGACACTATAAATTAATTAAATAAAAATTAAACTGCAGAAAAAGTAGCGGATTGAGGTAAAATGGGGTCTCAATTAAAAGAAGGAAGTCGAATTCGTTTAGTTTTGTAGAGGTAGTCCTTGACCTACGACCACAATTGAGCCCAACATGTTGCTAAGTGAAATATTTGTTCAGTGAGTTTTGCCCCATTTTATGACTTTTCTTGCGGCAGTGGTTAAGTGAATCATTGCATTTGTTAAGTTAGTAATAGGGTTGTAAAATGAATCCGGATTCCCCATTGACTTTGCTAGTCAGAAGGATGTAAACAATGGATTACAATACCCCAGGCTTAATGGCTGCATGATTCACTTAACAACTGTGGTGATTTGCTTAACAACCATGGCAAAAACAGGTGCAAATCACTTAACAATAGCCTTACTTAGCAATGGAAATTCTGACTACATTAAGCTGAGGATTACCTGTATATGGAAATAGATACCTGCAGGGTATGGTCTCTCTAAGTACCCATAATAATTTATGACCCACATCTTAAGACAATGTAAAGAAAGGCTGACATAATTCTGCTTTTCAAAAATGGGCAAATACCGCCCACAGCCCATCGCAATGTCTTATTTTTCATACTCCTGGTACTAATGCTGAAGGTTATGACTAATTCTGAGTCACCTTTTCTGACAAGCACCAAACTCTGTTTTCATTATGGAATTCAGCTGCCAGCCTGCTGTTTTCTGCACTTCATTTTCATTTGTTGGCAGGCCTTGTTTCAAAGCATAGCGTGCAAAATGATTTCTGCTGTGAAGCCTCTGCCCCTGCCCTTATCTAGGGAAAAAACTCCTTTACAAGTTCATTGCCTTCAGCTCCGTCTTCCCAGAGTTCACACGCTACACTAATCCATAATGTGATTCGTTTCCTTTTTGCCTTTACTGCGTTGCTTGTTTCCACCTTTGGTGATTGGTAAACCGCAGTTAGTGAATAGATATTCTGGTTTGTCATTTTATTCAAAACACCAAGATCTGACATGATGTGTTAAAACCCAGCCACCAAATCAGGGTTTTTTGGATGGACAGGCAAGTGCAATTTTCCCATTACAGCATAGAAATGAGAGAAGAAAATTAAGATGTACCAACCATACTTGAATTTATTAAAGGTTTCATATTTATTTTTTGCCAAAGATTTTACGGAGATGATGAGGGCTCTGGGCTATCCCCGGCTTATCTCAATGGAGAATTTTCGGACTCCAAATTTCATGCTGGTTTCAGAAATACTCCTTTGGCTGGTGAAAAGGTTGGTACTCAGCTTTAATTTGAAAACAAATATGAGCAACTGCACTCACAGTCCTTGTGAAATGCTTGGAGCTTTCTAAAAGAGCTTAAAATTGAAGTTGAAGTATTCTGGAAGATTTCCAGTTTGAAAAAAAAAGGTTGCAACCAAAATACATTCAAAGCTTTTGAAAATATTGATGCTTGATCGTCGGTTTTAACCATCTGTTGTTGCTCTGTGGTAGTTCAAACATATTTCTGAGATTAAAACATCTTACCTTAGTTTGTTTTGCATTTGAAATTAAACATCAGAGGATTTTTCCTCTGATAGATTAAAAAGACTTTGATAAGATACATGGAGTTGGTAAAAAAAAAAGTGGACTTGATTTGTTGTGTATTTTGTAAACAAGACATTTGGTGATACACAACCTAAAATTCCTAGGTTATCTGCAGTTTCAACCTTCAAGGTTTTGGGACAGTGCAGAAGTCCTGCAAAAATTGCTACTTAAATTATAGTTTGCAACAGCACAGAAGAGGGAAACTATTAAATTCACATGGACAATTACATAAACTAAATTAAATTAAATTGAAATTCAGTTAAGTTTATTTTATAGACTGGCCCTGCCCAGTTCTCATCCCATGTTCTTTTTGTGTGTGACATCCATCACACCACGAACTCTGGTGGTGCAGTGGTTAGAATGCAGTATTGCAGGCTAACTCTGCCCACTGCCAGCAGTTCAATGCTGACCTGCTCAAGATTGACTCAGCCTTCCATCCTTCTGAGGTCGGTATAATGACCCAGATTGTAGGGGAGCAATAGGCTGACTGTAAACCGTTTAGAGAGAGCTGTAAAGTACTGTGAAACTGTATGTAAGTCTAAGTACTATTGCTATCACACCACTCAAAATCCAGATGTGGTCCTTAGCCCATAAAAAGTTGTATACTTCGGCCTTGAAGATTAGTCAAAATATTCTGCTATGATTCAGCTTGGGAATTGTTCCAGTAAGAACTCAAAAATATGTCAAAAGAATTAGCTTTCTTTTAGAGAGACTAAGTTTAAAATAGTCTTCAGGTGAATGTGTCCTCCTGCTCTCTGCGGTGATATGGTATTAAAGATTAGTATGAAAGTCTGTAAAATTGTCCCAAGTACAATAGGGATTCTATTGTCCCTAATAGGGATTCATGCCCTATTTTACAAACTTTTTTTGCCATAGTTTTTAGGTGAATCACATGGCCGTTAAGCAAATCCAGCTTCCTTCATTGACTTTGCTTGTTGGAAGCCAGCTGGGAAAGTCATGTGATACCCCCACCCCACCCCCCAAGCTGCTGCCATCTTAGATCTCTAATGATCTAAGTGCTAGAGCCCACTGTAACTACATAGCCAAAAAGGCATTAAGAGTTGCAAACCTAATCCTACGCAGTTTTTTCTCCGGTAGTATTGCACTACTAACTAGAGCATACAAAACATTTGCTAGATCAATTCTCGAATACAGCTCATCTGTCTGGAACCTGCACTGCATATCAGACATTAATACAGTCGAGAGAGTCCAGAGATATTTCACGAGAAGAGTCCTCCACTCCTCTACTCGCAACAGAACACCTTATGCCACCAGACTTGAAATTTGAGGCTTAGACAGCTTAGAACTACGCTGACTTCAGTCCGACCTAAGAGTAGTACATAAACTTTTCTATTGCAATGTCCTACACATCAATGACTACTTCCGCTTCAACCACAACAATACAAGAGCACACAATAGATACAAACTCAAGGTAAACTGCACCAAACTTGATTGCAGGAAATACGACTTCAGCAACAGAGTAGTCTGTTGTAATGACGAGGCAGTCGAGTTGTTTGATCATGAACAACTGAATCATGATGATCTTTATTGGAGTCTAGTCTTGCATTTATACACATTTTTAGTTATCCTCCATCACTGGTTAACTTTGGTTACTGCTTAACTTTCGTTACTGTTTAGCACAGTAATCCATACAATTAATTATCTCTAGTTAAAGTCTAACATATGTTTACTTCCTCTCTCTAATCCTCCTTTAGATTAGTGACTTTGTTTACCTGAGTTGTATTGGCTTGGAAACATTCTTTATCTGAGGTTTGCCATCTGAGATTGGAACATTCCTGCAATTACAATTCTACAGTGGTCAATGTCTGGAATACACTACCCGACTTTGCGGTTTCTTCCCCAAACCCCCAAAACTTTAACCTTAGACTGTCTACTGTTGACACTCGAGGATTACCTGAATTGTTTTCATTGTTTTATATTTTTAACTGTTGAGATGGGCAGATCAAATAAACAAAATATCACAATTTGTTCATAAAAAGAGAGCAATAGCAATAACACTTAGATTTATATACCGCTTCACAGTGCTTTACAGCCCTCTCTAAGTGGTTTACAGAGTCAACCTCTTGCCCCCAACAATCTGGGCCTCATTTTCCCTACCTTGGAAGGATGGAAGGCTGAGTCAACCTTGAGCCGTAGAGAATCGAACCCCTGGAGTGAGCGGTGAATTAGTACTTCAGTACCGCAGTACTGCATTCTAACTACTGCACCACCATGGCTCTTATATATAGCATACAAAGAAAATACAAAAGTAAATAGCAGGGAAGTTAGGGAAGGAAGAAGAGAAGAGAAAAGTGAGGGGAAACAAGGGGAAAACAGAAAAAAAAAAGGCATCGACTTCCCTTTGGTGCAGTAGAATAAGGCATTAACATCAAACCTCAATTTTTTACTTTTACATAATAGTATGAACTAGCCATTTCTATAACAACAAATCTTATCTAACCAGTAAAACCCCAAATACTTAATCCTGTGTCCATTTCCTTTTGCAGATACGAACCTCAGACGGATATCCCTTCCGATGTTGAAACGGAGCAGGACCGGGTTTTTTTCATTAAGACTGTTGCTCAGTTTATGGTGGGTTTAATTTATTTAATGTCCCTGAATCGCCCTGAAAGATCAAATGAGAAATAACAAATTCAGTACCAGAGCGTGCTCCAGTTAATTTTTGAATGAAAACACTTCCGATACAGAGAGAAAAGGGGAGGGAGGGAGAGAGAGAAAGAGAGAGAGAGAGTGGGGAGGGAGAGGTGGGAGTGGGGAGGGGGCGGGGGAGAGAGGGAGAAAAAGAGTTAGATCTGTGGTTTGAAAATTGGATCTCAATTCTCCGGCCGAGGCTGAAGCTGAAGATAAATCCTGAGACTAATAATGCTGAAGACTCTTTTAGTATAAGATGAGTTATATGGAAACAGATGCAACGGATGTGTTGAATTCCTGATGACTTGTCTGCCTGGGGTAGAGATTGCATTCATCATCTCTCAGATGATCTCTCAGGCTGGTAAAGAGTACTGGGCAGAAGGATGCACCATCCTCATTTAATTTGGAAAAAAAGGAGGCCACGTGGTAGGGGCAAAACTGATGTGCCAATTAACTGAAGATCTGATCAACTGTAAATTTTACCCTTGGTGAACTAAAGCAATAAAGTTCCTGTTGCAGAATTTCTCTTCTGGTTAATTAGGAACTGGCTGGCCCAGACGGTGTTTGCTACATTGGGATGAATCATTGCTCAGACATTCTTTTCCTTCCCTGTGTTAGAATTATAGGATCTTGCTTAAAAGTACTTCCGTTTTGGGATAAAACGTATTTGATATATTCTTAGGATATAGGACTGGAATCAGAGAAGCTGGATTCAGCCACAGAGATATTATCCATGTCTTTGGGTCAATTATGATTTCAATTCAAACAGGTTGGCTCATGCAGGAATTACATTGGAGAAAAGGTTACCGTGGATGCTACTTCAAATCGTCCGGAGAAAAGACAAATAAATGTAACACATAAATACATCAAATAAAAATTGGCTCTTACAAAAAAATAATAATAATTTGAAAGCAGGCTATAGATCCCAGCAATTGTAACACCTAGTCAGAAGGCTCGTAGGATATAATCGAATAATAGAGTTGGATGGGAGGTCTTCTTATCAGTGGTGGGATTCAATTTTTTTTTTTACTTCTGGTTCTGTGGGCGTGGCTTGGTGGGCGTGGCAGGGGAAGGATACTGCAAAATCTCTATTCCTTCCCCACCCCACTAACCTGCTTTCCAGCTCCGTTCTCCTGTGCAGGGCAACCAAAGAAGATCCGTCCGATCAGCTGGGACTCAATGGGAGGCAGAGAAGAGATGGGGGCAGGGGCAGTCAGAGCTGGTATTTGCCGGCTCTCCGAACTGCTCAAAATTTCCGCTACCGGTTCTCCAGAACTGGTCAGAACCTGCAGAATGTCACCTCTGCTTCTTATCCAACCCCCCCCGCCCAAGCAGGAGACCCTATACCGTTCCAGACAAGTGACCATCCAGTCTCTTCTTGATGGAGCCCCTGCAATGACCTATTTTAATTTCCCAAGTTGGAAATCATGTAGGAATTCTCTATAAATAGCTACGAACTTCTTCATCCTGAGATATAAGCATATATGGAGAGAGAGAGAGTGATGAGCCTTCCTTTCTTCTTCCCACAGGCCACCAAAGCTCACATCAAACTCAACACCAAGAAGCTTTACCAAGCCGATGGCTACGCTGTGAAGGAGCTGCTGAAGATCACCACGGTCCTGTACAACGCCATGAAGAGCAAAGGGATGGAAAGCACGGCTACGGGTGAAGAAGACGTCGGCAAATTCAAATTTGATCTGGGTTCCAGAGTGAGGAACTTTGAATTTCTTCTATTATGCGCGGAGTCTCGCCTTTCCTCTTGAGGCTTAAAGCATCATTTAAGTGATACCTAGAATCTTTTAAAAAATGGATTCCATATAATCCTACATATAATCTTTGAAGTATGCATAGCTTGCCTTTCCACCCACCTATCCACAAGTTCACACAACCTTTGTTTAAAGAAGACACTGTTTTTGTTTTAAAAGGCTGATTTACCCCTCATTTGGAGTAAATCAACTGTGAGTGCAATTGTAGAACTGCAAGAATGGGAGAAGATACAGTATTCTGCTTCCAAAGCTACTGACAGAAAATCCAGTGAACATACTGACCTGGATTTATGCATTGCGCTAAACATAGATTATTGACTAAATCATGATTGCTTGGGTTTGGAATTGGGCTACATCATGAATAGTAGCATATACACCACAATAGTGTGATTGACACACCATGATAAGCCAAATTTGAAAAAAAAAAAGCGTTCTATAATACCATGTTTCCCTTATTGAAAATAAGACAGGGTCTTCTGTTAATTTTTGCTCCAAAAGAGGCGTTAGGGCTTATTTTCCAGTTAGGTCTTACTTTCGGGGAAATACGGCACTAAATGTGTCTGGCTGACAATCTTAACTGGGGCTTATTTTGGAGGTAGGGCTTATATTACAAGCATCCTGAAATTTTTGCTAGAGCTTATTTTCCAGTTGGGTCTTATTTTCAGGGAAACACGGTTATGTGGTCTGTTCAGCCTTCCTCCACCTGGTAGCCCTCTAGATGGGTGGACAACTCCTAGAATTCCTTAATCCAGCATGAGTATTATTGAGAATTCTGGGAGTTAGTTTAGTTAGTTAGTTAGTTAGTTAGTTAGTTAGCTTGGAAAGACAGTAGGCATATTCGAAGATGTGTGCATTAGGTAGATGTATGTTGACCTGTACAAGAAGAAAGTGATCTGGTAGATGGAAACATCTGGAAAAGTTGTGAGAATTGGCTTTAATGTATGCAAGCATTCTTTCCTCACTGAGGAAAGCCAATTGTGTTTTCTGTGAATGGTATTCTGTAGAGCCGGGGTGTCAAACTCACGTCATCACAGCACATCACATGACCTATTGGGACTTTCCCCCCCTTCGCTAAACTGGGCATTGGTGTGGCCAGCATGTGACGCATCCAGCCCACGGGCTGGAGTTTGACAGGCCTGATGTAGGGCAAATAGCATCTATGGTGAACTTGGTAAGAAGGGGATACGGTCCTCCTCCCATCCAGACCAGGAGCATCTTCCAGCTTGGAATTTTTCCCCTTCAAAATCGAATCTTTTCCCTTCAAAACTGAAAAGGTCAGCGAAAGCAACGTAACTGCACAGCTCACAACTCTCCAACACATGAACAAATAAATTATTCAGATCCATTGAAGCCCGTGCACAAATTATTACGGTTATTGATCTGCTTGGAGATGGGCACTTCCAAAGAGTCTCCCATCTCAATATATGGCTTTAGTCAGAAGAATTCCCTCTCCACTCCTCTCTAACTAACCCCTTAAACTCTGATTTCTCCAAATATCCGTTTAGATCAGTGATTTGAAGACAGCCAGGCAGCTCGCTTCAGAGATCACTTCGAAAGGAGCGTCTCTGTATGACTTGTTGGGCAAAGAAGTGACGCTGAGGGTAAGTCTACAAAGAAACATTTCCGCTGTCCCTTACTTGCACCCAAAACCGGTTTTCTATGTTTAATATTTCCAGGCGCGCGGGATGCTCAAAACGCGGCTACGTTTTCAGTAACAAATCTGTGAATATCAATTCTCCTGATTGTTGTCCCAAAGGTGCTTTTTTTTCCCCAAAAGGCATTTTGGATTTTCTTGGTGTTTTCCTTTGAAAATGTTTCACTTCTCATCCAAGAAGCTTCTTCAGTTCTTCAGAAGGCTTAGGGGTGACATGATAGCAGGGTTCCCATATTGGAGAGGCTGCCACAAAGAACAGGGGCGGGGCAGGAGCGGAGGGCCAACCTATTTTACAAAGCACCTGAAGGCAGGACAAGAAGCAACGGATGGAAACTAATCAAGGAGAGAAGCAACCCAGAACTAAGAAGGAATTTCCCGACAGCGGGAACAATTCTCCAGTGGAATGGCTTGCCTTCAGAAGTTGTGGGTGCTCCTGGAAGTAGCAAAGGACCAGCCCGCAGTGCCTTTGCCAGCAAAAATGGAGCTTGGGAGGGCCACACACAGGTCCTCCCAACCTCCATGTTCTCTGGCAGAGGTTGAAGGATGCCGTCGTCGCCGAAAACGGAGGTCAGGAGCCCATTGTGGCTGGCAGAGCACTTAGGCCATGACAAGCGCATCCAACACAAGTGGCGTCGAGCTGCCCACTCCCACCCGGGGCCCCCCGAGGTCCAACGCAACCCTGATACGTCCCTCAATGACGTCGAGTTTGACACCCCTGGTATAGAGTTTCCTGATTAAGCTGTGGGTTGGACTAGAAGACCTCCAAGGTCCCTTCCAACTCTTGTTATTCTGTTAAAGAAAAAGGACCAAGAAAATCCAGCTGCCTTTTGGGAAAAAGCACCTTTTTCAACCATGACCTGGATGATTGAGAATCAGACAACAGATCATCAGAGTTGGAAAGGGACCTTGTAGGTCATCTAGTCCAACCCATTGCCCAAGTGGGTGACCCTACACCATTTCTGACAAATCTGAGTCCAGTGTCTTCTTGAAAGTTTCCAGGGATGAAGCTCCCACAACTTCTGAAGGCAACTCCTGTTCTCTTGGTTGATTGTTCTCAGTGTCAGAAAATTCCTCCTTATTTCCAGGTTGAATCTCTCCTTGGTCAGCTTCCATCCATTGTTCCTTGTCTGGCCTTCAAGTGCTTTGGAAAATAGCTTGACCCCTTCCTCCTCTCTGTGGCAGCCCCTCACATATTGGAAGACTGTTAGCTATCATGTCTCCCCTGGTCTCCATAGCTTCTCCTTATTGTTCTGTTGCTGTCCACCTTTCTAACTCTGTCCATTTTCAAGCAACATGGGTTTCCTCCTGCCTCTCCTAAACTTCACCCTTCTAGATCCTGTGCTGAAGAGTAGAGATGTACAGGATGGGGGATTCTGGGGGTTGTAGTCCACACATCTAAAACTTTTCAAGGCTGAGGAAATTCTGCTCTGGTGGGAAAAGAAGATCCTTTTCTGTCTCAAGAAGACCAGATGTTCCTTCTGCCTCATTAGGGTCAACAAGACATTTTTGAAGATAAAGCACACAGATCTGTTGTGTGAAAATAGCTGAGAAGGATTGAACAAGCTTTTTTTTTTTAATGTTCTCTTCCTAATGATCAGTGCCTTTTTTCCCCCTCCTTCTGCATTCTGGGCAATTAATTAAAAAGAAGACGTGGAGCTCCTACCAAGGCAGGGATGTTCAAACAGAGCTATTATTGTTCTCTGTTAAACTTCTGTTAACTGATTTAGTCTTCGGCAGCCCCAGGCATGGTCCTATTAACAAAAATCCATGGAATGCATCTTGGGGATAATCCTGTAAATATTAAAGACTTCCATCTCATAATCTTTGTTGGGCAGGTCAGGAGGAGTTTTCCTGCTCTTTGCATTTCCTTGAGAAATAAATTACTTTCTTTTTCTGCTGGGAGGAAAATAAATATATGTAGTTGGAGATATTTCTCATTTGTATAGGCACTCAACCTTGTCTTCCATCGATGTTCTAGATCATTAAAGTCTGGGGCTTTTATTTTTGTCTCCATCAGAGCCTTTGCATATCAATTGATTTCCCGCAAGAGACATCATGCCCATTATGGAATAATAATGTAATTAAATTGTCATTTTTCATCTGAGACAGCGCAAGAGTAGAATATTCGATGCCCAGGTTTCAGATGTTTTGAAATCCAGGGAGGGCATCTGTGGCAGGTTTTACACCAAGGTTTGATTGATTCTCGGAAGAGCTTAGAAGGGTGCAACTTAGCTACAGGTTGTCCTCAGCTTACAACAGTGACCGTTCAAAGTTACAACAGCCTTAGTTTTACATTTTGATTGAGTTATGAAATATTGTAAAATCCAAATACAAAAGTAAATAGAAAGTAGGGAAGAAAAGGGGGAAGAAAAGTGAGGAAGGATAAGAAGAAAAGAAAAAGAAACATTCCGACTCTATAGTTTATATTTTATAACTCAGTCAAAATGTTAAACTAGGAACATCCCTGAAAAAAGGGACTTCTGACCATTTTTCACATTTACGACCGCTGCAGCATCCCCATGGACATGTGATCAAAATTCAGACACCAGGCAACTGACTCATATTTATGACGGTTGCAGTGTCCCAGGGGGAGTCATTTACAACCTTCTGGCAAGCAAAATTAATAGGAAGCCAGATTCACTTAACGACTGTGTTGCCAGCTTAACAACTGCAGATATTTACTTAACAACCGTGCAAAGAAAAGTGGAAAAACTCACTTAACAGCTGCCTCACTTAGCAAGGGAAATATAGAGCTCAGTTGTGGTCGTAAGTCGAGGCCTACCTGCATTCTGTATGCAGGGACGTGTTCTGTCTCTATATCAGTCTTTCTCAAATTGTGGTCTGCTAGAAGTACCCTGTTTCCCTGAAAATAAGACCCAACCGGAAAATAAGTCCCAATGTGTCTTTTGGAGCAAAAATTAATAGAAGACCCTGTCTTATTTTTGAGGAAACACGGTATTGGGATTAATAGATTTTGTTTTTTCACCTGTCAGTGTGATTTTAGCTTTTAAGGCTTTCAATTCCCAAGGGGTCTGTCTCTGAGATGTCTTCACACAGGGTTTCCTCTTCTTGTTTGCCTTGAAGGTTTGACTTTGAGTAATATGAAGTCTTTGGATCTAGAAGTTATGTTTGGTTCTCAGGCTAGTCATTCATTATGGACTTAGGTTAGTCTTTCATGGTTGGGAACGGTGTATTTGGAAGGTGCCAACTTGTGACAGATTGAAATGTAATCCTTTAAAAGAGATAAAAGGCTAAAATTTTCATGAGCCCCGAGCAGTGAGATGTTGGCTGCTTCTCTCTGGACTTGCAGCAAAGAAAGTACATCTTTTCCCTCCTCCTTCTCTGCAGTCGATCAGTGAGAGAGAGAAAAAAAACCTGTTAGAAACATGAAAAATCGCCTCCATTAAAAGAGCACATCTGGCTGGTTGGCTTCCGTGGCGTCGGCCTGGCATGACCTTGCGAGACTCTTCCCTGTAACATCTCCAGATATCTTAACTGAGCTTGCCAGATTTCAGGCAAAGGACTTTCTTTATGGAATTATTACTCAAATTTATGTGCCATTTGTTTCTAGAGATTCTGAATGATTACTTGTGGCTACTCTGTTCATAGGCTTCTCCTTGCTAGCCCTTTGCAACTCAATTCTTTCTACTAATGCTGTAGAGCAGTGGCCCCCAACCTTTTTTGAACCAGGGACCGGTTTCACGATTATTTATTCTTCCACGGACCGGTACCTGAGTAACGCGAGACTCCACTGCCCTCGGGACGGCTCTTCGTTCGAAGCCGCCCCCCCTCTCTTCAAAGAAACTAAGGCGCAAGCACCCAAACGCCACTTTCAAACTGAAAACCCGGAAGCACTTTCCAACCGAAAACCCGGAAGCAACCGAAAACCTGGAAGCGCCGTCGAAACAAGATGGCGGTGCCCAAGCTTTGTGGCCCAGTAAAAAATGATCCACGGACCGGTACCGGTCCGGGGATTGGTGGTTGGGGACCCCTGCTGTAGAGGATCTCTGTCATGGTTGTCCCCAAGGTGCATTTTCAGGAGGTGCTTCTCCTGAAACTTCTCTCTTTGGAACCGGTCCCTAGTGCCCAAAAGGTCGGAGGCTGCTGCCTTACAGGCCTCCCTAAGCTGTTTACGGAGTCAGCATACTGCCCCCAGCAGTCTGCGTCCTTGTTTTACTGACCTTGGAAGGAGGGAAGGCTGAGTCAACCTTGAGCCGGTCAGGATTGAACTCTCGGCAGTGAGCTGAATTAGACTGTCAGGGTTCCGATGGATGCCCTAATTCATTCACGATCTTTACAAGTTGACAGCAATGCTGCATTCTAACCACTGCACACTATGGAAGGAAGGGGGGGGGCAGGCAACAGCAATAGCACTTACTTATACACCACTTTACAGTGCTTCCCAGCCCTCTCTAAGCGGTTTACAGTGTCAGCCTGTCAACCCCAACAATCTGGCTCCTCATTTTACCCGCCTCAGAAGGACGGAAGGCTGAGTCAACCTTGAGTCAGTCAGGATCGAATTCCTGGCAGTGAGCTGGATTAGGCTGCAATACTGCATTCTTATCACTGCTCACTATAGAAGGAAGGAAGGAAGGAAGGAAGGAAGGAAGGAAGGAAGGAAGGAAGGAAGGAAGGAAGGAAGGAAGGAAGGAAGGAAGGAAGGAAAATAACAATAGCACTTAGACTTATACACCGCTTTACAGTGCTTTATAGCTCTCTCTAAGTCGTTTACAGTGTCAGCCTGTCGACCCCAACAATCTGGGTCCTCATTTTACCAACCTTGGAAGGATGGAAGTCTGAACTGAGCCTCGTCAGAATCAAACTCCAGAGTGTGGACAGAGTTTGCCTGCAGTATTAATGCCTTCCAACCACTGCGCCACCGGGGCTCAGGTTTACGGAATACAGTTCTCATGTGCTAGTGGTTTTGTTGGCAACTTGCCATCGAAGAAACAAACATAGAGATGTGTTCAGGTGTTTTCTTTTTCCTCTGCCACCTTGGAGTGCCTTATGAGGGAACTTTGCTCCTTTTGAAAGTCAAGCAGGTCGCCCGACTCAAAAAAGTTTCATCGGGCTTAAAACTGAATGTAGCACAGGATAAGAATTACATTCCTAGGTTACAAAGAGAAAAATTAGTGTCAATTTGGTGCAGATCTTACACTTCACTGGAAAGTAATTGAGATGTTTACAGTTTCCCATTCTTCCTGCAGTACTGGTGCTGCATGAAATTTTGGTTGTGCTTTGTGGCATTGAGAATGAAATCCACTCAAGCTTGATCTGCCTTTGAAATACGAAAATCCTGAATTGGTGAAGGAACTGTAACAGATTATTCTGTGCACTGATTCTTGTCAAATGGGTCATTTTTTTTTTCCGAGGCATTCAAGGCATTAAATATATTTTCTTTCAAAGCAGAATGCAATTACATATATTGTTAGTAGAAGAGAGGCGACCTGAGTGATTTGGGGGTTGCGTGGGATACAGGGAGTAACTTGCTTTAGGTAACTTTTGGATTCCAATTGCATAAATTACTGTAGTGGAAAGATTGTGACTGTTCAGTATTCCTTGGTTTTAAAAATGAAGAGCCATGAAATTAGCCATAAAGGTAAACTGTAAAGGTTCCCCTCGCTAGTCGTGTTAGTTGTTTCCGGCTCTAGGGGGTGGTGTTCCTCTCCGTTACAAAGCCAAAGAGCCAGCGCTGTCCGAAGATGTCTCCGTGGTCATGTGGCCAGCATGATTAAACGCCTTTGAAGGCGCATGGAACGCCGTTCCCTTCCCACCAAAGGGGTCCCTATTTTTCTACTTGCATTTTTTTACATGCTTTCGAACTGCTAGGTTGGCAGAAGCTGGGATAAAGAACGGGAGCTCACTCCGTGACGCGGCACTAGGGGTTCGAACCGCTGAACTACTGGCCTTGCTAATCAACAAGCTCAGCTTCTTAGCCACTGAGCCACCGTGTCCTTTTTGGGGACCATGGCCATGAAATTGGCCATGGAGGACTTCAACCCCAAAACTGCTGCTCCACAGAAGCATATGAGACCTGAAAGACCTTGAAAGAGGTGAATGAAATGTCAGATTTAGTTCTTGGGGTATCCAGACAAGCCTTGGAATCCCATCACTCTTCCCTCCTAGGTGTTGTTTTCCACTCTGATGATCAATTTTCTTTTTCTCCTCCAAATTTGTCCCAGGTTCCCCATGTAGTTTTCTTCACACCTGGTGGGCTCCAGATGTATTGGGAGTAGAATTCCCCGTGGCTGTACTGAGTATCAATTCTGCCTCTTTTACTATTAGCTTTCTTTCCTCAGTGCGTAAAAAACCAATGCCATCTCCGTGGAATATTTTGAATTTACGTTAATTGCTTTAAAATGACTTTCCTCTTTAGCTCATTAGCATTAATGCTATGTGGATGCTCCCCTGATTCCTAATGAGTGGATGTTGCAACATAACATAAACAGAAAGGAGCACCTACCCTCCTTGACAAAATATTGCTTTTCTGGGTATTAATCGTAATGATTTGATTAGAGTATAGCTAATCCTCAATTTATAACTGTTTGTTTAATGAATATTTTGCTTAAGTCTTAAACTTTGTAAACAAATGGTACTGCCAGGGTAGAGCTGTAATGTAATATTAGGGTTGCTATTGCAGGCTTGGCTAGTCTAGGGAAGAGAAGGACCAGGGGAGAGAGCAGCCTTCCAATATTTGCCACGGAGAGGAGGAAGGGATCAAACTATTTTTTAAAGCACCTGAAGGCCAGACAAGGAATAAAGGATGGAAACTGAACCAGGAGAGATTCAACCTGGAAATAAGGACGAATTTTCTGACAGTGAGAACAATCAACCCATGGAACAGAAGTTGCCTTCAGAAGTTGTGGGAGCTTCATCCCTGGAAGCTTTCAGGAAGAGACAGGACTGCCATCTGTCAGAAATAGTGTAGGATCACCTGCTTGGGCAGGGGGGTTGGACTAGATGACCTACAGGGTCCTTTCCAACTCTGTTAATCTTCTAATCTAATATTGCCAACCATGATTCTATCAGGATTTTTTACTATAATTCTAACAACACTCCCCTAATTTGCTTGCAATGGCCGTTTCCTGCTGATAGAAATGTTTTTCTTGCATCTGTGATATGCTAAGAAAATATAGAAGATTTTGCATGTTCAAAGAGTGCTCTCTGCCCACTTGTGATTTGGCCAATCAAAATAAGATTCAGAAGCTGTAATCCTCCACTTATTATTCCGAAATTCTCGCTGCCTGTTGCTTTGAGTTAACGTGTCTGCTGATGTTGCTTTGCAGCGACTTTCAAAGAGAGAAGTCCCTGCAGATGTAAACAGAGTTTACGACAAGAGTAAAATGAAGCGTACTAACAAATAATGCACCTTACAGCCAAAACAAGCAACTCAAAATTAACCAGTTGTTACACATGAAGCCATGAGAGGCAGGATTTGGTTGTGCATTCTGCACTTCATTGATGTATGTATTTATTCATCCACTTAATGATTTTTCTATGGCCATCAATTCATCACGACTCTTAGCATCCAAACAAGAACAATCACCAAAATAGATGTCAAAATAAACAAAGCAAATTGGCAACTAAGGTTGCTAATTCTGGACCTTACTCCAGAATCTAGCCCACTGCTGTGTGGAACGGCTCGGTTTTTGAGCCAATAGGGTTGCAGCCATCCAAACCACACCAAGCTGTTCCACAACCACAACAGCGCAAATGTTTGAAAAAGCCTTGGGATAAACATGTTTTACCTCACATCTAACTGTCAACTCTGAAGCGAACTCAGCTGAAGCCATCTTTTGCAGCCTCATAGTTGCCACGAACTCCAACAAGGGAAAGGGAGGGGGAAGTAGATAGACTGGCTAGCAGTCAAAACAAACAGTTTTCTTGTGGGAACCAAGGTCATCCCAACAGGTGACAGTTGGAAGAGGAGAGGAGTGACCAAGGAATCCACCAGATACCCTATTTGGACAATGTGACCAGTGACACTTGGGAGGGGAGACAATTGCTCTTTTAATTATGTCACAAGCGCAGGAAAACTTTCAGAGCTGGTTTTCACTAGCTGTGCCGATATGATGTATCCAATAAACACGTTCTTTGAGGAATCTATCTGCCTTGGAGTTCTGGTTTTGGCAGGTGCATTACTCAGAATGCTGACGCTAAAATATGGTCAACAATGTGCCAGAACGTCTATCATGCAGCGAAGATGGCTTCTGGCAGTCCTTCCCATATCCTCTTCTAGATGGATCGCCTCCATTAATCATTTTAATAGAGGCAACATGATCACACATGCGAAAAGGAAATCTCTGGGCTACATTTAGGATGAAAGCTGGCAACTTCTTCCTTTAAGCTGAATCTGCTGAAGGATGGAAGGAGGTGGGGGTTGGAGTCGGGCCAGAATCTGAGATTTAGAAAATTCTCTTTTTTTTTCCTCTCTCTCTCTCTTCATTTCTGTCCTCCCAGCAGCAAGTTGGTGGGAAGGAGGCAGTTAGCTTTTACCAGAAGTCTGATTTCAAAGGAGGTTTGAAGTTAAGCCAAGGCTCTGGATTGTCCGCTTCGAATTCTCCAAAGCAGCTTTAGAAAGTAGGACAAGAAGCAATGGGGGGGAAGATCACTGAAGCAGACTCAACTTAGAACTAAGGAGCAATTTCCTGACAGTGAGAACAATTAATCGGTGGAAGGACTTACCTCTGGACATTGTGGGAGGACAACCTCCAGTGATGGGGATCTGGAGGTTTTCAAGAAGAGATTGGACAGCCATTTGTCTGGAATAGTATATGGTCTCCTGCTTGAGCAGGGGTTGGGCTAGAAGACCTCCATGGTCCCTTCCATCCAAGTTACTCTATGTTCTGTGTTCTAAATCAGACTAGCTCTTGGGACTCTACCCAGAGTGTTCAGATGATACAAGAGGATGATGCATCTGGCACATGAGATTACCCTTTCAACTCTTCCCTAGTTCCAGCTGAAAACTAGTTTAAAAATGACACGGGAAATAATGTGCTAGACAGCCGATAAAAAAAGCCCAGCATTATCATCTACTACTACACTTATCAGTTGCAGAGCAGCAGTATCCCTTTTGCTGAAATCGAGTGATTTGTGATTCCCTGCGTGATTTGTGCTGCTTTTCGCGTAGCTGGAAGGCACTTCGGCCAAAGTTACTTTTTTCCTAATTTTATCAAGAGTAAAGGCCGCTCTTTACAAATGTGCAACTGATCTCTCCTTTGGTCTTCGCCCTAAACAGATTTTCTTCCCTGCATTCCACTAATGTATGATCTCTTGCCTTCCAGTAAACCCATCTAAGAGTCTTTGGGCTCTCTCTTTGTGACTGTTAAACAGCAGAAAATATTCCTTGAGGATATTTTCCTGTCTCTCTTCATATGCTAAATTTCTCCTCTCAGTAAAATCCCTGGCAGGAATTGAATGAAATGCCAAAGCTTTCAGCTGCTATGCTATAGAAACAGCATTGAGCCTTCAGAATGAGTAATGGGCTACAGCCATTTCTTTGACAGATTGCTTAGTTTAAGTTCAGAAATCAAAAAAAATTGGGAATGGAGACAGTCTCATTGGAAGGGCTGAGCACATTCAAGGTTTGAGAATTAAAACCCGATAACATCTAATTAAACATTTGCTTCTTAAAACTGTACAAACACAGAGTCTTTCTTTTTCCCATAAGCAAAAGGCCACCTGCTTTCCACACCATGCTGTGTCGTACACGGAGTCCTCGACTTAACGACCACATTTGAAGCCAACATTTCTGTCACTAAGCAAGACAGTTAAAGTGAATTTTGCCCCATTTTACGACCTTGCTTGACCACAGCCGTTAAGCGAATCCCTTCAGTTTGTAAGTTAGTTGCCTGGTTGTGAAGTGAACTGGGCTTTTCCCCTTCCTTTGTCAGAAGATCACAAAACAGGATCAAGTGACACCCTGTCGTAAATATGAACCAGCTGCCAAACGTCTGAATTTTTCTTTAATATTTAAAGAACTTTATTAAATAAATTCTACAATTAAAAAAACCATATTTCCATTCATTGCAGCATATTTGCAATAGCGTTCACTCATTTTGACATATTCTTAAGTATATAGAATATTACTAAATATTATTACAATTATTTTACGTTTGATTTATGTCATATTTTCATATATTTACGTAGTTATTTACATATTTATACGTAAGTATACATAGTTATGCCTATTCATACCAAATTATTTCATCGCACCATAACTTTTCATTTCATCTCCCTATTTCGTGTCTACTTTGCAGCCAATTATACCATAACTTCCAAATTTCACGGTACTCTCTCTTCTCTCTCCTTCATTTCCATTAAAAGCCTATCCATTTCTGCACACTCTAAAACCATTTTTTATTATCATAATATCGGAGGGAGTGCTGTCACTTTTCCAATTCTGGGCAAAGGCTATTCTTGCTGCAAGCGTCCAAATTTTGATCACCTGACCGTGGGGGCACATCAACCGTCATAAGTGTGAATAAGTCACTTTCCCCCCAGTGCCGTTGTAATGTTGAACGTTCAGTAAATGAACCATTGTAAGTCGAGGACTACCTGTAATGCTTCGTATCGCAGCTATTATTGCTTTGTTCAATAAACCACGGTTAGCAAAACTGTGGCTTAATTAAGATGCATTGCCAAGCGGTGACTTCTAAAACGATTCTTGCTGTGACACACGAGCCTCTAAAAGCCAGGGGAGTGTATCTGTTACACTTCTGTCTTTTGTCCTATCTTATTTTAATAAAGCATCGTTTAAATCGACGTTGACGGGCTAGATTTTTAACTGTTAACAAAGAGATTACACCAAAGAGGGTTGCCAGCTTCGAAGATGCATGATAGCAATTAAAGCGAGTTCTCGGCACTTTTCCTTCCTCGGAATACTTTCTACATTTGCGAATCGATCCTCCTCCTCAAACTGGCGTTGCTGTCAAGAAAGAAAAAACATATTTAATGTCCATTAACAGTATCTTTCTGGGTTTTGTCCTTGTTTGCTCTTTTGTTTCATTCTGTTTCTTTTGTTTTCCCTCCTCTCAGGAACTGAGAACAGAAGCAATTGGAAGACCTCTTGAAATTAATGAAACCGAAAAAGTGATGCGTGTTGCCATCAAAGATATTTTGGTAAGGATGAAGGGTTTTTTTCAACACAACGTCTTGGTTAGTCAGTAAGTTACCTATTTTTTTTTTTTTTTTTGCTATACAAGTAATCCTTTGACTTACAACCGTTCATTTGGTTGTTCATCGTTTAATGAGCCTGCAATCCCTTGGATCGGTGGCGTCAGCGCGACTGAATGGAACTGAGTATTTACTGGCCGGATGCCCTTCCTGTTGCCAGTGCAGAGTGTGTGAGGCGAGAGCTCCACCTCCAGGCTGCCGCACCACTCACACAACAGTTCATTGAAGGACTGTTCGAAGTTACAACCGCATTGAAAAAAGTAACCTGCGTTTCTCATAGAGCAACATGAATTCTGGGCTCAATTGTGGGTCGTAAGTTGAGGATTTTTAAGAGGGTTTCCCATACCTTCCTTCTCCAGTTTACCTCAAGGAGTTTTCTCCTCTCTGCCCTTCTTACTCTCACCCATCTCACGCCCCTCTACCGTAGAGTCACAGGTGTCACTCTGGATGGCCTACAATAGAATTGGAAGCTCACCTCTGCTGCCTGTGATTCCCCCCCCCCCTTTTTTTTTTGCAGGAGCAAGTCCAGAAAACCAATGACATGCTCAACAACGTGGCCGCCGATGAAGCCAGTTTGGAGGCCAAGATCGAGAAGAGGAAATCCGAGCTGGAGAGAAACCACAAGCGGCTGCAAACCCTGCAGAGTGTTCGGTAGGTGCTGAGCTCCTCTTGGTCCCCCGTTAAGAGTTGACTGAAGGTTCAGCGGCCTGCAGTGAGGTGACAACAGTTTGACCTCCCAGGGAGGCTGTAATGCATATGGCTTCCCTGATGCCTTCCAGGGTGCCCACTGCAACGATGGGATGTTTTTTAATCATCCTTTTGCCAGGTCATGATAGATACATACGGTAGGTAGAGAGAGAGAGAGAGAGAGAGAGAGAGAGATTTATAGATATACAGATATACAGACAGACAGACAGATAGATAGACAGACAGATGATAGACATATAGAGACAGAGATGATAGATAGATAGATAGACAGACAGACGATAGACATATAGAGACAGAGATGATAGATAGATAGATAGATAGATAGATAGATAGATAGATAGATAGATAGACAGACAGACGATAGAAATATAGATAGGAAGAGAGGCATAGATAGATAGATAGATAGATAGATAGATAGATAGATAGATAGATAGATAGACAGACAGACAGACAGACGATAGATATATAGAGATACATAGATGATAGATAGATAGATAGATAGATAGATAGATAGATAGATAGACAGATAGACAGATAGACAGACAGACAATAGACATATAGAGACAGAGATGATAGATAGATAGATAGATAGATAGATAGATAGATAGATAGATAGATAGATAGACAGACGATAGACATATAGAGACAGAGATGATAGATAGATAGATAGATAGATAGATAGATAGATAGATAGATAGATAGATAGACAGACGATAGTATAGAGACAGAGATGATAGATAGATAGATAGATAGATAGATAGATAGATAGATAGACAGACGATAGACATATAGAGACAGAGATGATAGATAGATAGATAGATAGATAGATAGATAGATAGATAGATAGATAGATAGAAAAAGGATAGGCACATAGAGACAGACAGATGAGAGATAGAGAGATGATAGAAATAGAGAGATAGATATATTTATAGATATACAGATACATATAGACTGACAGACAGACAGACAGAAAGAGGATAGACATATAGAGACAGAGATTGTAGACAGACAGACAGACAGACAGACAGACAGATAGATAGATAGATAGATAGATAGATAGATAGATAGATAGATAGATAGATAGATGTGTGTGTGTAGCATATGTATATGTGTGTGCATGTAGGTGTATGGGTGTATATATATTTTTTCTTTTGAGACTGGGCATCAAAATTAATATGTGCAAGTGTGCTCACAATAAAAAAAGGCAATAAAGGTTATCTCATCTCATCATCTCAACTCATCTTGCCTTATCGCATCTTATATCTTGTCTTGTCTTTTGTCCTGTCCTATGCTACCATTTTTCCAAATAAACAAGCATAGGCTACTTCGAGCTTTACTCAGTCATTTTGGCTTAAGCTTTTCATTGTAATGACTTTTAAACCCACCACAAATGATGTTGTTGTTTTAAAAAAATGGATTCTTTTCAGCAATCATTTTTTTTTTCTAGCAGCTGATGGCAACCTGCAAATTCATTGGAGCTTCAACTACATAAACCCCAGGAACTCCAGCCATGTTTCCTGCCTTTGGGACAGATCAGCCTAATGTTGGGCAATGAAGAATTGGGGGCTGCTTGTCAGCCAGGCTCTCTCCCCGCTAGTTATAACAAATAAATCATGATTAAATAAATCATGGCTTACTGCAATGTATGAAACCCAGCTTTTTTCATCCTTACCAGCCCAGCCTTTATGGATGAATACGAGAAAATTGAAGAGGAGTTGCAGAAACAATATAGCTGTTACGTGGAGAAGTTTCGTAACTTGACGTACCTGGAACAGCAGCTGGATGACCAACACCGAATGGAACAAGAGAGGTTTGAGGTGAGCGTTTCTAAATATGGCTGTACCTAAACTGCTTTAATCAGAATTTCTACCAGGTGCCTCCCTAAAACGCCATTCTGTTATCTGCTGTTTCATCCTAGTTGTTGGATATACTCAGTGTTAGAGCTTGATTCCGCATTCTGTAATCCTCAGGTTACTGATTTTCATTTTTTTTCCAGAAAACTGCCCTCTTTTCAAAGAATAGCTAAAGATCCATAAAAATAAAATTATACAATTTCTTTGAAAATCCCACCTGGGTGATGAGAGGCGCCATGAATAAATGGGGTTACAGCAGAGTTATTTGTAATTGTGAGCCCTGTCCAAGCCAATAGCTTAATTTCTGCAGTGAGATATATCTTTGGTACATGAAACGGTGCCTAGTTGCAATAAAAGAACCACCCTAATTTCACAGCAATATATTCCTTTATAAGCTAAGGAAGCTATTACTCTTAATCTTACATTAGTCTACATTATAGCTTCAGCTTTCCAAGTGGGAACCATAAATAGAAAACAACACACAGGCACAATATACAGACTTTTAATATCTTTATATTGTATTCTTACACAGATGTCTTTCATTCTTATTAAAATAAGTTGGTCTATATATATTATGCTTGTTTTCTTTAGCTGAGTTGTTTAAATTGAATTTACAAATTCTGTCCTGATGATTTTCATCTATATTAGTTGTAGCTTTAAGGTATCAATACATTTACAGAAGAATTTTGCAATTAAAAATTCAAGGGCTTCCTTTAAAGAACTTAAAGGCACCTCAGAATCTTCATCCCAGATTGTTTTTAAAATGAGGTTAGGTGGCCAAGTGTCTGGATAGCTTTTTTCCCCTTTTGGCTGTACTAATTGCTTACCTTTTGAGCATATTTGCCAGAAATTTTTACTGCCAATGCTGGAAAGTCATTTATTCCAGCCATTTTTAGAACTGCACTACAGTCCTTTCTAATCATTATCTCCTTCTTCATATTAACAAAGAAATTAGAAATTAAATTGCAATTTTTGTAATGGACTTTTGCTGGTAATTCTTAATTCTGATTTGCCTCTTCTGCCAGTTTAGCAAACACTCTAGTAAACCAGGTGCAAAGAAAATAACATCCTTTGGCCTCTATTTTTTGAGAGGATCAAGATACTTGCTTATGTGTTTGTTTTCCCGGAGTGTTTTTAAGAAATTGTGCTTTTTTTTTTCTCCTTGCCTGAGGGAGAAATGAATGTTTATAAGGTGATCTAGTTCTAATCTCTAAACCGCTTGGCAAATGCAATACTTTGTGTTCTTTGCTCTTGTACCACAGCTGGTGATATGGGCTAGATTACATTTTTAATTGGAAAAGAAAATCAAAGATTGAGCAAACATTTTGTCATCTAACTGAGACCCTCTGGATTACACACAACAAGCTTTTGAGAAGTTTCTCTTCCCATTTGTAAAGGCCAATGAAAAGAAATTGCATTCAGTATCTAAGTGTGTAATCAGGCCTATTCTTTATTTTTGTTCTCTGTAGAGCGGTGGCTTAGTGGCTAAGATGCTGAGCTTGTCGATCAGAAAGGTTGGCGGTTCAGCGGTTCAAATCCTAAGCGCCGCATCATGGAGTCAGCTCCCGTTACTTATCCCAGGTTCTGCCAACCTAGCAGTTTGAAAGCATGTAAAAAATGCAAGTAGAAAAATAGGGACCCCTTTGGTGGGAAGGGAACAGCGTTCCTCCGTGCGCCTTTGGCATTCAGTCGTGCCAGCCACATGACCACGGAGACGTCTTCGGACAATGCTGGCTCTTCTTTGGCTTTGTAACAGAGATGAGCACCGGTCCCTAGAGCCGGAAAGAACTAGCACATATGTACGAGGGGAACCCTTTACCTTAGATTTTTTTTTTAAAAAAAGCAGTGGTACAGAATAGGACTGCAGTGATTCATTTAACAACTGTGGCAATAAAGGTCATAAAATGGAGCAAAACTCACTTAACAATTGTGTCACTTAGCAACAGAAATGTTGGGCTCAATTGTGGTTATAAATCAAGGACTATTTAGAGAATTTATATGGCCATCCACTCTCAGTGACTTACAGAAAATTAGATAGATAGATAGATAGATAGAGAGAGAGAGAGAGAGAGAGAGAGAGAGAGAGAGAGAGAGAGAGATGTTAGATAGATATGATATGATATGATATATATGTTATTATGATATATGATATATGTTAAGAAGGTATTTCTCAGCGTCTTCAAATATGACATTAAAAGATGCCCCATAATGTTGCATTGGAGGCTCTAATGTTCAGCCCCATCCAGTCGCCCTGACTGTACCCTGAATTAAGGAATTGCAGGGTTATAAAAAGGGAGTTGCATTGAAGGCTCTGCGTTATAGAACCAGTGGAAACAAGGCACATAAAATAAGATCTTCTAATTCCAGTGTTCACAATTCTCTCTCCCACCCCAACTCCTCGTCGGCCTCTCCCAGGTGCACAGATGTCGTTTCCGATATGCGTGAAGACAATTGTGACATCCTAAGCTAGTAAGATTGCTCTTAGCCCCATCTGTGTTAATCTAAGTCCTCTGTCAGAATTAATTTGCCTGACAAACTTTTTCAAGCATTGCAAAATGTTCCTGCCTTTTTATCAGCGTACTCCTATAAAGCCTGTGCATTCAACCAGCTCACCAAAGTAAACTAAATGCACTAGAACTTCTAATGCATCAGGAGAATAGCAAATGAGCTTTTTATTGAATCATTACAATTCATACTTTTCACCAGCTCCAGAGGGGAAAGTAAGCAAATAAATAGGAGACCTGTTGGAAACACTCTGCAAAGAGTGGGCCATTGGAAGAAGAAAAGGACTCATTATGAAGAAACGTAGGCTGGTAACACATCGTAGTCCCTTAATGATTCTTTTTAAAACAACAACAGCAGCAACCAACAACAGTGTGGCTTCCTGATCTCAGTTACCAGCATTTACATCTTCTTCCCATCCCTGTTGCCCTTCTCTCCCAGGCATAATTTTAAACTTCAAGCTCTTTGTGTCCGAGGATACATTATGTTCAAGCAAAAACAACAACGACAACAAGATAAACTCTTGTGAGTTGGAATCTGGCATTTCCGTCTTCTTCCCTGGACTCTGTGCTTGTCGTTGTTCCGTCCTTGCATAAGATTAATGTTTCTTGCTCTGGCATGTCAAATGAGGAAGGATTGTGAAAACTAGAGACCCTCCTGGATTGAACTGTGAGGATACGAAGAGTATCTCTGGTGTGGCTAGGGGAAGAGAACCTGCAAGGCGTTGCAAAGAAGCAAGAAGTATCAGTTCTTCTGTTTCTCCTTATCTTGGACTGTTTTGGTGACAGTGCTAAGGATGTTTTAAGGTAGAATAGAATAGAGCTAGAAGGGACCTTGAAGGTCTTCTAGTCCAACCCACTGCTCAAGCAGGAGACCCTGGACTATTCCTGACAAATGGCTGTATGGTTTCTTCTTAAAAACCTTCCGTGATGAAGCGCCTACAACTTTTGAAGGCAAGCTGTTCCACTGGTTAATTTTCCTCACTCTTAGGAAATTTTTCCTTAGATCTAGGTTGCTTCTCTTCTTGATTAGTTTCCATCCGTTGCTTTTTGTCCTGCCTTCAGGTGCTTTGGAGAATAGCTTGACTCCCTCTTCTTTGGGGCAGCCCCTGAGATATTGGAACACTGCTATCCTGTCACCCCTAGTCCTTCTTTACTCTAGCCTAGCCATACCCAATTCCTGCAACTGTTCTTCATTATGTTTTAGTCTCCAGGCCTTTAACTTTTAATTAAATGTTGTTTAATTAAAGAATGCTTAGATTAAATGTTTATGTTTCAGGAGGTTTAAGGAAGTCTTTTTTCCTTGAGGAAGAAGACGGAGTTTCCAAGAAGCAAATTTTCTTCTTCTTCTTCTTCTTCTTCTTCTTCTTCTTCTTCTTCTTCTTCTTCTTCTTCTTCTTCTTCTTCTTCTTCTTCTTCTTCTTCTTCTTCTTCTTCTTCTTCTTCTTCTTCTTCTTCTTCTTCTTCTTCTTCCTCTTCTTCTCCTCCTCCTCCTCCTCCTCCTCCTCCTCCTCCTCCTCCTCCTCCTCCTCCTCCTCCTCCTCCTCCTCCTCCCCCCCTGCTCCTCCTCCTCCTGCAAAATGCAGTCTAGTTGCCTTTTGAAAAAGCACCTCTGGGACCTCAAGTCAATTAGCTTTGCTTGCTCAATCTTCCCAGTTGTATCTGCCCAGTTTTGACATAGATAAGGTCAAGGATTCCAGAGTGAGTGATAGTTTTCACCGTAAATCTTTATGCCTAGGGATTGTCTCGTCTTTAGAAGTTCAAATCTTTGGGGTTCCCTCAGCAAAGAAGGCCTCTTGGTGTCCTAGTTAAGTCATCAGTCTACAAACCAGGGAACCATGAGTTCTAGCTCCACCTTAGGTACAAGGGTGGCCTTGGGGCAGTCCCTCTGTTTCAGCCCTAGGAAGAAGACGGCAATGAAACCTTGCCAAAAAAAACTGCAGGGACTTGTCCAGGAAGTCACCAGGAGTCAACAGAGACTCAGAGGCACATCCAGACACAAACAAAAGGAAGGAGAACCACTCAGTCTTACTGCCATGGCTTATTACATTGATTCCGAAGTTAACTTTAGTTGTGTCAAGTAGAGTGCTAAAGAGAAGGCCAACTTTTGTAGAGCAGAAGGAACCCAAGGGAGTCCAACTGTGAGAGGGATCTTGGAGTCTTAGTGGACAGCCAATTAAATAGGAGCCAGCCGTGTGCGGCAGCAGCCAAAAAAGCCAATGCAGTCCTAAGCTGCATTAACAGAGGGATACAATCAAGATCAAGGGAGGTACTAATACCACTCTATAAAGCC
This sequence comes from Pseudonaja textilis, assembly GCF_049901715.1. Classification (NCBI taxonomy): domain Eukaryota; kingdom Metazoa; phylum Chordata; class Lepidosauria; order Squamata; family Elapidae; genus Pseudonaja; species Pseudonaja textilis. Next base: position 9,940,143 of record NC_142003.1, read on the forward strand.
TTAGTAAGACCACACCGAGAGTACTGCATTCAATTTTGGTCACCGCACTATAAAAAAAGATGTTGAGACTTTGGAAAGAGTGCAGAGAAGAGCAACCAGAATGATGAGGGGACTGGAGGCTAAAACATAACGAAGAACGGTTGCAGGAACTGGGCCTGGCTAGTCTAGGGAAGAGAAGGATCAGGGGAGACAGGATAGCAGTCTTCCAATATCTGAGGGGCTGCCACAGAGAGGAGGAAGGGGTCAAGCTATTTTCCAAAGCACCCGAAGGCCAGACAAGGAATAATGGATGGAAACTGATCAAGGAGAGATTCAACCTGGAAATAAGCAGAAATTTTCTGACAGTGAGAACAATCAACCAATGGAACAGAAGTTGCGGGAGCTTCATCAATGAAAGCTTTCAAGAAGAGACTGGACAGCCATTGATCAGAAATGGTACAGGGTCTCCTGCTTGGGCAGAGGTGGGGTTTGGACTAGATGACCTACAAGGTCCCTTCCAACTCTGTTAATCCGTAAGGAGCCATGGCTTCGTTCAATTGGAAGAACCGATCAAGGCAATGCAACTTTATCAGTGTGTCCAACAGTGACTTGAAGGCACCAAGACACCACTGCAGACTCATCAAAGTTGTGAAGGCAGCTTTGTGTGAACCCTATGGGATAAATAAGATTGTGCATTGCAGAGCTTTGGTGTTGATCAACCTCATTCACTGGTGTTTATGTCTGTTTATTCTGCAGACGCCTTTGTTTTCAGCTTTTTAACCTTCTTTGGGAGATAGCTAGTCAAGCTAGTCTAATTCAACTTCCAGAATTTGCATTCTCCTTTTATAATATTCTGTAAAATGATTTATTACCTCGGTGCTTTCCCACCCTCTCTCCCTCCTCAGCCTAAAGACTGAAGACATCAGGTCTAGGATATTAAACAGGCTATTAATTAGTACATGATCAATAGAAATAAATGAACATTTTCATCCTGGCCCTGTCAAAATACTGATTGCTAGAGATTCTTTGGCTGTATCACCGGCTGGAAGCCTTCTGCGGTGCAAATTAAAGCAAGACAAAGACAGAAGGAAAACAGATAATATAATTTATACCAGAAACAACCTAGGTGGTTCTTTTTTCCCCTCCTATACCTGGATCAGTTCTGCACAGATCTTGAAGTTTGGGTTGTTAATTCTACAAGCTGTGATCCTGGCATTCTGGAGAACATTAGGTTGGGAGTAGGGAGATGATTGTGCTGACAGATTTCAGGATATTTGTCCCGCCAAGAGCAAAAATGGACTTGCATAGGCAAATGCTTGTGATGTGTGGAGCAGAGAACACACCGTTCCACTCTGCTTTTGTGCATCACGTTTGTTTATTTGCATAGTGTCGCCATGCCATCACAGATCAAAAGCTTGAACCGTGGGAACTATAGATCTGTTTTTCTTTAAATCACCGCTTAATCTGAGTCTGATTGAGTCAAACATCAAATTTTATATCATCAACCTGTCTGGCAAAAACAATACAACCTCCTATAAACCTTTTGCTAAGTTCACATATCAACCTCGGTAAAACATAAGAAAAACAACCTTAAAATTCTCCCTGCCAAAAATTCCTTGAATTTTCCCATGTGAACTTCCATTTTGACAGCTAGTGGAATGTCCATTTCTAATGTGGCATTTCACAGCCAGGGAAGTTTCTTTGCTTGCAGGAAAAATAAACTGTATTCTCAATTAACTCTCCCACTTCTCAGTCTAAGAGCTTACTTAGGTATTATACGGAGGCTAATTGATGTTAAGTGCCCATCTGTTTCAAACCGTAAATATGCTGCAAAGTGAATTTAATCAGAGATGAAAAATAAACAGGAGAAAATAGAGGCATGAAAGAGTTTTTTTTTAAAGTTTGTTTTTCAGTCCAGAAGGGAATTTTTTAGTGGTCTTCTAGTCCAGTGGTTGGCAACCAGTGGGCTGGGGACCACTGGTGGTCCGCAAGAAAATTTTGGTGATCCACAGAGAAACGTCACCCCCAAAGCACACCCCCCAAAGCAATTAATCCAGGCTGCGCGGGAACACAATGCTTCACCACCCACATGAGACTCACAAAGACTCATTTCTGGCGGAGATGGGGGAGAGAAAGAAAGACTTCTGCTGCTTTCCTTGCATGAAGCCAAAAGTCTCGGTATCCTGTGATCCCAAATAAAGAATGATTGATCGGTAGGAAAAACGGGGTGGGGGATTTTGTTGCAGACTTTTTTGGGGGATTTCCCCGGGGTCTTTGGTCCGCGAGATTTAAAATTATGAGTTTGGTGATCCCTGAGGTCCAAAAGGTTGGTGACCCCCATTCTAGTCTATCCTAATGAAGAGAAAGGTTAAGGGTGACATGTTAGGTATCTTCTGGTATTTGGGGGGCTGTGTCAGAGAAGAGGGGAGGGGCAACCTCTTCTCCAAAGTACCTGAGGCTAGGAGAAGAAGCAGTGGGTGGAAGATGATTAAAGCGATCTCCTAAGCCCAGGGATTCTCAAGCAGTGGCCATCCTGATCTTGATCTTCCCTTACAGGAAGCAGAAAACACCCTGAGGCTGATGCAGAATAAGCTGAAGGAGGAAGAGAAACGCTTGCTGAAGACTGGAAGTGAGTTACTTTTTCATGCAGCAGGGTAGTCCTGTCCATGTCCAGTTTTGAATAAATGGGTAAAACCAAAACAACCTAATTGAATTGACCTTGGACGTATATTGTGTCCAGCTCAACAAACCGGGAATGGCATGTGGAGCTACTTCCCAAGTAGTTTCTTTATTGCTGTTTGCCTAGAGACAGAATCTTGCCAGACTAAAACTATCTGCATAACTATAGACGCACTACGCGAACCGCTATGCCCTCTTCCTGACTACCAGATGGTCCAAGCTCCGCTACCCCTTTGCTCTCTGGGAAGCAGCCCCTCCCACCTGGGAATCCAGACTACATTCCATCACATCTGAGAGATGTCTCCGTCTATGTCTCCACCCTAGCTTGTCTCAGTTAGGAGAAAGGCAATTAAATGAAACACGTTTATCTAACATTTTTTTGCCTTCTCTCATATTGCTCTCAAATGACAACGTGTTGCTTTTCAAAATAACTTTTTGGGCTTCCCACAAAGCTTTTGAGAGCTGCAAGAAACCCTGGGATTTCTCGTGATGCAGTTGGCTTTTAATCAAATTTATTTAGGTTGAAAACTTCAGCTTGCAGGAGACAAGTTTTGGCAGGGGAATGTACAGCCATTGTTCATTGAATAGATGGGTCTATCTCACTTTCTGGAGGTCAGTCAGGATTGAAGTTGACCTTTTAGTAACATTATTTCAGCGCGGATCAGTTGATTAACTGTTTAAGTAATCCAGGTTTATAGATGAGTCCATCAGGGTTGCTATTCACACAAGTTTTTCGAGTCCTGTTCTTCCATGCCTAAACATTTGTGATCTAAAAAGACCACAGTGAAAAGCTACCTCTGTTAGTTCTCATCCATTCCCTCAACCTTTCATTTGATTTATTTCCTGCAAGGGACAGCTTAAAATCTTGAATGAAAAATGGATAATCTTCTTTCTTCCTTGTCACCCCTTGATCAAATCTCTCTGTTGGAACATAACCCTTCAAGCAGGATACAATTAAGCTGGAGATTGAAATATATAACAATATTAATTATTAACGTAACAACTTTTGACTGGAAAAATTAGTAGTAGATTGGAATAATTTATCTGGTAGCTTCTGCCAACCGTTTTGACTCATCTTAAATAAGACGTCAGCAAAAACCCTGTGGATGAATCACCTGGGCAATTTTAATACTGCCAAACAGAGTTAACTTGAACTGAACAGAAGGTTTCTAGGGGAACAATTAAAGAAATTAAGCCATATATTGCCACGCTTGTTGATTTTCTTGTTGATATATTGTCATGCTTGTTGATCTTCTATTGGCTTGTGGCTTTCCTCTCTTCCATGCCCTTTTTTTTCTGTGATGCAGAAACTAAAGTTTCTAAGCTGATACGGTAGCATCAAGATCACCTGAAGTGACAGTACTGCTTTCTGCATCCAAGTTTGGTCGCCACACTCCAAAAAAGATGTTGAGACTCTGGAAAGAGTGCAGAGAAGAGCAACAGAGATGATCAGGGGGATAAAACATATGATGACTGGTTGGGGGAATTGGGTATGTCCAATGAAGAGAAGGACTAGGGACGACTTGTTGGCAGTCTTCCAATATTTGAAGGACTGTCAGAGAGAAGAGGGGGGGTCAACCTATTCTCCAGAGCACTGGATGGCAGAACAAGAAGCAACCAGTGGGAAGCTTATCAAGAAAAGATCCAATCTAGAACAAAGGAGAAATTTACTGACAAAGAGAATGGCTAATCAGTAGAATGGCTGGCCTCCATCACTGCAGGTTTTAAGAAGAGATTGAACAGCCATTTGTCCAGAATGGTATAGGATCTTCTGCTTGATTGGATAGAAGACCTCCAAAGTCCCTTCCAACTCTTGTTATTCTGTACTCTATTCTGTAAGTTACAGAACAAACAACTGGCTTCAAACTGGTTTGTTGGATCTAAATGGACAACTGTCCTGTACAAGGAAGTCTGAAGGCCCTTTCTTCTTTGAAGCTTGATTTTAAATAGCAAAACCCTGGAAGGATTGGCAGGAAAGTTGGAGATTATAGCTCAGGGTGCATATAGAGGGGCAACAGGTTTCCAGGAATTTGATATACTGTAGATCAGGGGTATCCAACCGTGGCAACTTTAAAACGTGTAGACTTCCACTCCCAGAAGTCCCCCGCCAACTATGTTGAAGTCCACAAGTCACCGAAGTTGGACGCCCCGATAGAGATGAACTATTTCTTTTTCCAAATCTCAACATGTTGCACACACAGAAATTTGAAAAAGAAACATTCGATCTATATCAGGGGTGGCCAGTGATCTTTTGCAAATATGCAAAACCATCTGCCAAGTGAAGCTTCTTACTGCCTTAACTAAAGGTTTGAAGAATGAATTTGCAAGTGAATTTCATAGTTTCTTTCTTTGGAGCGGAGCTCTTCCCATTTCTTACCCTTCTTTTCTGCAACGTTTCTTTCATTGTAGCCATTTTAGGCAGGTAAAGAGACCGTCTGCTTGGTTTACTTACATTTCTGCTGGAAAAATGCATCAAATCCTAAATGAAGAGCGCTAACAGGCCTAGGGGAGAAGAGGCAGATGGGGGACCCATTCAGAGTTCTTGCATTTTAAAAATGTTTGGCAGATTTCATCCCCATCACCTTAGACTATCAGTCAAAAATGAACACTTGCCTAAGGCCAGGAGATAAGTTTGTGAGGGAAGTGTAAGGAGGCCAGGCACATTAAGTGCTGGATTTGAAATTTCCCCCTGGTGCAATCGTTATCTCGGCTCCCACACTGTTCCTTCTTATCGTAGACATCCTGTCAGGTTGTTTATATGTTAGCAAAACGCCGTAAGGATCGGGGCAGGGAGCTGAGTTCCAGAGCTGGCCATTCAAAGGAGCATCTCACAGATTTGGTAAAGAAATATTAGACGCTCCAGGAAAGAGCAGGGTCGGAGTCCTGGGGTACCACCATCCAAGGAATCTCTGGGTAAATGCAAAACACATTTTGTTCTTTGCCAGAAGCTGAAAAGGGGACATACAGAATAGAATTCTTGATTGGCCAAGTCTTTGGTGCATAAGCTCTCAGTGTACATAAAAGCTATAAGTGATAAATCATAGTCATCATAACAAGACGTTCATCCTAAATCATAAGATACAACACTTAGTGATAGTCACAGGATATTAAATAAGCATTCAACGTAAATCATACTAGGAAAATAAAGCAATCTAAATTGTAAAGATACAAGGAACAAAGTTATAGTCGTAAGTAGAAGGAGAGAGGTAATAAGAAAACATGAGAAGAAGAATAGCAATACAGTCTTAGTAAATAGTTTGACAGTGTTGTGGGAATTACTAGTTGTTTAGCAGAGTGATGGCATGGGGAAAAAAATTGTCTGTGTGTCTAGTTATTCTGACATGCAGTTCCCTATAGCGTCGTTTTGAAGGTAGAAGTTGAAACAGTTTGTGTCCAGGATGTGAGGGGTCTGTAAATATTTTCACAGCCCTCGTGCAGTATACAGGTCCTTGATGGAAGGCAGGTTGGTAGCAGTTGTTGTTTTTTTCTGCAGTTCTAATTGTCCGTTGAAATCTGTGTCTGTCTTGTTTGGTTGCACAGCCTCTGTAGGATTCGTGGCATATCTCTCTGTAGAATCTGCCTGATGCTGCAGTGAACCAGAGTTTGATAAGAAAGGTATCAAGCCCCAGGGAAATCGGAAGTTCAGGCAGTTCAGATGAGTATAAAGATTTATTACGAGGTTAAGCTTTCTCCAAGACTCTAATTGGCAGTTAGGAGAAATGAGCAGGAGATAAGAGAGGCCTTCAAGGTGGACCGGACCTTGAATTTTTTTTTCTTTAAAAGAAAGGCCAAATAAAAGACTGAGAAACAACCACGATCTTATGAACAAGCAGATCCAGTATGGAGATTCTCCGTCATCCAGGTCATGGTTGTCCCAAAGGGGCTTTTTTCACCGGACTTCCTGGTTTTTCGCTTCTCATCCGAGTGAGTGGAGGAAGCTTCTTGGCTGGGAAGCGAAATGTCTTCGAAGAAAAACCGGAAAGTCGGGTGGCCTCTTGGACAAAGCACCTTTGGGAGAAGCAGATCCACTATAAACAGGGTAAGCATCATTCTTGTTGGAAGGAAAATCCATCTGGTTCAAGTTTCAAGCTGGGAGGAAAACGCTGGAAATAACATGGCAGCTGATTGGAAAGAAAGCTTAATGATGAACAGATCCAGCAGTTCTGGGTCAGCTGAACAAATGATTGAACGAGTGGGTGGATTTTTATGGGTTTCTGTGACTTTGAAGTTTAAACCATTCTTGGGGGCATTGTGCAATGTCTGAAATGCCCTTAGGAGATTCTGCAATGTAGCGAGCGAGCTCGGTGTCTTCTGCTAGATGGCCATGGGTTAATCCTATTATACCCCGAAGGATCATGTCCTGTTCTTAATCCCATCACCCTGGAGCTGGAGGTCTTTTGTTTTGTAGATAGGCTGGTCTAGTCTTCCTTAATGGGCACAAAATAACTGCTGGGGGGAGGGCTATTAAGAAAGTGAGTCTGCTTTCTGCCTTTAAAAGCATGTTTCTTCGGGGGGCGGGCTTCCCACATTCTGAAATCAAACATTTTGACGCGTATAATTGAAAACCTGGTGATGAATAACCCTCCTGCTCATGTAATAAGGGGCAGCCAGTGGTTCATAGAGTCCCCTTGGGATGCTTGGAGAAAGGCAAGAAAATTGAGAGCATCGCTTATTTGCGCGGGAGGGAGGGAGGGCGCAGCAATGGCTTGGGGAGCTGCTTGGCTCTTCCCCAAGGGCTTCTTGGCAGACCAAGCTGAGCCCAAATGCCATTGCTTAGATCTGTGTAAATGTGAATCAGCGAGTGAGACTACATCGGTCAGTTGACAGAAAATGCATCTGGGGTTTTATCAAGACCGACCTTCTGTTTCTGTGATGAATAACCGGCTGGCAGGCAAGAAGATGACATGGTCTACGCCAGCGAAGCTCCCGCCGGAGTTTGTAAACATGATCGGTGCAAGATAAGCGCGTGAAAAATGCCCGGCGTGATTTCACTTGGCCTGATACAGACAGGACAATTTGTCTGATGTGTTCATCACATGGAAAGAAAAAGGAGAAAAAAAATCAAAAGTATCCCCAAAAAGGGGAATACACAACATTACTCAAGTTTTAAAGGGAAAGTGAATTGAAACTTCAGAGTAGTTTTCCACCCTGCCCCCACTAGAAGACTGCTATCATGTCTCCCCTTCTCTTCCCTAGACTAGCCATGCCCGGTTCCTGCAACCGTTTATCGAATGTTTTAGCCTCCAGGCCCCTAATCATCCTGGTTGCTCTTCTCTGCACTCTTTCCAGAATCTCAACATCTTTTTTATAGTGCGGGTGACCAAAACTGGATGCAGTACTCTAGGTGTGGTCTTAGTAAGGCTTCATAGAATGGTATTAGTACCTCACTTGATATCGATTTTATTCCTGTTAATGCAATTTAGGCTTTTTTGGCTGCTGCTGCACACGGCTGGCTCATATTTAGCTGGTTGTCCACTAAGACTCCAAGATCCCTCTTCCAGTTCCTGCTATTGAGCCTGGTTTCACCCAGTCTGTATGTGTCCTTTTGGTTTTTCTTGTCTTAGTCTAGGAATTTACTTTTCTCTCCACTGAATTTCATGTTGTTAGATACGGCCCAGCGTTCTAGTCTACCAAGATCCCCCTGGATCTTGAGCCTATCTTCTTCTTCTGTTGGCTATTCCTGCCAGCTTAGTATCATCTGCAAATTTGGTTCTTCCAAAGGGTACGAAGAAGCTGGGAAGACCAGGTGACTTCCTCATCCTGCCTCTCTGGCAGTTAATAACTCAGAGGGGGTTCTCATTTTTATTCAGGTCACGATGACTCCGACATGGAGATCCACGAGGACGAGGGATCGGACAGCGATCTGGAAGACCGGCAGCTGATCAAGCAACACACAGCCATGGAGATGCTCATGCATGGTGGGTAGATCTGCTCAAGGCATGTTTTCAAACTGTGCAACCTGCACCGTGCAAAGGAGAAAAATGGCTTTGAACAGACGAAGCCATGTCAGCTTGTACCAGCGTGTTTAAAAAAAAGAAAAAAGTTTAAAATGCTAAAGAGTGTCTTGTTCCTGAGCTGATTTTAGACAACTGGCTTTTCTCCAAAATCCAGATGAAATCCAAAGAAAGATAACGAAAGGGATTAAAAATGTGTGCTTTGCTGTCAGCCCTTTGAGAGGAGCCAGGAAAACAAACTCCACAAGAAATATTAAAACTCTTTATTTATTATTATAGGCCACAGTAACAGTATTTGGATAAGGGACGCGGTGGCTCGTTGGCTAAAACGCTGAGCTTTGTTGATCAGAAAGGTCGGCGGTTGGAGTCCCTAGTGCCGCGTTAACGGAGTGAGCTCCCGTCACTTGTCCCAGCTTCTGCCAACCTAGCAGTTCGAAAGCATGTAAAAAAAAAATGCAAGTGGAAAAATAGGGACCCCTTTGGTGGGAAGGTATAACAGTGTTCTGTGTGCCTTCAGGGTTTAGTCATGCCGGCCACATGACCACGACAGCGCTGGCTCTTCGGCTTTGTAACAGAGAGGAGCACTGTCCCCTAGAGCCGGAAATGACTAGCATGTACCTTTACAGTTTAACAGTATTTGGAAAGCCTAACAGTGTTTTGTTCAATAAAAGATAGACATAGAATATGTCTGTAACTCAGGGTTGAACTGTGGTGTCCTTGGTGCTCTCTGGGCTAGGTTGTTTTAGTCAGGATGTTTTATTACCCAACTAGGTAATAAGCGTTAGAAAGTTATAGGGGTTTCCTCTTCGTTAACATGCAAGCTTGGCCTACTCTCTTCCAAGCACTGATGATGTTACCTAGTTGGGTAATGAAACGTCTGCAAGTAAACAACCAAGCTCAAAGAACACCAAGGTCCCCACCGTTTCTTTTTCTCTTAAGTCTAAGAGAAGTCAAGCCAAGATATCCTCGAGCTTCTTTCTCACCCCAAGGTGCCTTTAAAGCAGGGTGTGTGCGTGTGTGTGTGTGCGCGCGCAACCTGTGGCATTCTTTCACATGTTCCCCCCACCAAGAGCTGTTCAGGAATAAAACACTCACTCACTGTTTCTTAGTGGAAGGGACCCCAAGCCTCAGATTCTAGCAGTGAAAGCTTTTGTAAGCAGATGACCAACAGTCTTAGACCAAGTCAGTTTCCTTTAGTTTAAGCCCATCTTACCTAGTTGAACCTGAGCCAAAGGAGTAGGTGCTCCTTGGAGGGGCGAAATCCCCACCCAAAAGGTGCCCATTCTAACAGGTGTGAACATTTCTACCTTTTTTTTAGCTCTGCCGACAATGGAAACCTCTATGTTCTTGGATTATATTTTTGTTACTTTTTCTGACGAATATGGTGTATTTTAGGGCGGCCGAGCAAACGGCTTGTTGGGACCATGCACGGGGGAGACACGGAGGATGAGGTAAGTGGCTGTGGCTGAAATGCCACGTTGAAACATGAGTTCACAGGCACTTTTTTGCAAATTAGAAACAAAGATCATTTTAATGGTTTTCCTGCATGAAGGAAAGCGTGAAGGTCTTCGCTCATTTCCCGCCAGTGCAGTTTTGCATTTATTTATGACTAAGCCAAAAAACCCATTTCCTCTGCATATAGTTACACTGGGTGTAATGTAACAATTATGTAATGAACTTTTTTAAAACGTTGGGTTTTAAGTTTCCCTGTCTCTTCTTTAAAATGTATATGCTGTTTTTGCGCTTCACTGTTTTATTTGTACACCTACCAAGTCCCTCTGTAAGGCAGATGGGTGGTTTCTAAATTTGATTCATTAATTGCTTAAATCAGGCAAGTTGAACCTTATTTAAATCAGAAGTGGGTGGACAAGATAGGATTGTAAATAATCGAAAGGTAATACGATCAACAGTGAACCTATGATTTCTTACACTTCTCTCTGAATGATTTTTTTCCATGTGTATATTCAAATATGCATATGCTCTGCATAGTAAAAGCATCTGGGATTATGAATGAGCTTTGGATGATTTATAGATGATTCACTTTGATTAGAAGTGCTCATGAATGCTGATAATAAACTGCTTTGGCGGTATAATATCTTCAGAGGCCCAATAATTACCTATGTCTCAGAATTGACAGCTTGGGCCTGAAACTTATTTAAATACTTAACTTTGCAATTTAGTCCTTAGTCCCATGGCTTTCAGTGGGCACTATTGAAGTATTTTGCTCTGGGCACTCAGGATTCGGATGAATTTTTATACAAGCCTTTGTATAAGATGCCCTTTGGGTTCCGATGTGAATAGAAATTAGAAACATGCCACTTATCATTTGCTGCGCTACAGGACGGAAGGTCCTTGACTTATAACCATTCATTTAGCGGCTGTTCACAGTTACAGTGTCAGTGAAAAAGGGGGACTTATGGCCAGCCCTCACATTTATAACCATTACTTCATCTCCGTGGTCACAAGATCCGAATTCAAGGCACTTGGCAACCATCAAGTATTTGTGACAGTTGCAACATCGCAACGTCCCTTCGTCACCATTTGCGACTTTTCCAGCCAGCTTCTGAGAAGTGGTCAATGGGGGAAGCCAGATCTGCTTAATGACCCCCTGATTCACTTAAAAACAGCAATGATTCATTTAACAAGCATGGGGGGTGGGGGGATATGCGTAGAATTGGCCATGGTTCACCTTGTTTAGTGAGCGCAGGTCCCAAATAAGTCGAAAACTACCTGTAATAATAGCTCCAGTTTGAAAGCATTTTTCCCCTCTGGTTTATTTGCAGAGCCCACCTCTTCCAAAAGAGACCTGTTGACTGTAGGCCAGATTTAGGGGTCCACAGGTCTGAAAGTGGCTTGGAGGACTGGGCTGTAACATCACCAGCTACCCACATTTATTTTTATTTAGCGCACAAACACATGGACTTAACAATGGTTCAAATGTTAATGTCTAGTCCCCCCTGCCCTTCAAGGACAGGGTGGTTGGTCTACGTTGAAAAAAAATCAGACATTGGGCCGGTGTGAGCTCTTGGTGGACATTCGGATAACAGTGCAATGGATATTTTGTCGAGGAGTGTCACAGTCACACTGAAGGGTAGAGACAAGACCCCACTTAAACAAGGGCTCCTCGCAGTCCCCATGTTGGGTACGGATCCTGTTCAGAGTTGACCCATGCTGGCGAGGAAGGTCAAAACCTGGCACCTTCTGTGTAAGGCAGGAGTCTGCACCCTGTGGCTCTGGAGCCACATGCGGCTCTTTCGGCCCTCTGCTGCAGCTCCCTGTCGGCTGATCCCACCCCTGGCTGGCCCCGCCCTTCCCCTCCCCGTCACTCTTCACCTGGCCTGAGAATGTAAGAGTGACGGCGGAGGATGGACTCGCTCCATATTCCAGAGCAGGAGGTGATTAGGTGGGAGTGAGTGACCTTGAGTTGGCCACGTGCCCACCCTGTCACACTGGTTGATAAATTATTGGTTCCCGGTGTTTTCTGTGGGTCCAAATTGGCTCTTTGGGTGTTTAAGGTTGCAGACCCCTGGTGTAGGGTCATCTATGTAACGGCCTGTATCTGGGTGTTCAACAGCCCGTTTGGCTTTTGTGGGTTGCTGTCAAAGTGGTTGGTCAGCTTTTGAGCGAGTGCCATCAGGGGCTTCCTGGATTTAAGCCTGCCAATCGATCGATGAGGGAGATCAGCATGCACAGGAAGAAGTGGGTCTCTCATCATTTTGTTGTTCTGACCAAGGCTTCCGAGGCCGCAATGAAGCACACGCTTAGTTAAAACAACTCTTGTTTTATTTTCAACGCTGGGAATTATTTTCATTCTCAGCCTGTAATGAGTCCCAAACAGTTCCTCGAGATAAGCACCCGCCTTTCTCTCCTGTGTATTGCTGCCAATAACTAAAGTGCCAAATGAAGTATCAAAAAACCAAGTCCACACCGCAATTAGGTTTAATACGATAGACTTGCAGGGCCAGTGCAACGCGTTCATACACCAGTGTAGTATAATATAACATTACACACATATAGTATACGGGAATGTGCGTTAGTTATTACTTATTTGGGTTTAGGGATTCTATTTCTTTCATTTATTGAGTTATTGGGGTGCTTTTTGTGTTTTTTGGAGAGGAGGGGCTGCACCGGGGAGGCTCACTGTACATGTGTTGTGCATTGACAAGAAAGGTTTGGTTTCGTTTGATTTGATTTGAAGTTAACACGGCCTCTGCTCTACTAACCAGCAAAACTCAACCCTGAAGGGTCTTCCTTGGTTCCTGTTTCTTCAAGCAGATAGCTGCCCTCTTAGCATGGTCCGGTCGTGCTTGAGCCGGTCAGGCTGCTAAGCTGTCTTCTCCAGCCCTGTTTGGATTTGAATTCTCTTTTCTATTTGCCTTTTGCACTCATGCCTTTTTTTTTAACCCTCTCTGGTGTCCTTGCTCTAACTTCTTCCTTCCTCCATCTTGTGGGGCCTCGCGTGCTGCTGCTCCCTCTTCCAAAGATCGGGGCAGCCCAAGCCCGAACCCCGAAGCGCAAAGCTTCCCGAGCCAAGGCAAAGGTGCGTGTCTCTCTCCTGCCTGCCAAACACCTGGGGGTGGGTGGGGGCGGGTGAGGCTCATCCCTTGCTCACAATACCCCTTGCCTCTCTTCTCTGCTCTTTGGGTTGTGCTCGCCTTCAGAAGCCCTTGGTGGTAGGAGGACAGGGGTGAAGGTAAGACACGAGAGCTGGCATGCCGCCTGCCAGGGGTGGAAGCCACACGCAACGGCTTCTCCCTAATCTCAGGTTCAGGGGTGGGATAATTTATTTATTTTTTACTACCGGTTCTGTGGGCGTGGCTTGTTGGGCATGGCAGGGGAAGGTCCCTGCAAAATCTCCATTCCCTCCCCACTAACCTGCTTTCCAGCTCCATTCTTCTGTGCAGGGCAACCAAAAAAGACCCAGCCAATCAGCTAGGACTCGGGAGGCGGAGAATAGATGGGGTTGGCGGGGCCAGTCAGAGGTGGGATTGGCCAGTTCTCCAAACTACTTAAAATTTCCACTACCGGTTCCCCAGAACTGGTCAGAACTGGCTGAATGCCACCCTCTGCTCAGGTGTTATCTGGAGACTACCAGTGAAGGTGGTGGTGGGGTTGGATCTAATGCAGTGTTTTTCAGCCTTGGCAAACTTGAAGATGGGTGGACCAACTCCCAGAATTCCCCCTGCTAGCCGTGGGAGTTGAAGTCCGCCCAAAATCAGCTTGCCAAGGTTGAGACGCTCTGCTCTAGTGGGAGGAAGTCATCCCAGAACTACGAAACAGCTTCCTCGGGAGTTGTTTTGCCAAACTGTATGTCAGGATTCCAACAAATCCATCCCCATTCAAATCATAAGTCTCTAGCCGCATCTCAGAGAAAAGAAAATTGATTTATTGGAAGTGGCCACGTTGGTGTTGGCTGGATCCAGCCGATACTAAAGTCCATCATTTCCCCCTTGACCCTGGTCTTCCCCCCAGCCCCTGGATGTGTATTCTCCAATGGGACACATCCATAGCCAAGAGTCATCCATCATGCTCTCCAGTAATATCCTTGTGCTCCAACAACTTTGGGCTGCCAGGGTGATTATCTAGGCACTTTAGGAATGCACTGTTTTCCCCCGCTCCCTCTTTCTGGCAGCTAAAAATACCAAAGGAGTATCTTTTTAATTGACACCATTAGCCATAATTTTCTGGGTTGTCACAGCATATTAAGGTTTAAATTGTGTTTCGGTAAACCCACTAGGGTGGGGGTATCAAACTCGTGGTGTCATGGCGGCATCACGTGACATATTGGGACTTTTCCCCTCTTCACTACACTGGGTGTGGGCGTGACTAGCGTGTGACACATTCGGCCTGTGGGCAGGCCTGCACTAGGGGATGTGAGAACCAGGGAGTGTAGTATTTCTGTTTCTGTTTTAAAGAAAAATGGAAAGGCAAGTTTGATAGTATAAATCTCTTTCTTTCCCCTCAAAAATTTCCTTTTTTCATTGTACTTCCCTGTGGAACTGTTATCTTCAAGCACAAATTTTCAGAGGACAGCAGATTGCAGACCCTCTTCCAGGCCTCCCTTTGTCACTCTCACGCACATACACAAAGTGTTTCGTTCCTTAAAATTACAGCTTTTATTCACAATAAACTAAAGAGACTGTAGATTATTTAACTGGATAGCAACTGTATTCATTCAGTCATACCGATAAATATTATCTATATTAATTCTTCAAGACTGGGGTGTATTATTTTTTTTAAAAAAAAAAAAAAACCAGAGAACCAATGCACACTTTTTCTTACAGGAAGACTCAGAGGAAAGTGAAATTGATCTGGATGACGATGATGATGATTTGGAAGATGACAGCATGGACATCTCCCCCACCCAGGCCAATCGGAGAGTCAGGAAGCCAGAGCCACTGGAAGAGAGCGATAACGACTTCTGAGGAACCTCAACAGGGATGACAAACGACAACTTACCCATGACTATACACATGAGGAGAACCTCAACATCTTCAAGTTAACAGTCTAGAAACAAAACCTTGGTCAGCACTAGGATGTGATTCTCATGTTATTTCAAAGAGCAGTTTAGGGTGGGTTAACAAACTGAGTTTGTCTCTACTTTACAGACCGGCAGTTGAGTCTTGAAAAAGCCAATTCTCTGTGACAGATTAAAAAAATAATTGTTATTTTGTCAAAGATCAAGGCAAAATAGAGCCAAGTGGAATGGAAACCCCCCCACAAGGAGAGGCTGATGGGTTTAGAGTTTGTCCAGTTGTTTGAGCTCCCATCTGTCCTTGAAGCTATTGGTGGTACATCCAATTCCAAGTTGGTCCATTGAGGAGAAATCCTCATTAGACGGGGGTGGAAACAGCTCTAGGAAAAACAGAGTTTATTTGAACTGAATTAATCATATACAACTCTAATACCATCTCTGTCTGTACGAACATGTCTCTTCAGATTCACGGAAGTATTTGATAGACCATTTTGCTCAAGTCAGGAAGTATTAACCTTGCTCTGCGCTGGCGTCTCCTTGGTTCACAACTCTACACCAATGACAATCTTGTTCTCCTTCTGATTTTGACTGTAACATTCCTGCACTTTGCAAGTAAATGCTCTTCACTTCCTCTCCCTTGTCTTTGATCTTATGTCTTTGCCCCCAGTTAAGAAATTCAAGAAAAGTAAATCCAAAATCAATCTACCGGCCTCTTTCAAATCAGCTTTGGTCATGGTGCTTCATCCAAGCATCCTCCTCTCAGGAGCGAAAATCCAGGATGCTGTGATGATTGGTTGAGAGTGAGTCGGGCTTCTCTTTGATCCCGGTTTGATGGATATGTCTCCCCTTCAGGTCCATCCCAGGCCTTCAAGACCTCCGTCCTTTCACCCTGCCCTCGGTCGATGGGCACAGGGAAGGTATCCGCGCATGCGTGCAAAACGCCACACTCTTCCTCCAGCTTAGTCCCAACTGCGCTTTATATCTCCACCACGCAGCTAGGGGTGTTTGCTCGGATGGCCTCAGAAATCACCTTGGCTCCCGATTCACCAATTTTATTTCCCAGCAAGCTGTGGGAGAAACAAACGAAGACGCTTTAGAGGGCCACTTCACCGCAGAGACTTGGCTCAAGGTCAGACCGATCTGCTCTCCAATTGCATCCCGTTGGAAGGAGATGTGGGTTGTTACCCAGGGCTGGGATTCTACCGGTTTGGACCAGTTCTATAGAAATGGTGGTAACGATTTTGCGCAGTTTGGAGAACCGGGAAATTGTGCCCCTAGCTGGCCCCGCCCTTCTCTGGCCTTCCCCTCCCAGTCAGTCCTTATCGCGCCTGCATGACATTGCTGACTGCGTTCTCCCCCGCCCGGTCACTCCTTAAGGTATTTCTTTCTCTTTCCTTCCTCCCGACTATTAGCTGTTCCGATGATCAGCTGTGCTGGGATCCCCCTCACTGTCTTACTGCTTTGCCCAGGAGGCCCCAAAATGGAGCAGCTCTGTGTTTTTGCCTTCCTGGGCCCCAGGAAGCTTTCGGGGAGCAAAAAACACCCCCACAGGAGGCTTCCCCAAAGCCTAGAAGCCCCCCAAAATGGGGAGGGATTTGCTGCGAAGAAGGAGGAGGAGAGGGAGAGAGGGGAAAGGGAGGAGGAGGAGAGAAGAAGGAGCAGAAGGAGAAAGAGAAGAAGAAAAGAAGAAGAGTCGCATGGCCATGCCCACCTAGCCATGTCCACAGGACCGGTTGTTAAAAAATTTGAATCCCACCCTGGTTGTACCTTGACTGCTCCCTTTCCACCATTGGCTGACGGTGGTTTTGGTTACTTCTGACTCTCCTGGACCAAACACATTATTTCAGAAAGTCTTAACAGCTTGGAGCTCCCGCTTGGGTCATCAATGGCCATGGTTGGCCGCCTTGTTTTCTGTTGACTTCTTTTTCACGGGCCTTTGATTTCTTCCAAGCACCAGGGTCTTCTCTGTTGACACTTACCTGTGCGTTAGGTGTCCAGAATGTCTAAGCTTATAGTCTCATTACGCCAGCTGAGGCATACCTGCATGACCTTAATGATTATCATTTTCTAACCTGCTGGTGAGTATAAAAAAAAACCCCAAACTCCATAGGAGCTTCCCTTCACCATAAGTGTGGCCATAGGAACTTTTGGAGCTTCTAGAATCGAGACCAACCTCTCCAGCAGGCACCACCTTGGGAAAGGCTGTTCTAGTTCAACAAAGGTACTTACTTGATGTAGGTGAGGTTGTGTCTTCCTGTCAGTGCCGTGGCAATGCAGATCGCCCCATCCATGCCCAAGGAGTTCTCCTGGAGGCTGAACAAGAACACGGAAACATCTGGCTCTATATGCACAAACAGGAAATTTCTAGCATTGTTTGGTTCTTGTTCAGCATGCTGAAGGAACCAATTTCTTGCAATTTGTATTGTCTTTTAGTCTGGTCTGATCTGACATGTGCCTCATATCTGCTCTAGCTTTATTTTCTACGAACGATCTTGAGAAACACCAAATGAATACTAAGAATCGATCAAGACTAATGTCTCTGAAGGAAAGTCATACGCAACTCTAAAGCCATTTTTGAAAAATTCGCCAATGCAACTGTCCTGTTTTATGTTTCCTGTTTCCTTGAGCTTAAGGTGTTTCTTTCAGCTTAAGATATTTCCTCAAGCTTCAGACTGTTGTAATGACGAGGCAGTTGAGTTGTTTGATCATGATCAACTGAATCGTGATGATCTTTATTGGAGTCTTGCATTTATACACATTTTTAATTATCCTCCGTCACTGGTTAACTTTGGTCACTGCTTAACTTTCGTTACTGTTTAGCATAGTAAATAACACAATGAATTATCTCTAGTTAAAGTCTAACATATGTTTACTTCCTCTCTCTAATCCTCCTTTGGATTAGTGACTTTGTTTGCCTGAGTTGTATTTGCTTGGAAACATTATTTATCTGAGGTTTGCCATCCGAGATAGGAACGTTCCTGCAATTACAACTCTACATAAGACATTTCAAGGCAGCCGGTTGATTTAGGAACAAAGATACAACATTCTTGAAATATTGATCAGCCCTGTACTTTACAAATCTAACAATTGCTTGATGATAGGTACGATATTAAGGCTATTTGCGTCTTTCTCTGGATAATAAATGCAAAATCATTTCAGTCTGACCCAAGCAGAGCATATATATATATATATGACCTAAATGTTATATGACCTAAATGTTAGTAGCTGAAACTTGCTGTCAAAGCTAGGAAGCCAAGCCTTCGAGATACAAAAGAGATTGCTTCCAATCTGAGCAATAAAATACATCAAAAGTGCCCAACCCTGGCAATTGGAAGACTTACAGACTTCAACATCCAGAATTCCCCAGCCATCCATGCTGGTGGGGAATTGTGGAAGTTGGTGTTCACAAGTCATTAGTCTTAAAAAGTTCTGGATTTCTGGGAAGTGGAAATCCCTAAGTTCTTTAACGTTGCCACAGTTGGACACCCTTAGCACATAGAGTAAGGATTCTTCCCAAGCGGCCTTTCCCACACAATCGCAACTTACTTCAACCTGCGGAGGGTGCTATTGACTTTCAAGGACTGGGCCACAGCCTTGGCTCCCATCAGACCAATGGAGTTTCCTCTAAGGCTGAAATCAGAAATAAGGAAGAATGGTGATGAGGAGGCTACAGCTGGATGGAGCAGTTAACCCATATCTCTGAGATAAGAAGGGGAAAGACCTCATCCCCATCATCCAGGCAGTGTCCCCAACGTTCCCAGGTGGTATCCGAGAAATACCATGAAATATGAACGAATGAATCTCATGAGAAGTTGGGAATCTAAATAGGTTTCAGAGATTTTCAATCGGGCAAGGTTGGCACCGCCTCTAGTCATGCGCCTCTCAACTTCAGCAGTGTTCAGATGCGTGGACTTCCACTCCCAGGATCCCTCAGCTTGGGGGGATCCTGGGAGTTAAAATCCACACCCCTTAAAAGTTACTGAGGTTGAAAAACCTGGTTCTTTCTTAAGGGCACTTCCAGAGAATTCTCAGCCGTCGCAGCAATTCCCGGCGGGGATAATGGGAACTGCAACCCATCACACCTGGTGAGTAGCAAAGGGGTGAAACGAGTCGGCTTTTAACCTGTTAGGGTCTGAGATGTATGAGTGGGATCCCACAGTCCCCCCCCTCTGCATCCTTATTGAAATCAAGCAGGAAATTTTTACATCGAGGTGAGGAGATGGTTACTACGCCTCAAAAAAGCCCAATTAAAAAGATGGAAACTTCAAGGGAAATATCTTCATCATTGGACCGAACAGCACGAGGAGCTGCCTGGAGATTCGAAGGAGGAGTGGACGGTTAGGAGATGTTTAAATAGACTCCAGACTGGCTTGGCTAGAACTGAAGACCCCATGGGAAAAAATGGAGGTTTCTCCCAGAAGACAGGGATATTTACTGGGACTGTGGCACTATTCAAACAATTATCCATCTTTTACACGGCCCCCTGGGGACCAACATGCACACAGAATGACACCGTCAGAAATATCCCTGCCATGAGTGCTTTTAATCTTTTTAAAATTTAAATTAATAATTCCCCCCTTTCTAGTTCCTGCCTTTTTCACACGAGATGAGATCCCTCCTTGTGGGAAATCAGATGAGGTTACTTACTCCAACACGGCAAGGTTCTTGTTAACCACCAACGCTTCGGCCAAGGCTGTGGCCCCACTCACCCCGATGGCTGCCACCTGCAGGCTGCAAACAAATCAGCACCTTTAAGAGGGCTGCCAACTATGCCAGCCTGCCCTTTGGCAAAGCACCAGTACTAATTACAGCCTAATCAGAGAATATTTATAGCTCAGGGTTGAGGTGAGGGGTCCTTGGTGTTCTCTGAGCTTGTTGGTTTGGCTTGATGACGTTTCATTACCAAGCTAGGTAACGTCATCAAGTGTGAGGCAGCGTAGGCTGACGGGAGGTATGGTGGGTCAAGCTATTGTATATAAACAGAGAGCAAACTCCATCCTCCCTACTAATACTGATGTTGTTACTTAGTTGGGTAACGAAACATCTGCAAGAAAACCATCAAGCTCAGAGAGCGCCAAAGACCACCATTCATCAGAGCATCCAGGAACTCAGTGGGATAAATGGTCAAAAGAGTCAATTTTCACGCTGAGTGTGAAGGCCTGTGGGTTTCTGATTTTGAGGTCAAATGGCTTCCACCTGCTGCCCTCTGTCCTCTCTGCTTTCCATATAAACAAGTTGAAAGGCACAGGAGAAGTTGGGGAGATCAGAACTGTTTCTCAGTTGGGTTCCTTTCCCTTATAAAATTCCTGCAGAAAATGAAAGTCCCTGTTCAACATTTGTACGCGATTTATGCGTTTCAGGTTTTCCATGCACAAAAGTACTGCCAGTGGGGGATTTGATGACCTCACGTTTAGAGAAGGAAACTCACTGCAGCTCGTTCAAGTCTTCTGGTGTTGGAAATAACAGAATAACAGATAAATCAGCAGCCGTTAAACACACAGGGAGTCCTTGAACTATTGAGCCACAATTGAGTCCAAAATTTGGGCCAACGGTAGCTGATCTCATCCACCGCATGCTTTCACCTGCTCCTCTTCATTGATGTACTGCTCTTCTAGGTAGCAAAGGAACTTACTAGAGCGCTTCTAGCGTTGAGTTCACCCGTAGGGCAGAGGCCAAAGCAGCCGTTCCTTCATCCCCAATGGCATTTTCTTGTAAACTGGAGAGACAATAAACACAAAGGATTAGTTTACTTCATGGCTCAAGGGGTGGAGATTTGACCATTATAGGCTCAAAAGCTTGACAATGGAAGAATAGTTTTGAAGAGGATGAAGATTGTGGAGATGACTTCTTGGATTAGAGAAAAAAACACTATCTTCGTTGATAGAACAGAATATTGTTTATTGGCCAAGTGTGATTGGACACACAAGGAATTTGTCTGGGTGCAAATGCTCTCAGTGTACATAAAAAGAAAAGATACATTCATCAAGAGTCAAGAATCATCAGGTACAACACTTAATAATAGTCATAGGGAACAATAAGCAATCAAATCATACTAGGGAACAGTTAATATAAATCGTAAGGATGCAAGCAACAAGGTTATAGTCATACAGTCATAAGTGGGAGGGGAAGGGTGATAAGGAATGAGGAGAAGATTAATAGTAATAGTAGTGCAGACTTCGTAAATAGATGATTGACTGGAAACAGAGTTTTTTTTCATAAAGTTAGTGTATCAGAACTACCTATACCTACCTGACATCTTCTGATCAGCCAAGAATTCTTTTGAACCAAATCAAACCCACTTCTCTTCATTCTGTTCAATGGATGCCTTTGTGTGAGGATTCAACATGGTAGCACCAACTTTCTTGATGGTTACCCAGAGCCATACATGCTCTTGTCTAATGGCTGCCTTCACACCAAGCTAAACTTGGTGAGTTTTAACCTTGGTTAATTTGCTTTGTCAATTAACATGCTGTGCCACTTCCTGCCTGTTTCACTAGTTTATGGTTAGCTGTATTGACTAAGTCAAAATGAGGCATTCTCAATGACTGTGTGCCGTTGCTGGGATATTTAATATTAAATATTGAATATGTAATTAAAACAGGGCCATCTTAAAACATTCTGCTGCAACACAACTCTCACACGTTTACATCAATCCCAAGATTTTAGAAAAGTGGATTCCCCCCACCCCCATTCAATGCAAAAACTGTTCATCGTAGATTTAGACGCAAACTTACTCCAAGATGGTTAAGCTCCTGTTGCATTGCAAAGCTAGATTCAGGGCCTTAGCAGCTTTGGCCTGAATGAAATTCCACTGCAAGCTAAAAGAAGAGAGAAGAATCAGAAAGAAAGCCAAATCTGGATTGTATCAGTTCATAATATGGATGCTGTGGGTATGAATTAGTCCCCTGGCATGGAAAGGGAGAAAGTGACGGCCCCATTCTTTCTCCAAAGTCCTTTTCCCAAATCCTCCCTTGAGTGATGTTTGGGATTACAATTATCCAAGATGAAAGAAATATTTTTTGGGGGGAGGGGTTGTTAGAGCCAAAGTAACTTTTTGTCTCTTAAATAAATATTGTTAGAATATTTACAGCATGACTACTATTGTGAGACAACCCAGGAGCAAAACACAGGACACACAGGTTTTGTCCTTTAACACTGGTTTATATACAAGACTGCTATATACATACATAGACGTGTTAGGCAAATGCCAGGCAATCAATCAATCTTCAACTCTACACAGAGAACTACAATGGGGATAGAACACGAGGAGAGAGAGATGCCCTCACATGACCTCCCTTATATAAACAGCTTCTTAAAGTGGCAGTACCCTGCTGACTCATCCTCAGTTCGTCATCTTGGCTTACAGCCTTACAGCAGCTGGTCAGCTATTAAATCTTCATTACCTTAACGAGTATCTTATATGCCCAAGGATATTCCTTGGACAGTAAAGGTGACTAACAAACGACTACTGGAGCACATAACAGCAGGCATATAACTGGAAGGCAAAAATCACAAAACTTGCATCTTGCTTATTTTGGTCATGTCATGCGGGGGATTTCACTGGAAATGAAAGCAAGTTTGTTTGGAAGGCTTAGAGCTAAAAGGGAAGCAGGCCACCAAAGAAGATGGTGTCAAAGCTGACCCAAACCAGAGCACAGAACAAGTCAAAGAAATGGGACCTGGCCCCATGGAATCACCAAGAATCAGACATGACTGAATGGTTAATATAATCACCGTCATGTCCAAGGAGCAGCTTCAAATTGTTGAAAGAGATTTGAGGAATTATTTTACCGACAAAGAAACAAAGGGAGGCTAGTATAGATCTATGTCAAGCTCATTTAAGCTCTATTCAGCTAGCCATACCCTTCTGGGATTCGAACCCGGGGGTACTTATATATTAGGTAGATGTATTAACCTCCAAGCCACAACTTTGTTGGCTATACCTGGGGAGAGATTTTTCATTAGGGTGACCTGGTCTACCCAAATATGGGATGGAACATACTGCTTCCAATTTTGCCTTTCAGCCCCAATCCAGGGGCCTTCGCAGGCAGGTCCTTTCATGACAAACTATTTTGAGGAAGCAACTTTGCAAATGGACAACAAGCTTCAAACTTCAAGGCGTTATGGATAACTCCTACCATTTTTGTGAGAGGCAGAGGTTATAATCCCCTGGAGTAGGAAACTCAAGAGCATCTTGGGAGCTTCCATGCCTGCTTGATGTATGTCCTGCATTTGGCTTTGCTTTTCAGAAGATTTTGAGGCCTAAAACCCAGGAGGAGGCCATGCCAGGAAAGACAGCAAATGCCACCCTGGCATAAATTCCATAACTCACTGCAGAGAAGCGAGGGCCTGGTTCTCCTTCAGCGCCTGGGCAATGGCGTGGATCCCTTCATCATGCAGCAAGTTGGCCGCCAAGCTGGAAGAAACGCCCAAAGAAAGGAGGGTTTAAAAGGTGCACGGATGCTGTTGAGGATTTAGTTTCATCAGGGTATTTCAAAATAATATACTCGTTGCTTCCTGGTTTCTAGCCCCGTGCCTTTAATTGCGACACCAACTTGGCTCTCAAAAGTATCACAGCAATAAGTCTAGATCATGGTTGTCACACAGGCGCTTTTTTCAAGAGGCAACTGGACTTTCTGGTTTTTTTTCTTTGAAGACATTTCGGTGCTTAAGAAGCTGAAGAAGCTTCTGGGATAGAAGTGAAACATCTTCAAAGAAAAACCAGAAAGTCCAGTTGCCTCTTGAAAAAAAAGCACCTTTGGGAGATCAAAGCAATCATTAAATAGCGTCCAAATTTTTTAATATGGTGCTGTTGCAAGAAGTTTTGCTCTTCACATTTAGACCCACGATAAAATCTTTTTGAGAAATATCTCCCTAAGATCAAGTGTCCCAATAAACCAGTGAAACACAACCTCAATTCAACTAGCAACTTACAGTGCACAGAATGGGACAACTTGCACAGCCAACTCACCATGGCCAACTTTCTACAGTCAACTTGCCACAGCCAACTTACCGTGGGACAACTTCTCTGGAGGACAATTTAACAATTCTATTTCATTATTTAAAATAAATACAATTTTATTTTAATTTCTGCCATTCACATATCATTCTGACCCTCCCTTTGCATCCTTTAAGCTTTAATGATTCTATTCCACTTTTTCTTTGATGTTAGTATAACTCTTATCCTGTGGTGAGTTGGCCATGACAAGTACAACCATTCATTACAAAACAGACATGCAAAGTTTGAAGCTGAACATGGAAGGGACTCACTCCAGATTCTTCAGGGTACAATTAGCTCGCAGAGCATTGGCGATGGCTTGTGCTCCCTCTTGGCTTATGGAGTTTTCCCGTAGACTTTTAAAGAAAAGGAAGAGGAAACCGTTACTGGTGTTTTCTTACTACCTTCGTTTGGTGTGACACTCCAGTCTGACTTAAGAACATAGAAGAAGGTGGGGAGATCTGCATCCTTATGGTTCCCCTTTGTGATGATTTAATAGCTAATTGTTTTATTTACACGCCCCCAACAAGAGTATGAAGTAGTGGGCACGAGAAATGAATCATCCAGATATCCTAAGCATCTGATAATCTTTGGGGAGATATAATATTGTAAGTGTAAGTGTGCCGATGGAAGAGAAGATTCATAATTCAGGTTGAACTGTGGGGTCTTTGGGGTTCTCTGAGCTTGGTGGTTTTGTTATACAGACATTTCATTGCCACGATAGGTAACATCATCAGTGCCACTAATGAAAGGTCTGCTAGAAAACAACCAAGCTCAGAGAGCACCAAGGACCTCACAAATACAAGTGTATAGAATCACCTCCGTTGACTTTGGCCAACGTAGTAAACAGTCAGAGCCAACGGTATATTCTAAATATTCCTCCTTTCAGAATTGTAGGCAAAGGTGAGAAGACTTCATAGGAGTTAGCACTGGGCATATCACAGTATGGACTTACTTGAGGCTGGTGAGACCTTGGTTGCAGCAGAGAGCACGTGTGAGGGCTGTCACTCCGGTGTCGCTGATGGAATTGCTCTGGAGACTGAAATACACACAAAACCCAGGAAAATGAGAAAGATGCGCTTGATAGATCTCATTTTAATTGTATTCTTCCTGTTCTGTTTAAAGCTTTTTTTCACTTAACAACTGCAGTGATTAACTTAATAAGCCTGACAAAAAAGAGGGGCTTAAAATTGAACTTGATTCACTTAACAACTGCCTTGCTTAGCAACAGAAATTCAAGTCTCAATTATATATATATATTGATATCCCAGGTTTACTTTTTACAAACAACCCAAGCATATTTAACACATCTGCCTCCTCCTATTTTCCCCACAACAACAACCCTGTGAGGTGAGTTGGGATGAGAAGAGAATGAGTGATCAGCTGGCTTTCATGGCTAAGGTGGGACTAGAACTCCTGGCCACCTGGTGATTGGCCCAAAGACATCCAGCTGGCTTTCATGACTTAATGTGGGACTAGAATTCACCACCTCCTGGTCATTCACCCAAAGTTATTCATGGCTAAGGCAGGACTAGAACTCACCGTCTCCTGGCGATTGGCCCAAAGTCATTCAGTTGGCTTTTATGGCTAAGGCAGGACTAGAACTCCCCGTCTCCTGCTTTTTAGGCTGGTGCCTTAACCACTAGACCAAACTGTCTCTAGTCTCTTTCCAAGACAGAGAAAAAGTCACCCCAACAGATAGAGACCAGCAGGGCGAACCACTTACTCCAGGGTTAGGAGGGTATGATTCAACCTTAGTCCTTCAGCCAAAGCTGCCGCACCCTGGTCGCCAACACAGTTTCCCGACAAACTACAAAATGAAGAGAAAGGAATGGAAGTCAATAAGCCACCGGTTGATTTAAGCCTGTAGAAGGACACTTTCACGAACGATTATAAATCGAAGTTCTCACAGACTTGATTTCCCTTCCATCTGATGGATAGGGTTATCATCCCACCAAGGGAGAAAGAGATTTATTTATTTAAGAAAATTTATATATGGCTGCCCAACTAATTCTTAGGATCTCCGGGAAGCTTGGAAAGATAAAAAACTCAATAAAATTACAATAAAAAAGCAACAACCCCACCCACCCTCACCTCCTTGGCAAAAACAATCAATCAAATAAGCCATTTGATGGGCTCCGTCCTTCTCTGGAGTCCCCAGGCCTGTTGCAACTAGTCCAAAGGTAAAGGTGAAGGTTCCCCTAGCACATCTGTGCTACTCGTTTCCGGCTCTAGGGGGCGGTGCTCATCTCTGTCACAAAGCCAAAGAGCCAGCGCTGTCCAAAGACGTCTCCGTGGTCATGTGGCCAGCATGACTAAACACCAAAGGCGCATGGAACGCTGTTCCCTTCCCCCCAAAGGGGTCCCTATTTTTCTACTTGCATTTTTTAATGTGCTTTCGAACTGCTAGGTTGGCAGAAGCTGGGACAAATAACGGGAGCTCACTCCGTTACACGGTGCCAGGGATTCGAACCACTGAACTGCCGACCTTTCTAATCGACAAGCTCAGTGTCTTAGCC
The DNA here is from genome assembly GCF_049901715.1 of Pseudonaja textilis. Taxonomy (NCBI): domain Eukaryota; kingdom Metazoa; phylum Chordata; class Lepidosauria; order Squamata; family Elapidae; genus Pseudonaja; species Pseudonaja textilis. The sequence goes on from NC_142003.1 coordinate 9,966,747, forward strand.
ACTGAGCCACCATGTCCGATAGCATGTACACACACACACACACACACACACACACACACGCACCCACACAGAGTGTATACACTAGCATGTAGAACCAGGGCTTCAGGGCCTGTGAAAGAGGATAGGATAGGATAGGATAGGATAGGATAGGATAGGATAGGATAGGATAGGATAGGATAGGATAGGATAGGATAGAAGATAAAACAGAACAGAACCAGAATAGAACAGAACAGAACAGGAATAGGAAAGAATAGAATGGAATGGAATGGAATGGAATGGAGTAGAATAGAGTAGAGTAGAGTAGAGTAGAGTAGAGTAGAGTAGAGTAGAGTAGAACAGAACAGAACAGAACAGGAATAGGAATAGGAATAGGAAAGAGTAGAGTAGAGTAGAGTAGAGTAGAATAGAATAGAATAGAATAGAATAGAATAGAATAGAATAGAATAGAATAGAATAGAATAGAATAGAATAGAATAGAATAGAATAGAATTCTTTATTGGCCAAGTGTGACTGGACACATAAGAAATTTGACTTGGTGTAAATACTCTCAGTGTACATAAAAGAAAAGATACCATTAGTCAGGAGTCGAGAATCATAAGGTACGACACTTAATGATAGTGTGAAAATGGGGGCCAATCTTTTCTCTGCAGGGAGGATGTTCCACAAGGAAGGAGCCACCACAGAGAAGGTCCTTCTTCTTGGTCCTATGAGATGGACCTCCTTAGGAAAAGGGATCTGTAGTAGTCCCTGCCTCCCTGCTCTAGTGAGTTGGGTAGTAGATGCGACCAGGAAAAGGCAGAAGATGGATTCAACCTTGACACATCCTGTTCCCAAATGCAACCCTTCCGATGGCTTGTTGTGTGGTCTGAGTCCCACAATAGGTGTGTGGCATCCTGATTCCCATTATAATGCGACCGAGTTCACACTACAACGCCCATATCATTATTTTCCCCTTCTGCAAATCCCCATGGATTTGGATCTTGCAAATGGCCACCATCTATGGTTAATTACCCCTGCCCCGACCTTCTTGCCTCCCCCCATGACTAAGGGGGTGGGGCATTCCGTTTCTCACTCCTCACATGAGGTCCTTGAGCCCCCAGTTCCTCTTCAGGGCTTCGGCCAGCTGCTTTGAACCTTGCGGTCCTACCTCATTCTTCTGGAGGCTGGGAAAGGAGAAGGAGAAGGACTTCGTTAATGGGTCCAGACGTGGAGCACTGTCCTTCTAAGTAGTGACTCTCTACTTCAAAAGAGGCCCTTGGCTATTTAGGATCAGGAAAGGGTCTTTTCTAATTTGAGGAAGGGTATGTCACCAACTCTCCCTTCCTCATCTGTCTAACTGTCTGTCTGTCTGTCTGTCATCTCTCTCTCTCTATCTTCTCTATCTGTCTACCTATCATCTATCATTATCTTTCTATTATTATATGTATATCTATCATCTGTCTGTCTATCTGTCTCTCTAATCTATCATTATCATTATCTATCTATCTATCTATCCATCTATCTATCTATCTATCATCTATCTATCTATTATATCATTATCTGTCTGCCTGCCTGCCTGCCTGTCTCTCTCTCTCTCTCTCTCTCTCTCTCTCTCTCTGTGTGTGTGTGTGTGTATATATATATATGTAATCTATCATTATCTGTCTGTCTGTCTATCTCTATCTAATCTATCATTATCTATCTATCTATCTATCTATCTATCTATCTATCTATCTATCTATCTCTCATTATCTATCTGTCTGTCTGTCTCTGTCTCTGTCTCTCTCTGTCTCTGTCTCTCTTTTCTTTCTTTCTTTCTTTCTTTCTTTCTTTCTTTCTTTCTTTCTTTCTTTCTTTCTTTCTTTCTTTCTTTCTTTCTTTCTTTCTATCTATCTATCTATCTATCTATCTATCTATCTATCTATCTATCAATCATCTATCTCTATCCATTTATTTGTATCCCATTTTTATTATTTTAATAAGGCGACAAATCCTCCTAATCCTCCCTCCTCCTATTTTCCCTACTACAACAACCCTGTGAGGCGGGTTGGGCAGAGAGGGAGAGAGTGGCCCAAAGCCCCCTAACGCCCTTTCAGGGTCTCTTGCTTTCTCCTGCCTTAAACCATTGGACCAAACCTGGCTCTTTTAACACGATGCCAAGGAGGAGGAGGACGAGAGCAAAGGAAGGGCCTCTCTGCAGAATGGCTGCTTTGGAATTGCGAACAAGCCCTCCAGCAGCAGACAGGCGTTGAGGGTCCATCACTGCAGAGAAAGAGCTGGGAGGGATCGGGTCCCCCCAGCACTACTTTGGAGTAGGGGACTGCCACCTTGGAGCAGGGGACTGCACTGCTTTGGAGCAGGGGACTGCCACCTTGGAGCAGGGGACTGCCACCTTGGAGCAGGGGACTGCACTGCTTTGGAGCAGGGGACTTCAACCTTGGAGCAGGGGACTGCACTGCTTTGGAGCAGGGGACTGCCACCTTGGAGCAGGGGACCGCCATCTTGGAGCAGGGGACTGCACTGCTTTGGAGCAGGGGACTGCCATCTTGGAGCAGGGGACTGCACTGCTTTGGAGCAGGGGACTGCCACCTTGGAGCAGGGGACTGCAACCTTGGAGCAGGGGACTGCACTGCTTTGGAGCAGGGGACTGCAACCTTGGAGCAGGGGACTGCAACCTTGGAGCAGGGGACTGCAACCTTGGAGCAGGGGACTGCAACTTTACGAGTTGCGGACTTCCAACTCCCAGAATTCCTCAGCCAGCGCATGCTGCCTGGGAAGGGACAGAGTGCAAATGATGCCATGTGGCAACGATGGGTGCAAACTCACTGCAGCGTCATCAGCGTTTGGTTGCTGGCGAGCACCTCGGCCAGGCCTGCTGCCCCTTTGTCCTTGATCAGGTTGCTTTGGAGGCTGGAGGAAGAGAATGGCTTGTGAGAAGACATCCGGTCAAGCACCCAGGTAGTCCTCAACATACAGCCCTTCCTTCAATGGTATAGGTTCTCCTGCTTGAGCAGGGGGTTGGGCTGGAAGACCTCTAAGGTCTCCTTCCAGCTCCTATTCTATTCTAAATGAGAAACCATGCAAAGTCACAACTCTGATGAAAATAGGGGCTTATGACCAAATCCTCCCATCTACGACCGTCATAGAGCGGTGGAGCCGTGGCGGTGCGGTATTGCAGGCTAACTCACGGCTTGTTGCCAGCTCAAGGTTGACTCTGCCTTCCATCCTTCCGAGGTCATTAAATGAGGACCCAGATTGTTGGGGGTGACAGGCTTGACTCTGTAAACTGCTTAGAGAGGGCTGGAAAGCACCGTGAAGCGGTATATACATCTAAGGGCTATTGCTATTGTATCCCCACACTCCTCTGATCAAACTTTGATCGCTGGGCAACCAGCATTTATTTAGGAAGGTTGTCACACCCTGAAGTCAATTTGTGATCATCATTTGTAACCTTCCTAGCCAGCTCCGGACAACCAAAGTCAAGGGAACAAGTTGAATTCGCGGAACAATTGCAGGATTCACAACAACCACGGTGAAAAAATAAATCGAGCATGATGCCTCCTTTAACATCCGTCTTGCTCGGCCATGGAAATTCTGCTCTCAGCTGTGGTTGTAAGTTGAGGACTGCCTACACAAGGCTTGTGGGTTCAAGGCCGAGAAAGTGGGGTTGTCCTTACTTGAGCGAGAGCAAGCGTTGGTTGTTTTTCAGGGAGTCAGCCAGTGCCTTCGCTCCGTTGGGCCCGATGGCGTTGCCCCGAAGACTAGCAGAGGGAAAGAGAGGAAAATTAGCCACACAGTGATCATCTCTGGACTTTGCTATCATCCTGGAAGCAGGATTTTTTTAAAGTGCTTTTTAAAATATGATATATTTTTTTTAAAGCAGAGATAGAAGTTTCTCGGTTGAGTGATGCTTAGAGGGTGGATCTCTCATCCCACAATCAGGAGACCGGATAGAGACTGATATTTCTCTCTGTGGACTCAATGAGAATATATCTGCTGCATAAAACTTCTCGTTGGCAACAGGAAGGGCATCCGGCCAGTAAACACTCAGCTCCATTCAGTTGCCCAGTCTCCATCCCTGTAAGGGATTGTGGGGTTGTTCAAAGAAGATGATGATGATAACGTTTTCTCTGTTGGGGTAGGCTCAACTCAATGGCAGCCAGTTGCTGACCCCTCTCGAAGCGCCACAATGTTTTTTAATCCCATAAAATACTTACTCCAGCGCTAAAAGGCTCCTGTTGACCATCAGGGATTTAGCCAGAGCTTTTGCTCCTTTAGTGCCAATCTGGTTTTCTGCCAAGCTGCCAAAAAACAGGCAATTAAAAAAATTAAAGGCGTTTTAAAGGCGTTTTTTTTTTTAAATCTCTCAGTTCACTAGTGAAGGCCAAATATGGCTTTTTAGGCTGGTGCTTCGGTATGTATTCTATTTTCCAATGAGACAAACCGAAACAGGAAGATCAGAAACAGATAATCAGAGTTGGAAGGGACCTTGTAGGTCATCTAGTCCAACCCCCCGCCCAAGCGGGAGACCCTACACCATTTCTGACAAATGGCAGTCCAGTCTCTTCTTGAAAGCCTCCAGGGATGAAGCTCCCACAATTTCTGAATAGCAGAATAATAACAGAGTTGGAAGGGATCTTGTAGGTCATCTAGTCCAACCCCCGCCCAAGCAGGAGACCCTACACTATTTCTGACAAATGGCAGTCCAGTCTCTTTTTGAAAGTCTAAGTAATGATCATTTCATTACAATTTATCAGAATATTCAGACAAAAGGGTTGCCTCTCATTCAAAGAGGAAACCCCAATCCTTAGCTTACTTCCTCTTTTATAGTTAACATAACAAAGAAAAATGAAAGTTGATCAGACAGGTAAAAGGAACCACCAGTGACATGGAGTCAGACATGTTACATATTTGCATCCCATAGTATTAAGCATTTTCATTAAAATGAGGTCTGATGTCAGAAAGGGGAGATTAAACCAAACCCCAATTGGTACTAACCAACTTTTTCTTATCTGGAACTAACCTCCAGCTTGTTTATCAGTTTAGAAATGTTAGAAGCTAATTAACCCAAGCATCATTTTAAAAGAGAAAAAATAAATAAAATTAAAATACAAAATAACTATGTTAGCAGTGTGCAGTAGCAGCCAAAAAAACCAATGCAATCCTAAACTGCATTAACAGAGGGATACAATCAAGATCAAAGGAGGTACTAACACTAATCTCTAAAGCCTTAAGGCCACACTTAGAGCATACACTTTTGGTCACCACATTATAAAAAAAAGTTGTTGAGACTCTAGAAAAAGTGCAGAGAAGAGCAACCAAGATGATTAGGGAACTGGAGGCTAAAACATATGATGAACGGTTGCAGGATCTGGGCATGGCTAGTCTAGGGAAGAGAAGGACCAGGGGAAACAGGATAGCTTCTTCCAATATTTGAGGGGCTGCCACAGAGAGGAAAAAAGGGTCAAGCTATTTTCCAAAGCAGCCGAAGGCCAGACAAGGAATAATGGACGGAAACTGATCAAGGAGAGATTCAACCTGGAAATAAGGACCAATTAATACGACAAGACAGGTTCCTTGTGTGTCCAATCACACTTGGCCAATAAAGTATTCTATATTCTATATATTCTAGAAGTCTTGCAAGATATTTTGTTATCATCTCCTTTTTACAGTTGTCTGTCTATCATGATCACTCTTGACCTTTATCTCAATTTGTACTTTGCCTATAGAGCCAGCTATGACCTCTACTTAACCCCTACACGGCCCCATGGGAGTCTGACAACAGCCAATAGAATGCATGTTCTTGCACAGGAACAGGAAGCTCAAGGGCAAAGCCCAAGAGAAGGCATAAATGCCACCCACACTCAACTCCATGTGGTCAGCTGCACCAGAACTACAAACATGTCAATAAATGGACCCTCTTCCCATTTAATCCCCAGCCTCCATTTTGTCTTTCTCCCAGCTTGGAACTGAACCAGATGGATATTTCTTCCCACACCATCTAAAAAAATGTCACGCTCAATTGAAGCAACTACAACCCAATCATTTACAAGACAGTTTCGATCCCTATCTATAAGAAATTATTCCTCAAAATATAATCTTCTTTTCCTTCAAATTATAGTGTCAGAGAAGATATCAATGGTCATCAATCATAAGAAACTGCATTATGAAGTATTTATCCTTTATTGCCTTATAAGTAATATAATAAAAGGCTTGGAACATCAAGAATTTTTTTTTGTCCTGTCTCAATATGGCACTGCTAGAAATCAACAGAGATAGGATCAAGATAGACCAAGGAAGGAGAAGTAGAAAATGAGCCATCTCCTCCATCTCGGTTACGAGGTTGCAATCTTATTGTCAGAAGAGGGAGCGTTGCTATGATTTCATCCCCAAACATGGATATTTTCTTCCCCACAAAGGGGATAATTCTGACAGCTACTAATCATTTCCAAGCATGGAAACAGAAATCATCAGGCATTTTTTCCCCCCGGGTACCAAAAAGGCTCAATTTTTAAAAACAGCAAGCAACACCATTTTTAAGCATGGAATTCCACCCCAAATCTCGTCCTAACTGTCCATTTTTGCATTAGGGTTCAAAAAAATTTTTGCCTCTCCGGGCGCCATTTTTCCGGACCGTGGATAAAATGCTCATGTACAATCCTCTACAGAGAATAAGAGAGAGAGAAAGAGAAGAAAGAAAAAAGAAATAAGAAAGGAAAGAGAAGAAAGAAAAAAAGAGAGGGAGAGAGAGAGAATTGTCCTGTCGATGAGAAATACCTGAGTCTTTGAATCTGGCAGTCTTTCCCACTCAGCACGCTGCTGAGGAGATCCATGGCCGCGTCTTTCAACTGGTTGCAATCCAACCTTGCAGGCAAAAAAAGGCGAAAAACAAAGCATTTCCCATTAATCCAAGTTGGAGAGAAGGAAGAAATTATCTGATTATTTGGATTATTTGAGCGCGGATAGAGAAATAGAAAGTTTCCAGTGGTTGTGAAAAGGGGGCTGGGTGAGTGTGAACCTAGTCGATAATCCGTCTTGAACCTACGTTGAATTGTTGGCTTGAAAAGGAAGACGAAGACTGGACAGAAGAGGGAGTTTCAAATTCTAGTTTTCTTCAGCCGGATGCCTGTGGAGATTCTCCGTCGTCCAGGTCTTGGTTGTCACAAAGATGTTCTTTTCCCCCGCCCAAAAGGCAATTAGACTTTCTTGGGGGTTTTTTGGTCTGGAAAATGTTGCGCTTCTTTTCCAAGAAGCTACTTCTGAACTAAAGAACTGGAGAAGCTTCTTGGATGAGAAGTAAAACGTTTTCAAACAAAAAAAATGGAACAAAAACCAAGCAAGCCCTTTGAAAGAAGAAAGTGCCTTTGGGACATGAGCCCTAGAAATTCCCAGACGCAATCCGAGAAGGGTTATTGGGGAAGCGGGTAAAAGTACTGAACGAGAAGAGGGAAGGTCCAAGTTTTAATTCACCTCTGCCATGGAAGGTCCATGGGGATGTTGGATCTCCCTCTCAACCAAGGAGGTGTGATGGTGTAATGGGGAATGCTTCTGTTGTGGGAGAAAATACCAGGAGAGAGAACTTTGTGCACCACCATGGACTCCTGAATGAAAGACAAGATATGCCTCTAATAACTATCTAAATCAAGGCTCCTCAAACTCGGCAACTTTAAGACTTGTGGACTTCAACTCCCAGAATTCTTCAGCCAGCTTCCTTCTTGGATTGCTTCTGGGAATTTCGATGGCTGAGCTCCAGAGGTGCTTTTTTCTTTCAAAGGGCTTGCTTGGTGTTTTTGTTGTTGTTGTTGTTTGAAAACATTTTACTTCTCATTCAAGAAGCTTCTCCGGTTCTTTAGTTCAGAAGTAGCTTCTTGGATAAGAAGCACAACATTTTTCAGACAAAAAAAAACCCCAAGAAAGTCTAGTTGCCTTTTGGGGTGGGGGTGGGGAACATCTTCAGGACAACCAGGACCTGGATGATGGAGAATCTCCACAGGCATCTGGCTGAAGAAAATTCGAATTTGAAACTCCCTCTTCTGTCCAGTCTTCGTCTTCCTTTTCAAGCCAACAATTCAAGATAGGTTCAATTCTGGGAGTTGAAGTCCACAAGTCTTAAAGTTGCCAAGTTTGGAGACCTCTGATCTAAATAATCAAGCTCTGGGGAGCCTCGTCTCGTTTCAAATCCTGGATAATAAGACCTACCTGAGACTGCGGCAGTAAAGAATCTGAGAGAGAAGACTTTGCAGGATGCGGTAAGTGAGACAATTGGAGAGATTGGCTTCTTCCACACACGCCTCGGATGTCTGCAGAACGTAAGCCAAGGCGGAGCAATTCATGGGGGTCAAGGTTCCAGCTAAGTTCTCGGTTTTCATGGCCTCCTCAACGTTGGCAGCCACCTCTGTGTGTTGAAGCTCATGTAAACACCGCATGAGGTTCACCGTCCTGCAGGAGACAACTTGGTCCACTCCCAGGAAATTCTGGAAGAGGCCCACCACGTGACTCCAGTAGCTGTGGTGCTCGTCCCTCACCAGGAACCAATCGGACAAGACTTTGTTTACCTGTGAGGAAAGGAGACCCACAAGGAAGCGTATAAAAATGTCCAGGTGTCCATCCTCAGATTGTAAGGATCTCTGGATGGCATTTTTTACGTGGTTGACAAAGCCCAGCTTGGGCCAAGACATGCCACTTTCAACAAAGAGGTCAAAGAGGGCACGCTTTGCCACAGAATAATAATAAGTAGCCGCTAGATATTCCTGAAACGTTAAGTGGGAGAAATAATAGATGCTAGAAAATGGAGTCTCTTCCTTAAGCAAGATCCTACTGGTCAAGCTGAAGTGAAGGGAAGAGAGGTCGACTCCATAGGCTTTCATGTCCTGCTCAAAAAACATGTACTTTCTCTTGATGAGGCTATAGAAGGCCAGTCGGCCCAACCCGTTCATCATCTTCTTGTAGTTGTTCACCATTGGCTCAATCCGGAGGACTTCCTTCTGCTTCCCTTGCCAATCACCGCACAGCAATATTTTAAAGTAATAGGAATAGATTTCCGACAAAGTCTTTGGCACCGCTGAAGTTTCGGGAGGGTGGTCAGTCCTCGTTAGAAAATAGCCCATCGACGAGCCGCAGATGCAGCAAAATGCTGGCACAGTGCAGAGAGCATACAAGGATCGGTTGTTCTTGAGATGTTGCCTCACAGCGTCTGCTAAGCTTTGGTTTTCACTGAACATGTGGTCTAAATAGTTTTTGATTTCTGTATCTCCAAAACCTTGGACTTCGGTCAATCGGTCCACAAGACCCCCTGGGATTTGGGTGGTTGCGGTTGGTCGGGAAGTAATCCAGACGGACACCTTTGGCAAGAGGTGGCCTCTGATGATGTTGGTGATTAGGTTGTCCACTTGGGTTTCCTTCTGGGAGTCTGTGCAAACCGTTGCGTTGGAAAAATCTAGAAGGGTCTTGAATTCGTCTAGTCCATCCAGGATCAGAAGGGTCCTGGCACTGCTCATGGGAAGAAGGCTCAGGTCCATTAAATGGGGGGCTGCTAACCTGACCAGCTTCTCAGCCGAGAGTTTTTCGTAAGCGTTCAGTTCCCGGAAGGTGAGAGGCAACACGAACATGAAATTTTTGCTTATCTCCCTCTTGGCCCAAGCGTGGACGAAGAATTTGACCAAGGTGCTCTTGCCGATTCCTGCCACACCAATTGTCACTAAGACCCGTGGAGGTCTGTTGAACTTGGAGAGAGGCAGGAAGAGCTTCTCCAAGGGGATCTTTTTGGAGGCGTTCCTTAAGCCATTGGTGGTTTCAATCTGTACGAAATCGTGTTGCTTCTGCTGGAGATCGCTCAGCCCTTCCAAGAGGAGGACATCGGTCAACCTCTCCAAAGGGATGAGTTCTGGGTTAGCACCACACCAGGTCTGAAGACCTTCAATGTGCCTTTGGACCATTGGTTCTGCGAAGAAAGAAGGAAGAGAATGACCAAGCGACCAGGGATTCAGGAATATCGTATCAGGAATTGGGGCATTTGTCTAATAGGCCACAGATGGCAGGCAAGACCTTCCCTATAGTTCAATAAGGCTGAAGCGGAGGGCTCTCTTCTAAATACATTCTTTCTTTTTCATGAATCAAACAGCATGAGGCTCAGCACTAAAAGCTACAAAGTCAGTTGCTAGATGTTTAAGGCTTTGAAAGGTTATACTGGTAGTCCCCTCCAAAACTCTGAACTGAAGGGACTGGAGACAATTCTATCAGTCAGTGTTGGCTTCAATGGGAAAGGGAAGTTCAAGTTATATCTTCTTGATATATTTAGAATCTCCCATATGGGGAAGAAGCCTAAAGCAATATCCATGCAAGGCCAGGAGTGGTTGAAGCATCTTGAAAGAAATGTGATCCATGGAGTAAAGTTTTTTTTCCCTTTTGCTAAAAGTTGTTTTCATCTTGAGGTTAAAGACTATCAGGACAAACTCTTCAAAACTGTCAAGATGGCTCACATACAAAAGTATTTTTCTTAACCCTCAACGAAGGAGGAGGATGGGGGGAGGAGGAGGAGGAGGAAGAAGAAGAAGGAAGAAGGAAGAAGAAGGAAGAAGGAAGAAGGAAGAAGAAGAAGAAGAAGAAGAAGAAGAAGAAGAAGAAGAAGAAGAAGAAGAAGAAGAAGAAGAAGAAGAAGAAGAAGAAGAAGAAGAAGAGAGAAGAGGAGGAAGAAGAGGAAGAAGAAAAAGAAAAAGAAAAAGAAAAAGAAGAGGGAGGAGTAGGAGTCACAAGATGTAAGCTATTCCAAGCTGTTTTTTGCAGTTGACAAAATCCTGTTAGTCAATTGCAAAAGGCAGCTTTATCTGGAACAGCTTACATCCTGCGAGGATAACCTGAACACCGTCAAACAACATCTGCTTATTCCAGGTCTTTTCGGAAGAACTCAACAGGTGGGCAAAAATGCCAAATTCAGCCTAAACTTCTGGATAGACCGAGAATGTGTCCCCTAGTAAGAGTATCTACTCACCATCCATCAGAGGTTTGCTGGGATCATTAGCTGCAATGGGGCGTTGACTGCATGTAGCAGACAAATTCCACCACGTTCACCCTTCACAACCCTCTACTTGATGCATCACATGGAAGGTCTTATTGGAAAAGTCCTTATTCATGATTCTGAAGGAGGAAAAAAAAAAGATTATTGCTAAGGCAGGAGATGAAAAGTTGCTGTTTTCAATCTTTTCAGTAAAAGATTCACCATTTCTTCTCTTTACTTCTATTGTTATAGGTTCTTCTATGGTCCTAATAAAAGGGAAAGGTGAAGGTTCCCCTCGCACATCTGTGCTACTCTTTTTCGGCTCTAGGGGGCGGTGCTCATCTCCATTACAAAGCCAAAGAAGAGCCAAGCGCTGTCCAAAGACGTCTCCGTGGTCATGTGGCCGGCATGACACCGAAGGCGCACGGAACGCTGTTCCCTTCCCATCAAAGGGGTCCCTATTTTTCTACTTGCATTTACATGCTTTCCAACTGCTAGGTTGGCAGAAGCTGGGACAACTCACCCCGTTACGCGGCACTAGGGATTCGAGCCGCCAAACTGTCGACCTTTCTGATCGACAAGCTCAGCATCTTGGCCACTGAGCCACCACGTCCCTATGGTCCTAATAGCAGTGGTCTCAACAACCCTCTAAAAGGATGCAAATGACCAGCTGTCCGCAAGGAGTATAAATCCTTCCATTCTCCACCATCCAGTCAGAGTTGAAGAAGCTTCTTGGTCAAAGAAAAACAAGAAAGTCCTGTTGTCTCTTGAAAAAAGCCCCTTTGGGCCAACAATATTTAATATTTCAAAAAAAGCAAAATGTTTTGGTCGTTAGTGGCTTGGGACAGCGAAAGAAAAAAAGAAAAATGAGCTATTGAAAATGATTATATTGTATTGTTTTTCTTTTTTCACTTTGTTTCAATGTCCCTCTTTTCCGCACCTGCGCGTGCTTTACTATTGTCTTGAAGAACGGCTGAATGTGTAGGAAAAAAATTCATATTAAGGAGAAAAAGAAAACCCACACAGCTACAACTGCAAAAGGACTCAAATAGTCCCCTCTCTTCAGGAAAAATATATATACAAAACTCCTCCACAGAAAAGCTCTGCCGGGCAACCCAAATGGTGGCTGGACAGGACTCCAAAACAAAAACATGAATTTGCATTTTGTATCATAAATACCATTAACGATTCTCGCTCTCCATTTTGTGAAGCTTCCTCAGTATTTGATTCTTGGGATTCGGAGTTAAAGCTACGAATGTTTCCTGAAAACATCATTTTCCCTTGCTGTTGTACTAAATTTAAAACTGAACAAAACTATTCCTCTCTGGTTGCACATCCCATGTATACATCTCCACATCAGCTGCCACAAGATGCTATCATGTGACTGCTCTGAGAGGACACACAACCATCTTAAGTTTTGAAGGAACAGGCCAAATCTTGGCTACCCCGTTGTCAGGAATAGCTTGTCCATCTTGTGACTTTTGGCTCCGTTATCGGCAGAGAAATTTGAAATAGTTTTTGCTTTCTCCTGTTCTTTTTAAACCCTTCTCCCACTCCCAAAATACAGGTTATGACCACAAGTGAGCCCATAATTTCGGTTGTGTAGTGAGACCCTTGTTAGGTGAATTTTGCCTCATTTTACCACCATTCTGGCTACCGTTGTTAAGCAAATCATTGCAGTTGGTAAGTTAGTAACATGGTTGTTAAATGAATCTGGCTTCCCCATTGACTTTGCTTGTCAGGAGGTCGCAAACATTGCAACCGTTGTAAATATGAGTCGGTTGCCAAGTGTCTGTATTTTGATCACCTGACCATGGGGATGTTACAACGGTCGTAAGTGTGAAAAATGGCCATAAGTCCCCCTTTTTCAGTGCCGTTGTAACTTTGAATGGTTACACAATCATATGAGATTTAGCTGGAAAGGACGAAATAAAACTCCAAGACGGGCCCTGCAAAGATCAATTCTAAAAGAGGATGAACTGTAGATCTCAAATGGAAACTGGGGTTCTTTTTCAAAGAAAAGAAGAAAGAAGACACATCCCTACAAATTCTCTGGGACACAGCAAAGACTTACATGAGAGGGATGGCCATAGCATACATGGCAAAAAATAATAATAATAAAGAAAAAAAGCAACAACAGAGAACCCTAGAAGGAGAGTATAAAAGATTGGAAACAGAACTCCAGGAAGAACCACACACACAAAAAAAAGAAATTTAAAACAGCAAACGGACCTAATCAAACACATCTACTTGAGAAAGAAGAACTACCACGACAACTAACAAAGACAAAACAAAACTTCTTCGAGAATGCCAATAAACCGGGAAGATGGTTAGCCTATAAACTGAGGAAACAGAGAGAAAAAAAGGTTGAATCACCAAATTACAGAATGATCAAGGGAAGATATGCCATCAGAAAGAGGAAAAAATTAATAAAAATTCAGGGGTTCTCTGAGGAATACTTACATTTCTTGAAGTTCCTTCGGGGCTCCTTGAAACTTTCATTTTAAATCCAACTTCCACTTATTGAAAGCCACACTTCTGGATTTTGAGCACTTCACTTTTGAATATGTGTCCTTGTTTAGAAGTTTTGAACAAAGAGGTCCTGCCTGGATTCCATGGTTTCCAACCACTGAGAGTTTTTATGATAAAAGGTAGATCCAAGTGTCTTTTGGGATGCCCTCGGTCCAAGAATAAAATTGAGATGAGGCTAATTCGTGTTGCAAAAAACAGCTTTTTCTTGTCACTGAATTGCTGATATGGTTCCAGTAACGTTGCGTTATCTTTTTTAATGATTTTTTTTTTTGGTTCAGAGTTTCACTATTCACCTCTTCCTGTGCTGCGGGGTCTAATTTGATCTTCCTTCCTGTTTGCTGCATAGGCTACAAGGCAACCTGGTGCAGTGAGGTAGCCACCAAGGAGCAACGTAACGGAGTGTGAACCACAGTGGCTTGGTTGATGCTACCAGACTGTGGCAAAAAGGAGGAGGAAGAAGGAAGGAAAGAAGGAGGAGGAGGAGGAGGAAGAGGAGAAGGACTATGGGGTTCTTGGTGATAACTGAGCTTGGTTTTCTTGCAAATGTTTCATGACCCAACTAGGTAGCATCATCAGTGCTAGTAGAAGGTAGGGTTTGTGGAGAGGAAGAGGAGGAGGAGGAGGAGGAGGAGGAGGAAGAGGAAGAGAAGAAGAAGAGGAGGAAGAAATTATTATTATTATTATTATTATTACTATTACTATTACTATTATTGTCACAACTACCATCTGCCTGTAGCAAAGAACTGGTGGGATCATAAGCATGAGAAAGTGGTTGAAAATGAGCATGGAAAACTACCGTGGGACTTCCAAACACAGACTGAGAAAGTTTTGGAACACAACACCCCGGATATCACAATTGTGGAGAAGAAAAAAGTGTGGATCGTCAACTTTGCCATACCTGGTGACAGCAGAATCGACGAGAAATAATTTGAAAAAGTCACCAGATATCAGGACTTGAGAATCGAACTGCAGGGACTCTGGCATAAACCAGTGCAAGTGGTTCCATTGGTACTCGGCACACTGGGTGTGATTTTACTTTTAAGTAAAATTTTACTTTTAATAAAAACAAGCCTCTGTTATCTGAAGCAGGTCTTGTTTTCATTTATGGAAGGTCTCTTAGGAAGTTGCTAAGCAAGCTGTTATCTTTATCTAATAGGTTGGAAATACAGTAAAAAATGTCTTAAATCATTCATGCAAAACGGTTTTTATTTTTAATTTTATCAAGAATTTCCTTTTTCCCATGTTTTTAATTTTATCCACTTTCCTTTTTTTCATTTCACAATCATATCCATCCACAGAGTTAGTATGGTGAATGAAACCAGACCTGTTTGGTCTTTTGGAGCAGGGATCACCAACCTTTTGGACCTCAGGCACCACCAAACTCATAATTTTAAATCCCAGGGACCACTAACAGGTTCTGTGGGTGTGGCCTAATTTGTGGGTGTGGCTTGGTGGTTGTGACTGGCTGGGCATGGCTTGTATGTAAATATTATAAATATTTATATAAATATTTAATTTTTTATTTAAAAAAGAGCAACTTTTACCCAAAATCAGGCAAAGCAGGCAGGCAAATTGATTTGCTCAGAGAATCACAGATTCATTCAGAGATCTATCTGCCATTGGCTAGCTCAGACTGTCACATAAAATTATAATATTTGCTAGCAAGCAAACTCACAAAATTAACTCACAACACACCATGTATGTAAAGATTGAATTTTTTATTTTTAAAAAAACCAATTTTTACTCAAAATCAGGCAAAGCAGGCAGGCAGATTGAGTTGATCACTGAATCATTCAGTTATCTATCTATCTGCCATCGGCTAGCTCAATCTGTCACATAAAATTTGCTTGCCCTGAGTCTGCACTGAATAATAGAACCTTCAGTCCTAAGGGAGGTTCGGCTGTGCCCAAAAGCAGAGCCAAAGATCTAAAGACTAGCTAGAAAGCAAGAAATTTCCTGCTTCCTGTCTAATCTAAATCTCCCAGCTGATGGTCAGAAAAAGGAAAAATAGCAATTTAGCAGGCAAGTTTGCCAAGTAAGGAGTGAGTGGGCAGGGAGGATTCCCACGAGCCATGTGGGTGGCGCAGCCTTGTGTTTCTGCGCAGCCCGGATTAATTGCTTTGGGGGAGGGGTGCTCTGGGGGTGAGATTTCTCTGCATTCCACCAAAATTTTCTCACGGACCACCAGTGAGCCACTGCCCACTGGTTGTCGACCACTGTTTTGGAGCAAGGAAAAATTCGTCTCCATGGGCTGAAAACTACTTGATTCCATTCTGGTTCATATAATTAATGGATGGCTAGCTGGTTATTTTAAAATTCACAACTTTTTAGGAATCAGTGACCCTAGGTTCAAACACAGAAAGCCAACCAGTTTGCTGATGATGCATAATTGGGCTGGATCCAGATGTTACTAACAAGATATTGTCTATCGAAGTTCAGCTTACATGCTTTGTCTACCCCAATTCGACCTCTGTTTTCCCATTCTTTGGTAACCATCAGGCGTGCTTTGAACAAACAGATATTACGTAGACATTGGGTATTTGATTGGCTTCCTCTTCTTGGCATTCTCCAGATGTGCTAGTGTTTCAATACCCAGCGACTGGAATGCTAGAAATTTTATTTATTTATTCTGCAACTGTACATGGCCACCCCTTTAACCAAATAATTCTGGACTGAACCAGGGGGTCAATCTTTGGTCAGAGTAGATAAAGTTACATCTCCCAAATGGGTGAAGTAGTTTATTTGATTTTTTTTTAAAAAAAAATATTGTGGTAAGTTGATTTTAGACCTTATGCTACGGTTTCCACCACCTTCCTGTTTTAAAATGGCAAGAAATGGCTTCTTCAGTTTTCAGCAGTCAGAGTGCATTCATATTTGCAAAAAAACAAATGGTTGCAGCACGCCTGGTCCTCAGTTGAACTGACAAACTTCACTCAATTCAAGTGTGCCGCTGAGCATTAAAAAGCAATGTGTTTGAAGTCAAATTGTGTTGAATATTGTGTACTCTGAAAATGGTTGCTCATTCAACCTAGGTCCCTTTCTTTCTTTCTTTCTTTCTTTCTTTCTTTCTTTCTTTCTTTCTTTCTTTCTTTCTTTCTTTCTTTCTTTCTTTTTCTTTCTTTCTTTCTTTCTTTTTCTCTCTTTCCTTCCTTCCTCCCTTTTCTTCTCTCTCATACACACTCCCTTCCTTCCTCTCTCCAAGATTATCTCTATATTAATCAATCCATCAACGTTATATCCAGCCAGCCAGCCAGCCAGCCTAGGTCAGCTATCTTCCATCTCCTTGTCACTTTGCTCAGATGGCTACAGACTTGTGGCACGAGAGCTCTCACTTCAAATCAGGCTGTAGACAGGATGCAGAAAACCACATGCAAAGAAGAAGGGGGAGGCAGGGACATTTTATGACATGTCACATCTATAACAAAGCAGGGGTGGTGGTGGGACCGGAATGCATCAAATCAGCTGCCCAATTGAGCTTAGGAGAAACAAACTGTCATTGACAAGGTTTCCAATCAGGTAACCAATTGCTGCCAGTTAGAAAACCTTATTAACATGCCAGTTGTGATATCTGTAAAGTCAGGAGTGTTGCGTGTCAACTCATAAAACTTTTTATTTGTTTTATTTATTTATTTTGATTTGTCAATCGCTTACAAGATAATAGGTATAAGTATATAGTTTTGAATACACGAGATAGATACTTATAAGAAAAATAAAAGAAACAATAGGACAGGGACGGTAGGCACGTTGGGGCGCTTATGCACGCCCCCTACAGACCTCTTAGGAAAGGGGTGAGGTCAATAGTAGATAGTCTAAGGTTAAAGTTTTTGGGGTTTGGGGAAGAAATTACAGAGTCGGGTAGAGTATTCCAGACATTGATCACTCTGTTGCTGAAGTCGTATTTTCCGCAGTCAAGTTTGGTGCGGTTAACCTTGAGTTTATATCTATCGTGTGCTCTTGTATTGTTATGATTGAAGCTGAAGTACTCATTTGCAAATAGGACATTGCAATGCATGATTTTATATACTATACTTAGATCAGACCGAAGGCGGCCTAGTTCTAGGTTTTCTAGGTCTAGAGTTTCGAGTCTGGTGGCATAAGGTATTCTGGAACGAGCAGAGGAGTGGAGAACTTTTCCTGTGAAATATTTCTGGACTTTCTCAACTGTGTTAATATCAGATACGTAATGTAAAGTTCTAGGGTCTTTTTAGAGTTGCCAACAGAAAGGGAAGGGGGAGCAGTGCGGCAGCTTGCAAACCAAAAGTACATTCCATGTTTTTAAAGATAGTAACCAGGTGACTGCCGTGCAAAATTCTAACTGGAGAGTATGATTGATGACTCTTGGCTATGGATGTGTCCCATTGGAGAATATGAATTACAATACACCCAGGGGTGGGGTGGGGGAAAACCAGGGTCAAGGGTGACAGTGAATGATGTGTCTCAGAGTTGGCTGCACCCAGGCAGTGCCGGACATGTTAACTCCCAATAATTCCTTTTGAAGTTTTGGAAGTTTGGCTCGAGACTCGTGATTTAAATGGGGGTCACTGCTGGAACATTGTAAATGTGGGGAAAATCCAAGAAGGGCAAAAGCAGGTTTAGCTGGTCAATGTGGAGGCCTGGGAAAATACCGTGGAGTGTGAGGGTTTCTTCTTATAAGAGAAAGCAGTTGTTAGTCCTACTGGAAGGACCAGATCAGGAAATCAGGCCTACGGGAAGACTACTTTCATTGAGTTGGCTGTATGAACACAATCTTGCCATTCTGTTTGTGTGGACCTTACGCCCCTTTATACTCCGGTGAATTGGTGTGTGTGTGTGTGTGGGGGGTGTTTTTCTGGGCTGCTTTTAAATGTTATCATATCATATTGGACTTAAAAACCATTCCAGCTCCTTCTGCTTTGATTTCTGCATCTTTTCATTGAGGTCATCATGTGGACTTTCTTCAATGGTGGATTTATAGGGCTGGATCCAACATCTTTTGAAAAAAGAAAAACCTACAGTAATAGCTGTATAGATTTTATTCCAAGGATCAGCTCTAGGGAACCCAAACTGAACTGTATTTAGTGAGTAGATGAGTAGATGAGGTTGAAGAAATTAGTTTCTGCGCTGACTAAGAGCCACCTCTTCAGAAAGCAGATTTTCATTTGCTTTTCTGGATCCTTTTAGATCTCTTGATGTTATGGGTCCTGGCCTCTTATGAAATTGTGGTTTCATTCCAGGAAAGGGCTACAGCTTTTAGTAAATGCTTGCCCACTCGATCAAGCTACTAAAGAAACCCCCACGCCTCCTTAGCAATTCAGTAGCAGCTGGGGGTTTTCTGGAGCAGAATTCTGGAAGCTGAAATCCAGCTGCTTGAGTTGACACTGTTCTTTAGCCACGTTTCCAATCTCAGACATTTTTAATGATTTCATGGTGCGCGGTGGAGCCAAGAACGCCATCTTTTTATTGAATTTCAAACTAGGTGTCCAATAAAATAAAAACCTTGCGTGTCACAGAACCACTGCAGCGGATAAGTACTGTAAATAAAACATTAAGGCTGCGTTTCTAACGGGAAGGAGGAGCTGGTTATGTTTGCATAACGGGAAATCTGGGTTCTGTTCGGAAAGCATTTGCCTCAACTCACGTAAGATGTTCTTAAAATGCTGCTTGCAAAAGCGCGTTGTCTTTGTTACCCTCTAATTCTGGAACAAAGTGGTGGAGTGTAACTTTTGCTTTGAACCGAATCAAATATAATAGGGTTTAGTTTGCCTTTGGGGGGAGGGTTGGGGTGTGTGTGCAGTGGCTCAGTGATTAAGACTGGAAAGCCAGCACCCAAGTTTGAGACCCAAGTGCCGCGTGAGCTCCAGTCCTTATCTCAGCTCTTTTCAACCTAGAAATTCCAAAGCATGCAAATGTAAGTAGATAAATAAGTACCACTTTAGTGGGAAGGTAACAGTGCTTTGTGATGTTATCCTGGTCACATGATCACAAAAATGCCCTCAGACAGTGCTAGCTCAATGACCTTGAAATAGAGATAAACACTGCTCCCTATAGTTGTCAATAAACAGTGGAGTAAAATGTGCAGAGAAAAAAAAGAAAGTATATTCAGGCTTTGTAGACTTCTAGAACCACTGCAATGCTTCATATTCTGCAGATTTTTCCATCAAACTGGTAGGCTTGTTCAGAAAGGACTCCATCCATCCTCTTGGGAGGTTCAAAATCTCATTTTGAAAAAGTCTGCGTTATTGAACAGACTAGTTTGCTGGGCTCACATGATATGCCATGCTATATAAACCATGGTTTACACAACCACAGGGACAGTGCTCATGTACTACATGAAATCAAAGCTAAACGAAGCAGAGTTTGGCTCAGCAAGATGTCTGAATCCAGTCCATGAAAGAATGTCAGTTCAAATTAAAATCTTCTGGCTTCGGGACTCAAAAGAAGCATCAACTAATTAACTATTCAATATGCAGACTGGAAAATCTAATTCCAAGGGTAAGCAGAGAAATACCCAATTATTTAATTACAGCATAAGAGCCTTTTACAAGATAGTTGAAGAGGCGTTACATTATTTTATTCAAACAAAATAGGAAGTTTTCACCCATAACACTACAAGGATACGAGGGATTATCCTCAAGTGACAAAACATCAAGTTAAAATTTAAGAGTTTTAAACTGAGGCAAGCTTTGTTTTAACGCAGCTGCAAATCTGTGGAGTCCCATTTTGAATCTGTATGAGGTCTGCCTTCCACTCACTGCATAGAAATTTCTCAGAATAGGTGCTAAAATAGCTTGAGGATTCATGTGCTATTTTCCTACGAGGCCATTTATGAATTGATGGACGTGTATGAATCCTGCATGCTTGTTTTAATGCATTTTTCAGGGATGTATCAGGTA
This sequence comes from Pseudonaja textilis, assembly GCF_049901715.1. Taxonomy (NCBI): domain Eukaryota; kingdom Metazoa; phylum Chordata; class Lepidosauria; order Squamata; family Elapidae; genus Pseudonaja; species Pseudonaja textilis. The sequence goes on from NC_142003.1 coordinate 9,987,123, forward strand.
GCAATGGAAACCCACCCCACCCAAATCTGTTTTTAGGAGTCCTGGCTCATTTTACAATTGAACATGGGCCCATTTACAACTATGGTGAAGTTTGTAAAGTTTGTGGCTTATGTTTCCATTTTTGCTTCATCATCTTGTTTCATAAACCACCCAAGACTTATTTATACTGAGAAGTGGAAGTTATACATGTATTTATTCCATCAATTGTATCTGCCTTGGTAAGAATTATTCAAGTAGCTTCGTAACCAACCTTTTCTGAAGAAATGAGATTTTTATTTAGCCAATTAAGGGGACACACACACGCTATTCCCCCCTCCCAGTGACTGTATGAATAAGGCCATGAATAAACTAAATTCTACAGATTTTAGCTGTTTGCCATAAATATAACGGGACATTTGATACTTGTCACAATTAGCTTGGCTTGTCAGGTTGACTCCAGCCAACCATGGTCTATCCAAGAAACTATTGAGAAGCCAATACTAGGGTGAAGGTAACACGTTATCTGTCTCCGTATCTGGGCTGATCAGAACAATCTTACGTTAATACCTTTTCTAATATATTTATTATGTAATAAGACACAGCAGGCCATATATAGGGCTATGATAAGACTGAGAATGCCACTTTGCACTTGGTAGATATTATAGAGGATTGAATGCCACCTGCTGGAATGCCAGAGCGCAATTTTTGTTGCTGCAGTGAGTGGAAGGTTTGATACTTTGGTTTGACACTTAGAAGGAATATGACTCATTTTGTCGAGGGAGTCACCGGAGTCCCTTCTCTTTGTAGAATGATCTCAACCCATCTCCTGAACCTGTCCTGGGCAGAGGGTCAGAAGGGAAGGAGAGCAGCTTCCAAGCGGTCCTACAAGTGTGAATTAAGATCCAACAAAGCAGCGGTAGCATGAATGGACGAATCATCATGGCGGTCCCAACAAGGTTTTAATCACTCCTCAGACTTGTCAGGGAATCAGTTACATAGCAGAGAATTGGTAACACATGAACCCAAAATACAGCTGGAAGGCTGAAAGGCCACCTCCGACTACTCCGTCAGTCAGGCTGTTAAGACACAGGATCAATTCTAGATCTTATCTGTCTTCCCTTACTGGCACTACTGATAGAACATCTGCTATCGGCTATACACAGTTGGCCAGAATATGAATAAAATGCACAGTAGCTGAATGTAAAAAGCTGAGCTTAAAAGATTATAAACTCATTTGAGCTCCAGACGTGTGCTGTTTCCATAACTGCAAATCCTCAATGCTGGAATTTATACAATTTTTTTAAAAAAGAAAAGACGTTCATACGCAATCCTGCCAGGCCTTTAGAAATGTTCATGAACTACCTGGACCCCCTCTATACCTTACTACTTCTTCTTCTTCTTTTAATAAAGTACCTCTTTCTCTTCTTCTTCTCTACTGCTCCAACCAACCAAACTGATTATGGGGGGAAACTGAAAATATAAGCCAAACAAAAGCAACCCTGGATAAAGTTACCAAAAATACAAGGGTTTTCCAACAACAAAAGCTACCATTTTTGTATCGTCTCCGTAAAGAGTGGGAGTGAAACCAATAATGAGCAACTTCCAAAGCAAGGGTCAGGTTGGGTCCCCTTCCCGAAGAAAAGAAAAGAAAAAAGAGAAGGGAAGAGAAAGGAAAGGAAGATAAAAGAAGTGGGAAGGGAAGGAAAAGGAGGAAGCAATCCTGCCTGGAATGTTGAATACAGGTTCTTGCACTAAACAAGAGAATTATAGCCCATGACGTCATCAATTCGGAGCACTGGTTATTTTCAGGAGCCTTACAGTAAATATGTAGGATGGACCCATAAGATCACTGGGGCAAAATATTAAGAGCTACCAGCATGGAGTTAGCAGACCCGGGCAGGGCCCATGATGATGAGCAACAATACAAACAAAAGGATTCCTCTTCAAACAGAATTTAATGGAAACTAACATGCCAGGATGCCAATCTAATCGAAGTGGAATGATTAATTCATCCTCCAAACAAACAAAAAAGGCATATAAAGCTTATGTTACATGTGTAAGCAAAAATCAGGTAACTGGAATTTTTTTAACATTTTTCAGCTAAAGTGGTAGCTTTCTCTTTCCAACCTACTTCCAACTCTCAAGACTCTTTTATATAGATCAGGGGTGTCCAAACTTGGTGACTTTAAAACATGTGGGCATCAACTTCCAGAATTCCCCAGCCAGCCATGTTGGCTGGCTGGGGAATTCTGGGAGTTGAAGTCCAGGGGACTTAAAGTCACCAAGGATGGAAACCCCCCGATACAGATGTTCTATGAAGCTGTGAGGTACTGCAGACCGACAGCCCATTTTGATGGCTGGTCCTTGTTATAGTACAACAGAGATGCTGACCCAGCCTTCTACCGAATGTTCACAATTCAGGAATGTGTAAATACAGAGAGAGCATCTCTGGGCTAAGGACACTCACTGTATGGCCCCAGACCCATGTTTCAGCACATTTCTCTTACTCTGTGCTAATGTGGGTCAGGGCTTTTGCTTTTCCAAGACAACATCGGTGCCACCCTCAAGTTAGATCACTCCAAGCCACAAAGGTAAGCTTTTTAATGTGAATCAGACTGGCAGGACAACAGCACTTGAGTTACATGTTTGTTACTTAGACCAAAACTCCTCAAAAGACATGGGGAGGGACATGAGGGGAAAACTGGGGGGGTGGGGGGGTGCGCAAGTGCTGTTAGGATCAAACTGCTAAAATACCGAAGATAAAAATCCTGAGATGCTTTGTACATTTAATGTGATTTGCCTGGCTGCTTTCTTTCCCTGGACCCATCAACCTTTCGAGGTGGGAGGAGGGGTGTATTTTAATATTTAAACACCTGTCCCAATGGCATCTCTGTGGCTCTGGGAGATTCTTTCACCAGAGCTGGAGTCCCCTCTGCACAGTAAATGCCTCTCTTGTGGCTGCTTCCTCTATCCAATCAATCAATCTACGACACGTGATCCATGCGTGTCATCAGAAAAAAAGGCAGCAGCCATAGCAGAAGAGGAAAGACAACTCTAAATTGTGCCTTAGGGTTAGGAGAATCCCTTTAATCCCTGCAATTTTGGGGGGATGAAGCCAAAAAGGGGGCAAAGGGGAGGAGATACAGAAATGGAACAAGAGTTTCTCCCAGTTCACCAGACGTGGGGGTGACTACTTTTAACTTTTATCTGCTTACGGTGGTCATTTGTCAAAATTCAAGTGTTGTAACTCTCAAGCAGAGCAGAGCAATAGCAGATTATGGTCCATTATCCCAGGTTTTTTTCCAACCAATGTTTACATTTATCAAGCAAAGTGCAGCTCCTAAGTGCAGCACTACACAATTTGTTCACCAATCCAGTACATTTCTGGGGGAAATCACCTGCCCAGCGAGAGTCTTGGATGACTCTCTTTGTTAAGTGACAAATTAGGACATGCGAACCAAATTCAGAAAGCAAGTAGGCTGAAAAATAGGCAAGCTGTTCAAAAACTACACCAAAGAGCAGAGCAATGAGCAAAATAATCCAGTTAACGTTCATTTAAATTAGAATGCTGTGTTAACTTCACCAGACTACAGAGATACAATAACCCCAAAACCAAACCCTATCCAGTTGAGAGCAATTGTCCCCAAATTACAACCAGGGTGCATGTCAATTAAACTACTGACTTTGTGTTTACAGAGGGTTGAATGTTTCAAATACCGGGGTGGAAATCCCCAAATTAAAGGGGTTTAGAAGAGAGGCCAAGGGCACCACCATTTCTGAGGTGCTTTCAATTCGGGTATGAACTTAAATTTGCAACAGAAATGCAAGTGATGCTGTAAAGTGGGCAGGTGAGGGTACTTTTTCCCCCCCTTTCTTTCTTAAAAGCAGATTGTAATCCTTCTGATAGGATTGCCTCCCAGCAGCTGATTTCTGCTTAACGTATTCGTGGGGTTGGAACCCTGGCTGCTGGGTCTGTTTAGGCTTAATAAAAACAAAGTTTTGGTCAATGGCAAGGAACTGTCATTGCTAGCTGCGGAAAGGATAGAAATTCAGAACTACAAAAGGATGTGCTGTCTTCCATTAATATAAATGAGAGAGAGAGATTTGGGCTGTGTAGAATGCTTCTCCGGGCTATTTACAGTACAAGAAGGGGATTCAGATCTCGCCGGCTTCTCTCTCCTCCGACCTCTTGGAGCGAGATTTGCCATTGGTGCTCTCGTGCCGCCGTTCAGACGAGCTCTTCTCTTTCTTCTCCCGGTCCCGCGATTTCTCTCTTGAAGACCGATCCCTGGAGGATCTGAAGTACAAAGCGAGCAACGTCATAAAGGACCCACTACAAAGGCAAAGCAGTTCAATCTAAACATACACCAAAGGTGGCCAAGAGAAGGAGCTGTAGATTTCTCTGTCAATTCTCCTTTCTGGACCTGGCTAGTTGAGCGGGGGAAAAGAAAATCACATTTCTGTGGACAGGCAGGACGGGGTGATGAATCCTCAAGTCAGCACTATCTAAATTGGTCTCAAAGGATATAAGAATTCAAAGGCTGGTTTTATCTGAAATGTAGCACATCTTCCCCAAAGGAATGGCCAAGCAACACAAAAGAACAGGTGAATCGCATAAGAACTCTCCAAATATAATTCAGGTTCTCCACACAGAGCCGATTTTGGTGCATCAAGCAGAATGCTTCAAAATCCAGATTTAAGAGGACGTCAATTCTTAAACGATGACGTTCTCCTAGACAGGAATGCTATTCAGAGGGCGGTGGCCTTGATTTATTGGGATATAAATTAATCCCATTCCTCCAACTTTGTAGCAATGGATGGAGTCAAAAGCAAATTCCTTAAAACGTTCACTGAAAAGTAAGACATAAATCTGTATGGCTTTTATCAAGGAACCATTCATGTCCAGGAAATAAAAACTGGCAATAAGGATAAGCATGAGAAAAGCCTTAGAATCTGAATAGAGCGAAGCGTCATAATTGTTTCCAAAGTGAGATTGGTAATTAATAAATTAGCTTCTGTGACTGCTGGGATTCCCGGCCAGCCTTGCAGAACTAAACACAACTCAATCTTGTTTTAATGCGTTCATATCCTAAGATTTGATGGTGACATTAGCACCAAGGAGATTCCGCCCCACCCCCCCACCCCCCACTCTGCATCACATCAAATACAGAGGAATTTTATGATATTCTATACATTATCACCCATTCTTCCATTTCTCTGGTTAGTACCCGACCATGCTGTAACTTGTTCTTTGCTACACATTTTACATTCCATTTCCTTTCAATCTGTACCAGTCACTGTCTCAAAGGTGCCTTTTGTTTTGTCTTCAAAAGGCAACTGGACTGTATTTTAAGGAAGAAGTTTTCTCGCTTCTCGTCCAAGAAGCTTCATCCGTTCAACTGATAAAGCTTTCTGGATGAGAAGCAAAATTACTTCTTCTTCCAGTCGCCTTTCGAAGCCCCCAAAAGACACCGTTGAGGCAACGATGACCTGGATGACTGAGAATCTCCACAGACATGTACCAGACAGTGTTCTTCAACGGCTTCCCCTCTTGACCCTAAAACCCAGCTTACCAAAGGAGCTCTCCAAGGTTGGCTCGGTCAAGGAATCGCTAGGCAAGCCAGTTTTATGAATGGCCCAACCTCTCTCCCCTTACGATAATAAAGTCACTTGCCCTCTCCTTCTGAGTCCAATCCATACTGCCACCCAGAGAAAAGCACAAACAATGATGTTAGTGCTCAAACAGAGGAGGGAGAAGAAAAAAAAAAACAGGAAGAAAAATAAGAGTCAGGAATTCTGAAGGTAGTTAAGATTCCTTCTTCAGCATTTGTGAACTTGCAAAGTGCTAGTGCTAGCCGACTTCAACGCCAGCCTGACTGCTACAGTCTCGGTCTATAAACCTGGATTGATTCTATTATCCTCACCCAAGTCAGCAATCTCCCTTTTCTCTCAACCCTGGTTTATCACATGGGGTTGGAATCTGCCCACTGCTAAAAGGTGGGGAAGAGGACACAAGGTATGAAGCTACAGGTAGTCCTTGACTTGCGACAACTGGAGCTGGAATTTCCATCGCTAAGCAAGGTGGCTGTTAAGTGATCCGTGCCCAATATTACCACTTTCTCTGCCAGGGTCTTTAAATGGCTCACTTGCAGCTGCTAAGTGAATCGCGGGGTGAAGCAAATCCAGCTTCCCCCATTTGACTCCGCTTGTCAGAAACTGGCTGATACGGTCACACGTTCCCAGGATCCTGCCATCTTTGGAAACGCATGCTGGTTGCCAGGGGAACCAATTTGGATCACAGGATTGTGAGGAGGCTGTGACAGTCGGAGGAGTCACTCTTTTGAGTTCAAATGGTTGTTAAATCGAGGACTACTTAAAATGGGAATTGTTACTTTGGGACTACAGGGCGATAGTCTTCATTCAAGACCATCAATGACTCTTCCCTAGCAGGATGGGTCTCCAAATGAATTAGGATAAACCCCATCGTTTCTAGCTAGCATTTGAAGGTATCTAAAGTGGTGTGGTGGCCTAGAGGTGGAGCTCTTGCCTCACAATAAGTTCGACCCTAGGTAGAGGCAGATATTCCTCCCTCTGGGCACAATGAGAAAATATCTGAATAAAACTCCACATTGGCAATAGGAAGGGCACCCGGCCAGTAAACACTCAGCTCCATTCAGTTGCCCAGACTCCATCCTGCGAGGGACTATGGGGTCAATAAAAGAACATGATAGGAAAATATCTAAAGGAGATGACCTTACAGGATGCAGAATTATCACTTCTTTTTAATTATTCCACTGGCTCGTTACATTGAAGCTGCTATGGACCTAAGAGCTGAAAACAAAGGTATTCTGCTCCCAAAGTTTTGCCCAAAAAGCTTTACCTGAGAAGGAGTCTTTTAGACTTGGGTGTAACCTTGCTCCATGAAGTTAAAACACAGATCCCCCCTCCCTCCAAACAACTCCAGTCCTTGACTAAAGCTTTCAGGATTCTGGAATGCAAAAATTGAGTTACATCTCTACTGCAAAAGCAACAAAAGGACGGGAACAGTTCCACATCCATAAATATTACCATTTATTTATCCAGCACCGCCTCTTATATATATACTTTTGCACCTGCCAGATACTGTTTCTTTCGAAGATGCTGAATTTTTAAGAAATTGCAGCAGATGATTTTTTTAAAAGAATCAGGGAGTTTTTTCAATCTGTTATTTTCTCTCCTGGTTTCTGGCATTTCCCATTTTTCCAGAAAATATTCTCCATGCAATTTTTGCCCCTGGGGGGCACTTTATGAGCTATAGTACATTTGAGTTTTCTGAAGTCTTCCCTTACCTGCTCTTTAGAGTAATAGTAATTACAGGGTCTTCCTCATTTCCTAATTGTCCAAACTTCTTTTCTTTATTGTTCATGTTTAAGACAGATTTAAAAAATGAATTTAGTATCTCAACCACCAGTTAACTGTTTCCACACATGTTATAATATCCCTAGTTTTCAATCCTCCTTTCTGTGCAAAGAAAAGGGATAAATACTCCATTTTCACTCACTCTTCTAATGGGTGAGGTTACAAATCCAACTTTATCATTAGGTAAATAAGATTTTCAAAGAAGTGTGGTTAACTTGTATGCGGGGAAATAAATTACTTCTCTTAAAACTTTTCCTTCTATAAGAGATAGAATGGGAAGTATTAAATGGAATTATTAGGTGTAAACTAGAAACTAGATCCATTCTCAATATCATTTTTTGTTCCTAATTTGGATTAAACTTGGTAACAAATCACTAGTTACGTTCTGTATTAAAAGACTGCCAGTTTGGATCACTTTTGTGCATCCATGTACATGCCTCTCTGAACGTTTTTAGAAATGCTAACAAACACCTTCCTGATAGCAATATGTCAATTATTCCCTATGTGAGCAGCATGCCTTTAGCAGAAGCAAAAGTGCTTTGAAGAAGGAGGGAAGTCTTCCCTTACATTGGGGAAAACAGAATTTGCAGGTCTGGCAAAATAATTCAAAATGGCTGCTGGAGCTTGCGGTCTTTGAAATGGATGAAATTTCTGCATATTCTATTCTATTCTATTCTATTCTATTCACGAAGGAGAAAAACGAGAGCTCATCCTTCCCTGATTCTTTGCATCATGGCAACCACACTTTTAAACCCAACATAATCCCTGGGGGCCTCAGAAACTGGCATATTCATTTCTAAATGTATGCTGGTTTCCTTTCAGCTAGAACGTGTTTCCTCTGGCTAAACTCCAAGCAAAACAAGCCATCCCCACAAAGTGGCAGTGAGAAATGCTGGCCATACTTATGCTTAGAGCTCCTGTCTCTGGATCCACGTCGGTGACCCCGACTGTGACTTCGGGAACGGCTGCGGTGGCGCCGGTGCCTCTCGCGTTCCCGAGACTTGGAACGGGATTTACGCTTCTCACGGGAAAGGGAGCGGGAACGTCGTCGCCTCCGCTCTCGGGATCGCGATCTGCAGCGGGAAGATTGAAAAAAAAAAAGTCAGTCCAGCCACATCAAAGAGTTCTCCATTAAGAGTGACTGGATGACCTGTTTCTTTTCACATACAGTACATGTATTATTTATGCCTGACTTTCCCTCTAAGGAGATAACAGGTGCTTGACTGTATTTTATCACACCGCTACACCAATGTATTTCATCACACCACTACACCAATGTATTTTATCACACAACTACACCTTGATCACCAAAGTACCAAGTACAGTGGTACCTTGGCACTCAACTGCTTTGAAACGCATTGGATTTGGTACTCAACACATTTTGACATGAACATTTTGTCCTGCTACTCATCATTTTTTTGATACTCAACACAAAAGCTAGATCTTGACAGTGTTGGCTGCCTTGCGACACACTACATTATTCCTTATGAGAAAAAATTGTTTGGCACTCATTGTTTTTGGTGCTCATCCCACCTCCTGGAACCAATGAACGATGAGTATCAAGAGTGTTTTGATATGGATGAAAAGGCCATCCTTAAGGATCTTAAGTTCACAGAAAAGCCACATTTTATTCTTTCCCCTTTATTCTCTTATGGTATTCAGCAATTTACAAATTAAATAAATAAATTGCCTCTTTAACAGTTGGGTCTTTATTAAGAAATGATTTAAATGACTTTCAGATTAGAGTCCACATAAATTAATGGCAGAACGGAAGGGCTTAGTTTTTTTTACCCCATGCCCTTTTAGCTCTGGCTTACAGTACTTCTGGATGACTTTATGCCTGTGAACCACAATTATACAAAGACTTCTACAAGAAAATCATTGGAATGTACATACGAGTCATTATGTCCAAAGACTGAGGTTACAACTAAAACTTTGCAAAATAGTATTCCAACTGCTTACTGATATGCCTCCAGATATTTTACAATTGGGGGACATTTCTGTTTTGTGTCTGGAAAAAAAGCTGCAAGTGGACAGCTGCCAAAAGCTATCAGGGACTCATCTGAAATGCAGGACCACCCCCTCAAATGTATATATACACACACACGTGCCCTTCTCTCACACATACAAGCTCCCTTACCTTCTGCGATCTCGATTTCTTGATCCAGATCTAGAAAAAAAGGAACAGAATTGTTTTTTTAAAAAAGCTGGAGACAATATGCAAGCGCAGTTATGAGCGTGTTCTGATGTAACAGGAGTCTTTGCTTTAAAAAGCATCATACACTTTTAAGACCCCAGAAGGTAACACACTGAAAAGGTTGAGAATGAATTTGGCAAAGGATGATAAAAGTAAATTCTAAATAGTGGCGAAAGATGTTTAATCAACACTTTTCATCTTCTGTCAAGCAGCCCTCTTATTCTACTTTGGGCAGCTATTTGAATTTTTCTTTCCTTCCTTCCTCTTCCACTTCTTTCTTCTATTTCCAAATTCTAATGATTTAAAGAAGGCACAAGGGCTCCAATGTCTGCGCTGCCTGGGGACCAAACCTAGGCCAGTTTCTACTGTGTTATTTCTTTAAGCTCTTGTCAGAGCAGGAGACCTCTTATGCCACTGTGCCATGAAGCCCCATGCTTCTCCTCTGCAATTCCTCACCGTTGTCCCACACGTTCTTCTCGCTCTCTTTCTTCTCTCCTTCTCAACCGGTCCTGATTCCTCTTCTCCTGTTTTTCAGCTACGGTTTTCTAGAGTGAGACGAGAAACATTGTCAAATGTGAGCGGCCTCTATATCAAAAGGATTCCCGCAGAGAGCAAGGAGGACTCATTCAAAGACAGGTGGTGACATCGTACTCTGTCCCCAAGTAATAAGTGACCCGTTAAACTTAAAAGCAGCAGCAAAAGGTTAGAAAAAGTATCCGGCTTCTTAAAAGTAGTTAGTATGTAAGTAGTTAGTATGTAGTTAGTATGTAAAAACCATTGAAGATTACCCTCTGAATACACATCATTATCTCAGTACATCACAATGTTAGTATATCCTGATATATTTCTAATATATTGGGTCCACAAACCTCAATAAGTGAGATAATGTTCTCATCAACAGTTTCAGGACTAACATCTTTACCCAACAACCAATAAGCAAATTAGGAGAGAGTTGCAGAGATTAATTTGAAACAGGCAATGTATCAAGGCAGAGAGTAGTGGGAGTAGGAATACTTTGCCAAAATATCAAATAGTCAAGCATGAAGAAAATGATCCTATCAGCAACTCAGTTTCTGAGGCACCAAGAAAACTCAGAATACTAGATGATCAGCATCCTCTTCTTCTAGAGACTAGCATTCTGATACCAATGTTAATGTAACCCTGATCAGTCCAGGAAAGAACACGATGCTTCTCACATGCAGCTTGCACAGTACAAAACTGGAGGCAAAGCAGTGACAGAAACATCACCCACACTCAGATTTTACAAGTTTATTTGCTGATGAAGTATCGGTTTTATATACAGTGAAACTCTGGGTCGCGAATGCTCCTGTTCATAACCAAATCAGGTAGCAAATAAGAAATCCACCCGATTTTAGAGTCAGGTCAGGATTCAAAAATCGGGTGGCAAACAAAATCGGTATGGAAAGATTTCATTTCCGTGCCGATTTCCCTTTCGCTGCCATTTTTTTTTGACTGTGCACATGTGCAGTCAGTCATGCTTCTGGACATGACCAAATCGGGTCGCAACCAGAGCCTGGAAACTGATTACGGTCGCGACCAGAGGCTCCACTGTACACTACCTTAAGTCACCCCTCAAAATGAGAAGTACTAGAAGTGTTTATTTAGAAGAAGAATAGACTTCCCTGTTGATAATGTCAAGTTTCTGGCTTCAACCTACAGATTTATCCCACAGACAATTAAACAGGAGGGTCAAATTAGTTAATTCTAATTAACAGGTCTGACTCACACAGGGCTGTTTACTTGATGACAATCATGGAACTAAATAAAACATCTCACATCAATGAGGTCATTTCACTCATATATTACAGTATTAAGAATTTTACTTAGCAGAGTAAAATCAAGGTACACACCTGTGAACTTAATCGTGTGTGCATAAAACTCTCCCTATTCTAGAAGGTTGTCTGACATGGGCTAGTCACCCATTGTAGGTTTTAAAGAACAAGAGAAAACTCAAACACTGATTTACCAACATGGTGTCTACCCAAATGTCAAACTCTCCAGTTATTTTAAGGCTCTTTTCCTACAAGAGGACTTTACCCCTGAGTAACCACAGCCCTTACCCGCAACTGGTCCAATTTCTCACGGATCTGAATGAAGCCCAAATGCAATTTGCCCCCAAAGTGATCAGCAAGGCGACGGTCGTTGTCATGGAGACCGAGGTATGCGGAACAGACCTCGCAAACACGCAGCTTCTGTTGCTGGAAACTGGACGCAGGCATAGAATTGCGGTATTCCTCCTATCGAAGATCAGAAAGAGGTTAAAATTAAAACGCCCATCGCTCACTTTTCTGTCTTTCTTAGCGCCACCTTAGCCAATGACTCATCATTACCTTGCAGCACATCACAAATACTATCAACACTACTCTAATCTAGGAAGCTGTGTTAGTCAAAGAGAAGAGAAATGTTACAATTTCCTTCTCCATTTTTCAACTGAGATAATAAACCTGTTTTGCTTGGCTAGTGATATCCTAGACTTCCTCGGGATAAACAAAGCAGTAAACCTGCATATTCAGTTCAGAAAGAACAAACCTCCGCTTCTTTCTTCTTTGCACGGACTTTGTCCACTTCCATCAGGATCTTCTGGGATTCATCCACATTCCCTTCAGCTCCTAACTGCTCAGCTTTAGCCAGAAGCTTCCCAATGTCTTCATTGAGTTCGTGTACTTTCTCTGCCTAAAGAACAGACATGGGTTTGGGGTCATTTGTCTGATTGAAGAAAATGTTATGTGACTCACTCTCAGTGATTCCAGGTAGCTTACATAGATTAAAAAAGCAATACAAAGCAATAACTAATCAAGGAATGGATTTCCAAAGGAAAAACTGCAGACTACAGGAACCAGGAGAACCACTCAGGTGACCCTGAGGACACAGATAAACCTCCAAGTGGCCTCAACGACTCTCTAAAAAGGATGCAAATGACCAGCTGTCTGCAAGGAACATAAATCCTTCCATTCCTCACCATCCAGTCAGAGCTGAAGAAGCTTCTTGGATGAGAAGCGAAACGTCTTCAAAAGAAAAAACAAGGAAGTCCAGTTGCCTCCTGAAAAAGCACCTTTGGGACAATAACTTATCAAGCAAGTGGATTTTTTTTAATTATCCAAGGGGGAATATATCACCAGTTTAGGACTCAGTGCCATTCCCAAACCTGGAATGCCGTGCCAGGGGATTCATATCAAAATAATAGGTACATCAAGGACATAAAATCAAATCAAACCAATTTTTAGGTTAAGTTGAACAAAAATCCAACTAATTTATCTTAAATGTGATTCATAGCATCACACCCTATTGGGGTTAATAATAATTTTCCTCTTCTGTCACATTAAAGAGTTTGATCCGACTGCAACTTTGAAGGACTCAAGGCAAATCAAGCATCTCACATGGAAGTAGTTTTATTTTTTGAAGTTCTGGCAGGCTTAAGAGAAACTACGTTCATTTTTAGTCTTCTGGTTCAACCAATGCATCTTTAGTTTTGTAATGAATTTTAGCACTGGCAGAAAGCCATGAGACAAAAGTAAAACTAGTAAGTGAAGCCATTATTATATAATGTAAAAGCTTTCTTTCTTTCTTTAGCACATGAAGCATGAATAGAACAGATAAGAGCAATTCTTCACACAATCTCTTAGATAAACTAATGTTATCCCCAATGTAAATACTGAACATGCAGCTATGCTCTTTAATTGACCTTTAAATCTAGTTTCTATATTTCTAAAGGAATTTCAAAGGGGCTTGAAGAGGGACTTCATGCTTACAACATCTGTGATATTTCTAGCTCTTAGTTATCTCAGAGGTTTTCATCTAGATGTTAAGCCTAGATTGCCAATTGAAACAACCACCCTAAGACCACCTAAATGGATTTTGCCCAATCAATCGTATAGATAACCCCCAGGTGAAGGCTTACACAACAGCCAGTTACAAGACTGTGAATTTCAAGAGTCTCGCCATTTCACCAAGAGCACAACGGCACCACAGAAATACCTTGGCAGCCACTTCAGCGCTGATTTCCTCCTGGGTTTCTGCAAGTCGTTTTTTAGCCAGTTCTGTTCTTCGATCACACTCAGCAATGAAAGACTCCAAGTGGTCCATCGCCTGATTGTACAGAAACAGACAGTGCTAATGTTAGAAAGCCATTCTTTACACACCCTTATTTCAGTGATAAAAATCAAGGGAGGAAGGCAGCATGAAAGGCCCATTTGAAAATGCACAGCCTTATTTCTCTTTACTTCTTGTTGCCACTTCAACAAGCCACTTCAAAAAGAGATCATTAAAGAAATGGAAAACAAGAGATTTTCTTCTGAAGAACAGGAAATGTTATTTATAAAACTTTTCCTCACAGCTAAAGTAATAACCTAACAACGTTGCAGCACCATTATTACAACTTTATAATTTTGGTTAGGATTAATACAGGGTCCCCCAAACTTGGCAACTTTAAGACTTGTGGACTTCAACTCCCAGAATTCTCCAACCAGTAGCTATGCTGGCTGGAGAATTCTGGGAGTTGAAGTCCACAAGTCTTAAAGTTGCCATGTTTGGAGACTTCTGGATTAAGAGAATACAGCGACAACAGAAAGGTGAATACACTTAGGTTAAATTTTAGCTTTTAAAGCATGAAGGATTCAGACTCTCTCCAAAGTTGACACAGATAACCAAGCTTTTAAATCATAGTACAGTATTTGGAATTTGAAGAGGCTCAGTTGAGCAGGATGAACTACTGAATTAACAGTCTCCACTCTTCTGGGAAGAAGGGGTCAATCTATAGCCAATTCACACAGAACAAAAATACTTCTAGTTATCGATACCCATCCTGACATATGCTAGAAGGTAACCTGTTAGAGCTGTGTCAGACTGAAAAGGATGAGCCTGCAACAAGCACAGAATAATTTGCACTATCTTTACTCTGCAGAAAAGCCCTTGAAGCTTCCTAGCATAATTTAGTTGTAAACGACTGCCTTTTTTATTCGTCTCATTACAATAAAGTAACAAGTAATTATCTAACAGCCACAGCCTACTGCAATAATAGTACATAACAGAGATATCAAAGGGCTGCCTGTTCTTGTGTCTGCTTATTATTATCAAAATGGAAAGCACTTACATCCAGCTCAAAGAACAGGTCCCTCTCTTTACTGGCAATCTCGTAATCTGCTCTCAGGGCCAAATCATGAATCTTTGTACACTCTCCAAGGTCCATACGCTATTGAAGAAAAAAAAAAAGGAAACAATATCATCTGAAAATCCAGTGTATCACCACATTCAAAAGATGCAACCACTAGTGATTAGCAAATGAATCAATTATAACCAGCTGCTCAATTTGTTTCATAGTCCAAAGCGTACAGAAGAGTACACAATGGGAATTTTGCTACAAAATAGCCATATTGAGAAGTCTCAATACCGATGAAAAGTACACAGACTAGGGAACTGTAATTTCAACTAAAACACAGGATTATAGAACACAATTTTATAGAGTTCCTCTGGGATGTATACTTCTCGCTTTAGATCATTTAATTAGAATACTGGAACACACACGCACAAAACCACTTTTGAAAATGATCCCAAAGCTCCATGTGAGCCAAACGGACAGCATCATATTACAAAGAGCTGCATATCTCTTGTGGGTTGCAGCTCACTTGATATGGTAGGATTTGAGCTCCTCCTGCTTCCTAAAAGGCCACTGCTTCCTCTATCAGCAGCAGCAACAAATTATTATTTTTTTTACATTTCCTCAAATTGTGATGGCCTCATTATACTTTTATTGCCTTTTAAAAATGTTTTAATATTGTCATATCACGTGCGATGACCTTTGTAACAAATAACTTAAACGTTTTCAAGTTAGTATTTCAAAGTATGAAAGTTTAAGTTGAAAATGTTTAAAAGTTCGCATTTCTCAGGCACCAGAGCTTGCAACGCGACATCTATACTTTTTTTCTGTTTGTTTAGTGACCATTCAAGGTTACAAGCACTGAAAAAAAGTGACATGACCATTTTTCACACTTATGACTGTTGCAGCATTTGCACGGTCATGTGATCAAAATTCGGACACTTGGCAACTGGTTCATATTTTATGTCATCTGCAATGTCCCAGGGTCATGTCATCCCTTTTTGCAATCCTTCTGAAAAGGAAGCTCAATGGGGAAACGATTTTCACTTAACTGTGGCAAGAAAAGTCATAAAATGGGAACAAACTCGCTTAACCGTCTCGCTTAGCAACAGAAATTTTGGGGTCAATTGTGGTCGCGAGCCGAGGACTCTCCGTGCCTCTATCCATCGTGGCCACTAGCCACAACTACTGGGAAATCTGGGGAGCGGCAACTCAATATAGCGAAGGGAGCAGGCTGAGGAACGTGGACATAAAAGAGGGACCAAGGCGAGGGCCCTGAGAAAGAGGACTTACCGTCCCTGCTAAAATATCGTGAGGACAACAGTCCAGAAGATGGCTCTTGCAGACCCGTTCGTCTGTAAACTTCACCCTTTGTCTGGTTTCATCTCCTGAAATTCATTTTCCGTTATAAATATGAAATATTGTTACACGTCGACGAAGCAGGGTAAATGGCAGTACGTTTTATTTCACCTCATTAATGCAGATAAAAATCATTCGCGAACCCCAGAACGGATCGGAAAATTAATAAAAGCGTTAAAAAGTTATAGATTTTTTTTTTTGGTCTTACTTTCACAGCTGAGAATCAAACTATGCACAGCATTTCATATCATGTGCACTACTTAATATGGTGCTGACCATAATTACATCCACAAGTCACGATATTTACATAAAAAACCCACACACAATCTGGGTCCAGACCACGGAAGATCTTTTCTACGGAGAAAAAAAAGGCTCGGAAAACCAAAACCCGTTCTAGCTGAAGGCCGTGAATCACACCCAGAAATTTTACTAGGTAGCCATTTATGAATCAAGTGTCTTTTTATTAAGTACTGATGATTCATACGTATTAACACACATTGAATGTCTAAAGGCTACCAGACTTTTCTCTAAAAAGTGATAATTGTCTTATGCCTCCCTTTTCCCACCCTCACTTGAGAGCCATTTAAAACAAGCAAAAAAAAAAAAATATTAGTTGATACACACTGCGAGCTCCAACACATACAATACCCATCTGCATTCTTCAAGACCTCAGCTGCAGAATTTTATGCCCGCTGTTGAAAAGTTTTAAAGGAAAAGTTTTCTTGCCCAAACCTGCAGTAAGGAAGTCAGGGGAATGATACATAAAAAGTAAAGGCAAAGTGGTAATGGTATGTGACAACTGTTCTTTAAAAAGCTAGTCTGTGTATGACTATAGATCAGGATTTGCAAGCATCCGGTTGTGTCTACTAAAAATGTTTTTTTTTCTCTCTCTCTTTCCTTCTTTTCTAAACTATACTTTTAAAGTTACTTGTGAAAAAAATCAGCAAACACTTTTTTTTGTTATAACAGCTTTAAAAATTGGTTGTGACTCACGGCTCGATGAACATGAGGCTTTTCTGCAACTCCCTTGCAGATTGATGTAGGCAGGCAAAGATACACTGAACCTTTATAAATAAAATAGAGGGGCCACAATTGTTCAGTTTGTATGAAATAAAAATATGGGAAGCAATTAAAAAAAACAACTCAAATTACACAGAAAGAACGAGCACTTTATTCATTTACGAAACCAAGTGCAAAAAGTTATCTGTAGGGTTTTGCAAAGGTGCCACTTTCAGTGGCTGATTTCCAGTAGGGAAGCAGATACCAACTTTGTCAGGAATGTACAGCTTTTCAAGGGAAATATATATATATATATGTATATATTTCTGGGGCACATACTAAGGCCCTGTTTCCATACAGAACAGGCCTACCTTCATGTTTGTTTGTTTTTTTACACATGAAGCCTTACGTCTACAGGCGAGTCTACAAAAGAAAAGCCTCACCACGTAAAACCAGAAAAGTCGGGCTTTCAACTCACGATGCAGAGTTCTAGCCGACGTATCTGGGGTGTAAAGCCTTATGTCTTATAGGCAGCGTCAACTGTCCAAGTTATAAAAAATCGGTGTTCGTCTATGTATTCCCTGCCAATGCTTTCCAGAAAGCCCTACAAATGCACAGCGTACACCCAATCCCATGCTATTTCCAAAGCCTGATTGTCCCCTTCATACCATCTGTACCAATGTTTTATATCACTGAGCAGATGTTTCCAGGCATCAGGTGTTACATCAAGAACCCCACCTGCTTGAGCAGGTAGCTGGACTCGGGTAGCAAGAAGATGGGGATGACGCAGGTGCCGGGGACTTGTCTATCCTGCCTGAGCACCTGTCACCAGGAGCTGAGCGGAAAACCATTTTGCCACCCATGTTACTAGGACCAACGCCACCAACGCTGGCCAGGCTGCTGTTCTACCAAACCGGCCTGACTGGTTTGCCATTCAAAAGCTGGCTTTGTTTTGCTCTCATATTTAGTTTCCTTTTGCTAAAGATGGCCTGCGTAACCCAAACAAGAACTTTTGCCAAAGGCTAAAGTCCATTTCTGGGCATTTTGTTGTTACCACAATGCCTGTTAGAAAGCACATATCAGAAGAGCATCGAAACGGCAGCTTTCCTGCTCCTCCAACATTTCACTGTTCTGAAGTACAGGCAGTCCTCGACTTACATCCAATTTGTTTAGTGACTGTTCAAAGTCACAACGGCACATTTCTCACACTGCCGACTGCAGCAGCATCCCCACGGTCCCGTGATCAAAAACTCGGGCGCTTGGCAACTGGCTCCTATTTATGACGGTTGCCATGTCCCCTGGGTCACGGCATCCCCCTTTGCGACCTTCAGGCAAGCAAAGTCAACGGAGAAAGCCAGATTCAAATCAGATCCAAAGGTGCATCGTCAATGCACACGTCTACAACGAAATTGAAAGATTCACTGAACAGCCTTGTGTTGCTAACTTAACTTCAACGATTCGTTTAATGACAGCGGCAAGAAAGGTTATTCTTATTTAGTTAACTGTCTTGCTTAGCAACGGAAACGTTGTGCACAATTGTTGGCCGTAAGTCGAGGACTAACTGTCTACACTGCCTCTGGATTTGGAAGCTCTACTTAGCCAGCCTAATTAATGCCCCCCCAAATCAAGCAGAAGGGGACAAACTCCTCTTTTCAAGGGACAAATTCGAATTCCCCTGCAGCAACCAGGAGCTTTTATTGATGGATGGATGGGTGGACTGGTTACGTTTGGCTTTTTTTTTTTTTAATACCACCCATCTTTCCTATAAGGGTGACACTGGGTGGCTTTTACTCCCCCCCCCCCAAATTTGTTTAAATCTTCCATTTAGATCCCTTGGATTTGTTGTTTATTTCTTCGACTTACATCAAACCCCCGCAAGGCTGGCATTTTAGGCTGAGCGGGGGTGGGGGGGTGGGGGGGTTTCCCCTTCCCTCAGGCAGAAACCAACCCAAGGGGCTCCAGCCAGGTAATCTGTGAAATTATAAAGCTCCCCACCCCCACAATACAAATAAATAAAAATAAATATCTTTTCTAATTTATTTTTTTTTAAAGGGAAGTTCCTGGTCGCTGATCCTCCTCCACACAGCCTTCCCCCAGCCCCTAAGGCGTTCGGGGAGTCACCCTCAGGGGAAGCCCACAACCAAGAGGGTTATTTGGGGTGTGGGGGGGATATAGATATGGGTGGGGGGCCCGCATACAGAAGCAATGGCGTCCCTGTTAAGGGGCGGAAACACCCCGTCGGGCCAAGCGGGGGAGCCCAGCAAAAGGCGGACGGGGACCGGGGGGCGTTTATGAGGGGCGAATGCGAAGCGAAGGGCGACGAAAAGGAGGGGAGGCGGCGGCGGCGGCGGGTCGCCTCGTCCAGGCCTCGAAAGCGTCCACGCCGGGCCCGGAGGGCGCGGCCTTCCTTCTTTGCTCTCCTTCCTTCCTTCCTTCCTTCCTGCAGGCCCCCGTCTCGCCCGCCCCAACTCACCGTCCCGGGCCGTGCCCATCAGCTGGTCGAGCAGCGCTCGCATCTGGGCCTGGGCCGACATGGCGGCGGAGGGCCTCGCGTCTCCTTGGAAACGGCGGAGGGGGGGGGAGAGAGAGAGAGAGGGAGAGAGACACAGAGAGGGAGGGAGGCCCGTCGCGAGCGGCCCCGGGCGCGAGCGGCCTCTTAACGGCCTCCTGGCGTCGCCTGCCGTCGCAAAGCACGGCGGGAAGTTTGGCGGGGGGGGGGAAGAGGAAGGAGCGGCAGAGACGACGCGAGAGAAAAGGAGCAGGAAGATGGGAGACGGAGGGCGTCGGTGACGTCATCGCGCCGGACCGCTTCCGCTCCCCGGAGAGCAATGGCACGCCTGGAGGCAAGATGGCGGCCTTACTTGGCAGAGGCTTTCGGGAGTTGTAGTTTCCGGCCCTGCTTCAGTACATGAAGGCCCGGGGAATTGTGGAATGGAAGTTCACACGTCTTTAAATTTGGAGAAAAAATGGGAGGCTTAGTGTGGTTTAATGAAGGCAGGCAGGGGTGGCCGACATCATAAATCATAATAAACACAAAAACCATAGTTAGGTTATGTTGACTTGGCCAGAATTGTGCAGTAGGAATGCAACCAGATAACAGATAATCAAAATTGGAAGGGACCTTATAAGTCATCTAGTCCAACCTCCACACCCAAGCAGGAGACCCTACACCATTTCTGACAAATGGCAGTCCACTCAGTTTCTTGGTTGATTTCATGATTTCATGCAACAGGTGTAATATTTGCTGGAAGAAGCGTAAAAAGATAAGATTTTTTATTCTCTTTTTGAGAGCAAAGGAAATGGCAGCCCACCCAAGGCGGTGAGTTTCACTAATACAAGTAGTACTTGACTACAGAACATTTCATTTAGTGACTGTCTGAAGTTACAACAGCACTGAAAAAAGCGACATGACCATTTCTCACACTTACGACCATTGCAGCATCCCCATGATCACACGATCAAAATTCAGACATTGGCAAGTGACTCAAATTTATGACGGTTGCAATGTCTTGGGGTCAGGGCCTTTTGCAACCTTCTGACAAGCAAAATGAATGCGGAAGCCAGATTCATTTGGCAACCGTGTTACTAAACTTAACAAACTAGCAATTCACTTAACAACTCTGGCAAGAAAGATTGTAAAATGGGGCAAAACTGAGGTGACCAACCGCCCTCCTTTAGGGAGGACAGTCGTTCTTTTGTAAGTTCTGTCCTCTCTCGAAACGTGTCCTCCTACATGTCCTCCTTTTTGATATTTGAAGACTAATCTGTAAATCTCCATTTTTGATCGATGCTGATCCGATCTGTTGTGTGTGATGTGACGTTTTTGTATTTGACATGACGATTCGTCAAGGCTTGGTACAGTGCGGAGAGACGTGATTATGCGATGCATGCGCTCCACATAGGAGAATTGAGAGAGTGTGCCATGCGCAAGAGTGCACCATGCGCAAGTGGCTGTGTTTTATTCCTTCAATTTATTTGTGTCCTCCTTCTCATTGTAAAAAAGTTGGTCACCTTAGCAAAACTCACTTAGCAAATGTCTCACTTAGTAATCCAAAATTTGGGGCTCAATTGTGATCGTAAGTCGGGGACTGCCGGTAAATTTCTGCTTGCTGGACTCGTGATAGGATCTCCTAAACCCGTATCTTACAATGTGTAGTTCTGATCTTAGACAGCAGAGGTCACTAAGCATTTACGAAGCGCCAAGCCTCATTTACCGTCAGTAAGGAAAAATTACACTTATTACAGCATAAACTTTCTGCAAACTATCCAAAGTCCCTGCTGGGGGTTGTGGAAAATCATTCTCGGTTTACAAAAATCTAAGATAGCCTTCTCTAACCCAGAGCTTCCCAAATCAGCACCTCTTTAACTAAGATGAACCTGGAACTATGGACCCAACTGGCTGGGGATGATGGAAGCTGCCATTGGTGGTCAAGAGACTGAAATTGTGAAATCTTGAAATGGAATCTTAGGAATCTTGAAATTCCTAACCCCGATTTATGGAAGGAGATCTTTTGCCACTGATTTTTGAATTTTTGAATGGAGTCACAAATTTAGATCCAGCTATAGTTTTAACAAACTATATATTTTTCTATCTCGGTCCATGCAGTTATGTGACTTAAGCATGTAATTGTGCTAGAGAGTATGGTAGGTTGAATGATGTCACAAAAGATGTTGAGACTCTAGAAAGAGTGCAGAGAAGAGCAACCAGGATGATTAGGGGGCTGGAGGATAAAACATGAAGAACAGTTGTAGGAATTGGGTAATTAGTTTGATGAAAAGAAGCACCAGGGGACAAATGATAGAAGTATTCCAGTATTTGAGGGGCTGCCCCAAAGGAGTGGGGTCAAGCTATTTTCCAAAGCCCCTGAAGGCCAGACAACTGAACAAGGAGAGATTCAACCTGGAAACAAGGAGAAATGTTCTGACAGAAAGAGCAATCAACCAATGGAACAGAAGTTTCCTTCCGAAGTTGTGGGAGCTTCATCACTTGAGACTTTCAAGAAGAGACTGGACTGCCATCTGTCAGAAATGGCGTAGGGTCTCCTGCTTGGGCAGGGGGTTGGACTAGATGACCTACAAGGTCTCTTCCAACTCTGTTAATCTGTATCTGTACCTCACAGGGTAACCTGAACGACTTGTGTATGTTCCTGTCCAGGTAGCTGACTTTCTCCTTTGATTTTTCTCATTGTCCATCTTTTAAGCCATCGTTTGCGTGGCTTTATCTCAGGCGCCCAAAAATAGCAACCAGGAGTGAATGGAATGAGGGACTTCTACTTGCACCCTAAATGTGAACTTGGCCTCTTTTTCTCAGCCTCCATAGAAAAATCAATAACTCCAATATGTTAGCACTCCAAACGAGCTCCAATATTACACGGCCATTAACCTCACAAGCACTTAGCTATTTTCTGCCCATTAGGCGGAACACCAGGTTGTAGCTTTCTACATGCTTGTATTCACCGGTGTTGTAAAAAAAAAAAACAACCCAAGGCCGTAACAAGTACATGCAACTCTGAGATGGGTAACGGAGGATAAAACGTGTTGTCCATTTTTTAAATTTTATTTACTTATTTGAGGCTGCCCTATTGGGGCACAAGGAAATCTGAGGGGCGAAGGATGGATGCTTTCAAATTGTGGTGTTGGAGTCCCCTGGACAGCAATCAGCCGATCCTAAAGGAATTCAATCCTGACTGTCCTTTGGAGGATAGACACTGGAGTTTAACTACTTTGACTATAGCAAAGAAGACAAAGTAGACAAGATGAAATACTTTTTAACTTGGGACTTGTTTTACCAATTGTTAGATAACAACGGCAGAAATTAGAAATCGGAAGAATGTCCCTATTTTTAAGGAAAGGCAGAGATGGTATTCAGCCAGCAAATCCTACCTCTGACTGGCCCCGCCCCCATCTATTCTCCACCTACCAAGTCCCAGCTGATTGGCTGGGTCTTCTTTTGTTGCCCTGCACAGGAGAACGGAGCTGTAAAGCAGGTTAGTGGGGTGGGGAGGGAAGGGGGATTTTGCAGTATCCTTTCCCTGCCACGCCCACCAAGCCACGCCCATAGAACCAGTAGTAAAAAAAAATTGAATCCCACCGAGTAAAGGATGCTACAACTGCTATTACTATATATTTGTAAATGGACCCAGACAATACACTGACTGCTAAGCACTTACATATGTTAAAGGAAAATGTATACATTAAAAAAAAAAGGTACTTTGACTACGTAATGAGAACAGAGGACTCCTTGGGAGAAGACCCTGATATTGGGAAAGATGGAAGGCAGAGGATGAGAGAGTTAGATAATGTCACTGATGCAATGAATGCATGGGCTTGGGCAGACTCAGGGGGCAGTGGAGGATAGGGAGGTCTGGCGTGCTATGTCCATGGAGTCATGAAAAGTCAGACACAACTTGGCAACCGAACAACAGCAACAACTGAATCAGTGTTGACTCCTGGCCCCTGCCTAGAAAAGTCTCGACAATTTGGGCAAGATTTTCGGACATGGTTTGCTGTTCTTTGTGTCATAGGATGGAGAGAGAGAGATGCTCCAGGCCCTGTCATTTTAAGTACAGGTAGTCCTTGACTTACGTGACCATTCACAGTTACAACAAGTCTGAAAAAAGTGACTTATGACCATTGTTCACACTTACAAAACGTTGCAGCATCTTTATGCTCATGGGATCAAAATTCAGGTGCTTGGCAACTGACTCGTATTTGTGATGATTGTCTTGGGGTGTGTGTGTGTGTCATGTGAACATTTTTTGTAACCTTCGGACCAGCAAAGTCAACCAGATTCACTTAAGAAGTGTTTCCAACTCAACCACTGGAGTGGTTCACTTCACAGCGGCGTCAAGAAAGTTGTAAAATGGAGCAAAACTCACCAACAGAAATTTGGGGCTCAATTGTCGTAAGTCAAGGACTGCCTGTACTTTTCGTCTGCCATATATTTTTACTACCGGTTCTGTGGACATGGCTAGGTGAGAGTGGCTTGGTAGACGTGGCCATGTTACTCGGTGGGTGTGGCTTTGTGTGTGTGTGTGCAGCAACCCCCCTTCTCAGGGGTGGGATTCTACTGGTTTGCACCTATTCGCTAGAACCGGTTGTTAATATTCTAAGCAGTTTGGAGAACCAGTTGTTAGAAGAAATTACTGGCCTAATCCTGTAAGAAAGGCAGGAAGGAAACATTCTGGTGTTGCTTACAGAAACTGCCTCTCCATTAACCCTTATTGCATTCTTGGCAGGACTAGACTTCTTGTCTCAGGAACCTCTCTGGAGTTTTTCCCCGCTCCTTTGCTGGTACTTGCTTGTGTGGAGTGACCATTGAAAGTTACAATGGCACTGAAAAAAGTGACTTATGACCATTTTTCACACTTACGACTGTTGCAGCATCCCTACAGTCATGAGAGGCCAGGTGAGGAGATGCGTGCCTCGATGTGAGTGATATTGAGCTGGCCACACCCAGCCAATAATATGACCACCAAACCATGTCCACCCAATCACATGACCACCAAGCCACGCCCACCAACTAAGCCATGCCCACAGAACTGGTTGTTAAGAAATTTGAATCCCACCCCTGACCATGCTCCATTATTTTTTGTCCTCCTGGGCCAGAAGGCTTCTGCTCCCAGATGGCTTCCCTGAGGCCCAGGAAGGAATAAAATGGAGCGCTGGGGGGCCCACACAGTATCCCCTCCGTGCTCCATTTTTTGGCCTCCTGGGCCTCAGGAAGGCCTCCTGGGTGAAGCAGAAAAACAGCAAGGCGGATCCTGGAACAGCTGATCATTGGAATAGCTGATCGTTGGGAGAAAAAAATAAGAATTTTTTTTATATCTGAACCTTTGGATATCAACTTTCTTTTTTTCTTTTAGCTTTAGCAAATTTTATTTAGTTTTCAAGATTTAAAAACATAAAATAAAGCTTTATACATCATTATATCAACATCAAGACATCTTTTACATTTCCTTATCCTCTTTTTATATATAGACTTTACAGTTCCATTACTATTACACATTTCTTTCATTATTCAATTTCAACTTAATATATAAATAAATATAGATGGATATGAATTCATCAACTTTCATCAACCCTCGCCAAACAAGAACAAAACCAAGGGATGTTGGGAGATAACTGGACCCAAATCCAGCTGTTCTAGGCTAACTACTGGCCCTCTGAGGCAGTCTCTTTCTTCCTTCTCAATGCTTTATTTCCAACTTTTGGAAATGCTAAAGGGTTTGATGTTGGCAGCCGCAGATGCCCCCTCCAGAACAGGGGTCCCAGTGGTGGGATGCTGCCGGTTCAGACTGGTTCAAGCGAAGTGGTAGTTCTGACCATCAGCTGGCCCTACCCACCAGTGGTGGGATTCAATTTTTTTTACTAGCGGTTCTGTGGGCGTGGCTTGGTGGGGCATGGTGTGGTGGGGTGTGGTGTGGTGTGGCTTGGTGGGGCGTGGCTTGGTGGACGTGGCAGGGGAAGGATACTGCAAAATCCCCATTCTCTCCCCACCCCACTAACCTGCTTTCCATCTCCGTTCTCCTGTGCAGGGTAACAAAAGAAGATCCAGCCGATCAGGAGGCAGAGAATAGATGGGGGCAGGGCCAGTCAGAAGTGGTATTCTGAACTACTCAAAATTTCTGCTACCAGTTCTTCAAACTACTCAAAATTTCTGCTACCGGTTCTCCAAACTACTCAAAATTTCCGCTACCGGTTCTCCAGAACTGGTCAGAACCTGCTGAATACCACCTCTGCCACCCACCCAATCTTGCCCTATCCTATCCTTCCTTTCCTTCTTTCTGGCACAGTTGATTTGCACATCACAGCTGATTTCCGTGCTTCAGCTGTTCTACTTACCGGGGCTGACCTAGAAGGTAAGCATTTGAGCTTCAAATTGCTATATTTTGAACGCTGCGTGCGCTCACAGAACTCGTTGCTAAACCAGTTGCAGATCACCACTGTGGGGGCCCCAACCCACGGGCTGCAACCTGTTCCAAAACCGGACTGTGGGAAAAATGGGGTAGCGTATGTGAGCACACAAGCGTCCTCCTCTGGAGCGCCCACCGTTCACCCAAGTGGAGCTTCGCACACGAGCGCAAGTGCCTGCCCGTCACGTCCACTAAGCTGGAGAAAGTTTGGAGGCCAACCAATGCTCTAGAAGGTTGCTGCCCCACAAGACTGGCAAAAAGGAGCCCGTTTTTCAAACCCACTGCTTTGCGCAAAAGGGACAGAAGGTCTGGTCCCCTCACTCTTTAAGAGGTGCGTCTGGGTTTCTTTCGCCGGTGCCCTTTGAACAAATGACGTGCAAAAACCCAGCCCCATGTGGGAGTACTTTGCCTTCTCCAAACATTGCCTCTGGCAGCCCTCCTGCCTCTCCTGCAGCTATATTTGCAGACTCGACAAACAGATCCGAGCAGCAGCTGATAAGGCAGTCGTTGCTCTTCCAATATGCTCCCGTGACGTCATCAAGGCTGCTTCTGGTTCCGTGGTGCACAAACCAGCAAGGCTGATCTTTCAAGGCACGGGAGTAGATCAGGAATCTTAGGATCCCTTCTGCAATCTAGTGGGGTAGATTGCCTTTTTTTTTTTTTTTAAAGATACAGGCAGTACTCCGACTTAACGACTGCACTTCTCTTGCTGAGCGAGACAGCTTTTATGTGAATTTTGCCCCATTCTGCAACTTCTCTTTGCCAAAGTTGTGGAATGAATCACTGCAGTTGTTAAGTCGGTAACAGGGTTCTCAAGCAATTCTGACTTCCCCATTGGCTTTGCTTGTCAGAAAGTCGCAAAAGGGTGATCCCGGGACGCTGCAACCATCATAAGTACATGCCAGTTGCCAAGCATCTGAATTTGGATCACTTCTTCATTATCAGAGATTCTCTTTCCGTGACTTCCATTCTTCCCCAAAACATAGAGTGCAACCTACTGAGATCAGGATAATCCTTGTTTATAACTGATTATGACCGATTAGCTGCTATCAAGTTTTCCCCTGTCCAGTTTTGTCTGACTCTAGGGGCCAGCGCTTGTTTCTGCTAGCCAAGCATTGTTCAAAAGCATTTCTGTGGTCAGGTGGCCAGCAGGACTATATGTTGAGATGCATGGAACCCTCTTACCCCAAAGGGTATCTATTTATCTACTTGTATTTATTTATTTATTTTATTTATTTATGTGTCAATTGCTTACAAGATAATAGGTATAAGTAAAAACATAGTTATGAATACATGGATACATATAAGAAAAATAAAAGAAACAAAAGAAACAATAAGACAGGGATGGTAGGCACGTTGGTGCACTTTGCATGCCCTCTGCAGACCTCTTGGGAAAGGGGTGAGGACAATAGTAGACAGTCTAAGGTTAAAGTTTTTGGGGTTTGGGGAAGAAACCACAGAGTCAGATAGAGTATTCCAGACATTGACCACTCTTGCTGAAGTCGTATTTCCTGCAATCAAGTTTGGTGAGGTTAACCTTGAGTTTGTATCTATTGTTTGCTCTTGTATTGTTATGGTTGAAGCTGAAGTATTGACAGGTAGGACATTGCAATGTATGATTTTATATACTATACTATACAGAGTTCTACTTCTACCTCCCCACCTGAAAAGAAATCGCTTTCAAATGCAAAACACAAGCAGAGGAGAGGAGGTTCACTTTTACAGCACCAAGTAGCTTTAGTACAGAACAGTTGAACTAAGCCACGCCCAGGCTCCTTGCTGTCTTCTTCTTGCTCACACAGCAAATACTGTTTCTGTTTGCAAACAGCCCTCAACTCTCTCACACACACTGACAGGACGCTAGACAGATGAATACCGATGGATGCTGGTAGGCAGAGGCAGGATTTTTAACCCTTATTTTCCTCCCCAAAAGCTAAACCCGACCACATAGTTGCGTAGCAAAGCCCGGGTATGCAGCCAATGTAGTATATATTGGAGGTGTTGACACTTTGAAAGCTGCATGCAATGAAATTTCATTTTATCAAACGCCGATTAGTGCACATTCAAAGTGACAATAACGTTATTCTAAGCCTAAATTCTAAGCTGAGCCTTTACCATGAGGGATGGACAGATTACGGGCCTCCAAGTTAGTGTCCACCCTTACCAATCAGATAGATGTTCTTTCTTTTTTTTTTTAAATTAGAGAATTAGAGATGCTTGGAAACAATGCACAGGTAGTCCTTGACTTACTGATACGACCAGTGAAGCATTTGTGAGTTTTGCTCGTTTTTATGTCTTTTCTTGCCACCGTTGTTAAGTGAATAATTACAATTGCTAATTTACGAACACGGCGGTTAAATGAAACTGGTTTTCCAATTGACTTTGTCATAAAAGAGGATCACAAGACCCTGGGACACAGCAATCACCTTAAATATGAGTCACTTACCGTTCGTCTGAATTTGGATCGCAGGAACCTGGGGACAATGGTTGTGAGTGTGAAAAATGGTCATGTCCCTTTTTTTGTGGCTTTGGTCACTAAATGAACTGTTGTAAGTTCAGGACTGCCCGTATAAGGAAAAAAATGGCTTGTTGCAAAAGTTGTTAAGACTGTGCATTTGGAAATTAATCTACTAAAATATCCATTTTTGCAAATTCTGCAAAATCTGGATTTTTAAAGCTGCCTATTATAATACTTCAAAGAAAGATTTATCTGTTCTTGTTTCTAATGCTTTCAGGATGTGAGCAATCAAGCTATCAGGCCAGGAAGCAAAAGGCTGTGAGCTCAAATCCTGCCTTAGCCATAAGAGCCAGCTGGGTTACTTTGAGCCAGTCCTGCTGTCTCTCAGTCCAACCCACCTCACAAGGTTGTTGTTGTGGGAGAAATAAGAGGAGGAAGGAATGTTGAGTGTGTTCCCAGCCTTGAGTTATTTGCAGTCGGGAAATGAACAAACATGTAAATAAATAAACAGAGTAAAGCTTTTTTGCTTTACAAGGATGTTGCAAATGGGAAAACTGTCAGAGGGCTTGGAGAACTCTCATTCAATTCCTTTTTAGCCCTGGAGAACATAAGTGTCTTTGAACCAGCCAGTAAATCTCAGAATAGAACAGAATAGAATAGAATAGAATAGAATAGAATAGAATAGAATAGAATAGAATAGAATAGAAAATATGGAGTGGAATAGAGTAGAGTAGAGTACAATGCAATGCAATGCAATGCAATACAATACAATACAATACAATACAATACAATACAATACAATACAATACAAAATATGGAGTAGAAGAGAAGAGAAGAGAAGGAAGGGACCTTGGAGGTCTTCTAGTCCAACCCCCTGCTTAGGCAGAAAACTCTATACCACTTCAGACAAATGGACAAAATGTAAGGTCATCTTACCTTACAGGGTTTTTTTAGCGTGCATGTGTGAAGCCTCTACTGGACTGCCTTTACTCCCTGAGAAAAACTGGGCTAAAATGGTGAAAATGCAAAAATAAAATAGATGATAAGATAAAATGAGAAGAGAAGAGAAGATGATAAGAGAAGATGAGATAAGATAGATAATAAGATGATAGATAAAATTGTTTTATCTTGTTTTGATAAGTTAACAGAAAAACAAACAAACACCTGCTTTTCTGAAATTCCAAAACTGATATTATTGTAAGGAATTATAATTCTTTAAGGAAACTGTCTTGCAGGGATGTTGGCCGTATCCTGGGTGGAAAAAAGAAAAGCAATTTGGTAGCCATATCATACAGCTAGTCCTTGACATATGACCACAATGGAGCCCCAAAGTTGTTCTGCTAAGCAAGACAGTTGTTAAGTGAATTTTGCCCTATTTTACGACCTTCCTTGCCACAAGAGTTACTGGTTACATTAGTAACCCAGTTGTTAAGTGAATCTGGCTTTCCCCATTGACTTTGCTTGTCAGAAGGTCACAAAAAAGGATCATGGGATCTCGGGACTCTGCAACCGTTATAAATATGAATCAGTTGCCAAGCATCTGAATTTTGATCGTGTGACACGTTAAATTGGGATGCCGCAACAGTCGTAAGTGTGAAAGACGGTCGTGAGTCACATTTTTCAATGCCGTTGTTACTTTGGACAGTCACTAAACAAACCGTGGTAAGCGGAGAATTACCTGTACATAAAAACCAGGAAGAGCTTTGATTGTTCCCATGGCTGCCATCTTGCCTTTTTTTAACCACATTTGGGTCAATAGGTGCTGTTGTCCCAAAAGTTCATACGCCGACAGTATGTGAGAATTCCTCACAGACTGAATATTCTCCGTGTCTCTCCCTCGTTCTTTCCTTTTCTAATGTTTTGTTATTATTGTTCCTTTGAGGTCTATTGTCAGGGCACCAACAAATCCACCCTCATTCAAAGCGAAAGTCTCTAGCCGCATCTCAGAAAAAGTAAATTGGTTTATTAGAAATTGCCATGTTGGCGCATGTCTGGGTGCAGCCAGTACTCAATCACATCACGACCCTGGTCTTGACCCTGTTCTTTCCCCCACCCCCCTGGGTGTGACTTCTCCAATGAGACACATCCGTCTCCATCATGCTCCTCAACCTTCTTATACTCCAACAATTTTGGGCTGCCAAGGTGATTATCTAGGCATTTCAAGAATGCCATGTTTTCCCCCAATCCCTTTTTCTGGCAGCTAAAAAGACCAAAGGAGTCTCTTTTTAGTTGACATCTATTTAATAAAGACCCCCCCCCCCAAGTTTTTTAAAAAGTCTAAAATGAAGGGCACCCTAATATTTCTACTCAAGCAGCTTGGCCTTCCAACCAGAGGTGGTATTCAACCATTTCTGGAGAACTGGTAGCGGAAAGTTTGAGTAGTTCAGAGAACCGGCAAATATCGCCTCTGATTGGCCCCGCCCCATCTATTCTCCGCCTCCTGAGTCCCAGCTGATGGGCTGGGTCTTCTTTGGTTGCTCTGCACAGGAGAACAGAGCTGGAAAGCAGGTTAGTGGAGTGAGGAGGGAATGGGGAATTTGCAGTAACCTTCCCGGGGTGCCATGCCCACCAAGCCACGCCCACAGAACCAGTAGTAAAAAAAAATTGAATCCCACCCCTGCTTCCAACCCTCTTTTCTATCCTAAAGGTGTGTAGAGATTCTCAGCCCTCCAGGTCATGGTCGTCCCAAAGGTGTTTTTTTTTTTTTTTGAGGAGGCAACTGGACTTTTTGTTTTTTTTGTTAAAAAAAATTGCTTTTGAAGACATTTCACTTCTCATCCAGAAAGCTTCTTCAGCTCTGACAGAACCAGGGATGGGCTGCTGGGGGTCGGGACAGCCCCTATGCTAAGATTCTGTGCAGTTTGGAGAACCCACCCCCCAAATCCCACTCCTGGCTGGCCTCACCCACCCCTTCCCCTCCCCTCCCAGGAGTCCCCAGGTGGCCCGTTTTGGATGCAGGTAAATGCAGGTCGCGCAGGGTGGCTCGGGGAGGGTGAAAAACGGACTTCCTGGAAGTTTGGGAAGGCCGGAAATGGGCCCGTTTCCGGCTCCCAGAGGGCCTCCGGAGCCTGGGGGTGGCCAGTTTTGCCCTCCTGGAGGCTCCAGGAAAGCCTCCGGAGCCCGGGGAGGGACAAAAAACACCCCCCCCCGCATGGTGCAGGAGGCTGACTAGGCCACACCCACCATGGCCACGCCCACCCAGCAACCAGGCAGAGAACCCCTTGCTAAAACTTTTGAAGCCCACCTCTGGACAGGATCATAGTAGGGAATGGAAGGGTTTATGTTCCTTGCAGACAGCTGGTCATTTGCATCCTGGGAAGCGAAACGAAAAGAAAAATGAAAAAATGAAGACCGTCCAGTTGCCCCCTGGAAAAAAAAAAGGCACCTTTGGGGATATCTTTAAAAGGTTGCATTTCCCTAGAAAAGACTTTTCCAACGAGGAGGAGGAGGAGGAGGAGAACGCCAGCACCTCTTGTTTGCTCACAAATTGTTAGATAAGCATTACTTTTCTTGTGGAGATGATTTCTACTCCTGGAGTCAAAAGACCATGAAATTTAATTTTACGCCTATTTGACCAGGATCAATTTGGGCTCCAAATCAATGTGGGAGATAAGGGTCAATGGGCGCCAGGCGGTTGGGCAGCTGGAGCTGCAGAGGGTGGCGGGAACTCAGTGGCCATAACACTTGAAAATTGCCCAGGAAATCCACCATTAAGGTGAGTCCCTATCGCCCATCCTCGCTGGCTCCTTGTCGACAGTGTTCTCCGGTTGCCAGGCACTAAAGCAAACCCAAGCTTTGTTTACGGAGTCTACGATTACAATGCAGGCTCCAAATATTTGCTAGTCTGCAATCTTGCAGCTCCACTATAAATACTTTGGCTCCAGGTGGATGGGCGGAGAACTAGCAGAGGAGGCAGAGGGGGATTACCTGCGGAGAATCAGGTAAGCATCCTGGAGATTATTGGGGGGTGGGACTGGCCTCTGAGTCTCTGGCTTCTTGGCTGAAGATCATTTAGTGGAGCAAAATGAAGGGTACAGCTTTAATTAAGCATCTTTGGTCTTAGAATAGAATAGAATAACAGAGTTAGAAGGGACCTCAGAGGTCTTCTAGTCCAACCCCCTGCTTAGGCAGGAAACCCTATAGCATTTCAGACAAATGGTTATCCAATCCCTTCTTTAAAACTTCCAGTGCTGCAGCATTCATAACTTCTGGAAACAAGTTGTCCCACTGATTAATTGTTCTGTCAGGAAATGTCTCCTTAGTTCTAGGTTGTTTCTCTCCTTGATGAGTTTCCACCCCTTGCTTCTTGTCCTGCCTTCAGGTGCTTTGGAGAATAGCTTGACTCCCTCTTCTTTGGGGCAGCCCCTGAGATATTAGGACACTGCTATCGTGCCCCCCCGCCCCCAGACTGGACATACCCAGTTCCTGAAACCGTTCTTCATATGTTTTGGCCTCCAGTCCCCTAATCATCTCAGTTGCTCTTCTCTGCATTCTTAAGAAGTCCTTCAGGTAGATTCTAGTGGTGAATTTTGCACAGCTCCAAAGCTACCCAAGAAGCAATGAGACAGCAGAGTTCAAACCTGGCTGACAAAACTCCGGGCGACTTTCGTGCTGGAAGGGAGGAAGAGGAGTGGGTTATTTCTAAAATTTTCTGAAAAGAACCCCCTTATCAGGTGGAAACAGAACAGATCATAGTAGTGAAGGGGTCCTTGTTTAGCCTGCCGTGTGCAATGCTCATTTTCTATCCACAGGGCCTGAACAAGACAGCAAGGAGCATGCAGAATAATATTTTTAGGTGGCCTGAACGATATAGTGCAGGGGTGTCCAACCTGGGCCACTTTAAGACCTGTGGATGTCAACTCCCAGAATTCCCCAGCCAGCCCAGGATGAAAGAGAGTGGCAAATAAATTCAATAGTCTCTCTCTACATTTTGCTCTCTCCCACCACCCTCCCAAATGAAACAACTTTTGCGAAAGAATTTGGGTCTTTGGTCTATTCTGGATTTGAAAACATTGCTTTTAACAGAATAAGAGAGTTGGAAGGGATCTTTGAGGTCTTTTAGTCCAACCTGTCAGCCTTCAAGACTTTTCTCCCTTTGCTTTGCATCTTTTGGCTGTCATAAGTAACGGGGGGGAGGAGGGAGGGAATGGTTATGGGAAGTGAGCTGGAGGTGTTACAAACCAGAACTGTATAAGCTGGTGGGGGGGATACATTCTTGCTTAGGTTTCTATGCTATGCGCAGCTGCAACCCTTTATCAAACTATGTCAAGGTCAACGGACAGAAGCCTCATCCCCACCTGGAGATGCCCACAGGATGATATCCACAACTTTTAATTGGATGAGCCAATGGAACTATTGGGGGTGCGAACGTTGCCATTACTTTGTATATGTGACTTACGCGCCCATTTTCTCAGATTCAGAATTCTTTTGTTGCTGCCACTTGATTTCCAGTAAAAGATATCTTTTATCTGATTAAAAGAGTCTAAGTATTTCTTTCTTGGATTTTGAATGGAGCACCAGCTGACACAACCCCCTGCACAAGCAGGAGATCCTATACCATTTCAACCAGAGTCCTGCCATCTATCGTGGCGACCAAAGCTGGATACAATATTCCAAGTGTGATCTTACCAATTCATAGTAAAGCAATGGATCCATTTAATATTGCCTTTCTTCCCACTTCTTTAAGAGTTTGTTCAATCGGATTGTTATTTAATGTTGACCTTGTTTGAATCTCAAGAATGGCAATAGCACTTAGACTTATATACCGCTTTCCAGCCCTCTCTAAGCGGTTTACAGAGTCAGCCTCTTGCCCCCAACAATCTGGGTCCTCATTTTACCCACGTTGGAAGGATGAAAGAGGCTGAGTTAATCTTGAGTCTGGTGGGATTTGAACTGCCAAATGGCAGTCAGCCGGCAGTCCGCAGAAGTAGCCTACAGTACTGCACTCTCACCACTGAGCCACCAAGACAGCTTAGAGACGTTACAAGTGAACTGACTTTCTTTTTCTTTCTTTTGAACAGCAAAGGGGAAAAAGATGGCAGCTGGAGTGATACAAACTCTAAGCAAGTTCAGGCTACCCACAGAATTCCAGCATCCATTTCTGACCTCCATGGCTGGCCCGGAGATGAGTTTCCAGTATTTATCTGGAGAAGAAGACACCGAAGAGGAAGAGGAAGACGAGTCAGGAGAGGAAGGAAGGGAAGAGATGGAACTGGAAGAAGACCTTGGGAGCTCCTCGCGCAAAGATGCCTCCACCGAGGCCAGCTCCAGCATCGGTAACACGAAAAAGACCACGCAGCTCCTCCAATTTGCTGAACGCATCAGCCACGACATCCAAAGGTATTTTGGCAAGAAGAACAAAGAGCAGGAAGAGGAGGAAGGGGTGGAAGAAAGCAGCTGCAAGGCTCACGAGAGCCTCTGCTCCTCACCCCTGTCGGGACGAGCGACGTCCTACACAGATCTGATCGGGATTTCTCAGCGTGGGGAGGCTGAGGATAAAGAAGGTTTTTCTGACTCCCACACAGCTTTTGAGCAGCTCTGGAGGTCCCCATGTGGGAAAGACGAAAAGCTGGGGCCTCTGGCTGAACTTTTTGAGTATGGTTTTTGTAGGTGTCTTCAACGGCCTCTCTCTCCGGATAATAAGAAATGGATGTGGCTGGAGAGGAAATTTGCACATGTCGTCCCCATGCAGAGCAGGAAGCTGCCTCGGTCCTTCTGGAGAGAGCCGATGTTCAGCCCCATAGGCACCCCCAACGGCAACCCTCCCGATTTTAGCGATCTACTGGCTAATTGGACTTCTGAATCTGGCCAAGAGGAGCTGAATGCCAGCCGAGAGCATCTTGGCGAGGTCACCGGCGATGGGCACTGAGACGTGGACTCTAAGGAACCAAAGGAGGGTGGGAAGCAGCCTTCCTTTCTCTCATTGGTTCAATGTGTACATTTCTAAAGGCATATTCAGATAAACGTTGGTCTCCCCTAGTACTTTCCC
Source organism: Pseudonaja textilis (assembly GCF_049901715.1). Taxonomy (NCBI): domain Eukaryota; kingdom Metazoa; phylum Chordata; class Lepidosauria; order Squamata; family Elapidae; genus Pseudonaja; species Pseudonaja textilis. Next base: position 10,022,529 of record NC_142003.1, read on the forward strand.
CTCTCAAGGAAGCAATAAGGGCTTGGGAATCTATGACCAGCACTGACGATGTTACCTAGTTGGGTAATGAAACGTCTGCAAGAAAACAAGCAAGCTCAGAGAGCACCAAGGACCCCAACAGTTCTCCTCCTCCTCCCTCTCCTCCTCCTCTTCCTCCCCCTCCGCTTCCTCCTCCTCCTCTTCTTCCTCCCCCTCCTCTTCCTCTCCCCTCCCAAGCATTCCACAGCTGGTCTGGTCAATGCTGCCTGTAACTATAATCCAATATTTTTGCAGGGGAGGGATTGAGTTGCTCGCTCATGAAACATGACTATGAGTGATGTTTTGGGGCATCAGTAGTAATTAGGATTGAGATTTGGTGAGCTTGAGAGTTCAATCTTAGGTAGAGGCAGATGTTTCTCTATCAGAGCGCAAAGAGAAAATATTTACTGTGAATATAGGCATCAGGAAGGGAATCCGGCCAGTAATTGCTGACCTCCATCCAGTCACTCTGATTCTACCCTGAATTAAGGGATTACAGGGTTGTAAAAAGGGATGTGTTTGGTTTTTTTTTAATGGTGAGATGGATGCGAGAACGCTTTCAGAACTGAGGATGGTGCTTGGAAGGTCCAATTTTGTGAGTTGGGCTTTCTGGTTGATCTCAGCTCTTAGCGGCCTATCTGGAGGCAAACAGATTGAGACATGTCCAAGAACGTGTTTGCACTATAGAATAAGAGCCATAAATGAAAGCTCCAGAGCCCTCCTCCAATCCCTGAGCTTTCTTTTTTTAATGGGATGGAAGGGTAAATCTCAGGATTTGGCAGAATCCAGTTGACTTTCTCTGAAGTTCAGAAACAAAACAGGGAGAAAGTTGCTTCGTATTGGATGAAGGACTATCTGGGACAAGGGGTGTCCATCTTAGCAACTTCCCAGCTAGCTGCAGAATTCTGGGAGTTGAAGTCCACAAGTCTTAAAGTTGTCAACATTGAACACCCTAACCTAGGGCAACCTAGCACTGTTTTCTAGACCAGGAAGTAAAAAAACATCCTTCAAGCAAGCTATGGCCAAACACTTCTATTCTGCTGTGAAGAAAACAACTGGAGGTGTCATAGAAGTTGGTGATCAATTCTTCAAGGGAATCTCGAAGACAAGGAGCATCGTCATATGAATTCATCTAATTGATTTTTTTATTAAGTATCAAACAAAATCAAATGCAGCTACTCTCCTGCTCTATATCTTTTTCCTGGTGACCTCAACTTTATGGTGATCCAAAGATCACGTCATTTATTTCCCACATCCATCTAGAACCTGAGCGCCTCTAAGATAAGGGAGCCCAACCTGAATTAAATCAGCTATAATGAAGATCACTTAGGCATGTATCTCTCAGTTGCTCATCTTTCCATTTGATCTGTCTGATGACTAATTCAGTGACATTTGTTATTATGGAATTGTCAAAATAGTCATGCAACTAAATCAAAGGGAGCACGCAGTGATTTATTTAGTTTTGATTCAGCAATTTAACCACTGCCTCAATTTTAATGGATTCAACCCAGTGTTGACTCTTCCATTGTAAGACAGTATGGTTGGAGCTATAATTGCTTTCACCCCCATATTACATAGAAATAATTCAGGGTTTATTTATACAGTAATTACATTGCCTGCCTTATTAATTAATACTATTCAAAGGTCTGTAGCATCATGCTAGAGGGATAAGTCGATCTGGAACAAAACCGTATGATTATTGAAGAGTCAAAGAAAATGGAAGGGTTAATATAAGCGGTCTGAAAATAAAAGTGAAATGAAAATGGATTGAATAATATAACTTCACTGTTCGGTCTCTTCCTATTGATTAACAGAAGAAATCCAGAAATCAGAGGATACCAATCCATTTTTGAAAGCACATTTTTGTCCTTAATAACCAAAATGAATTCTCAATCCCAGGGAGCAACTGCACACAGAGAAAAAGATTGTGGGACTTTGTAATCCAAAGGGGATGAAGAAGGAATACCATGGTTGGGTGAAAAATATTTGAAAATAAACTTCAAGAGGATTGGAACAAAGTTTTCTAAGCAAATCTGTCTCTTTGCTTGAGAAAAGGATGTGAGAGAGGGAGGGAGGAAGGGAGAAGGAAGGAGGGAGGGAGGGAGAGAAGGAAGGAAGGAAGGAGAAGAGGAAGGAAGGAAGGAGAGGAGAGAAGGAAGGAAGGAGAGGAGAGAAGGAAGGAAGGAGAAGAGGGAGGGAGGGAGGGAGGAAGGAAGGAAGGAAGGAAGGAAGGGTACTTTAATCACATCATTAAACTGATTGGGAAATTCTAAGAATGGAAGTGCACACATCTCAAAGTTCCCAGATTTGAAAAATGCAAGGCAATGTATGGTTCTCCAACTTAATTTTCACTAGAAGAACGGAAGCAAAAGATCACTCGAAGCAATAATTCAGCTCCACTGGTTTGACAAGGAACGTTGAGTCACAGTTTGAGGCAGAACTTCCACTACAGTTGCCAAAACATTTCAAAATTTCTGTCAAAGTGGCTTTAACTGAACAGCCTTTATTCTAGCCCCAATCTAGCTTTTTTTTTTTAAAGAGTGGCCCCTAATACATTTCTCAAAGTTGAAGGTTTGGCCCAAAGAAACGAAAACCTGGTCAACTCAATTTCAATGCTGAGAGTGGGAAAAAAATCACATTTCAGTCCTTTTCTTGGGGCAATCTTATACTCCCTTATTTTATTTCGGATAGCATTCTTCCAGAAAGTTTGATTGGAGTTTGTTAAACTGGTTGTATTCTTTGGTGGAGGGAAGGTACAACCGTCTCTCTGCATTTTATTACGAAGCTGAGAGCCACGCCTGTTAGCAACTGGAGTTGGTAGCAACCCTGCCTTCACCTGCCAGAACAAGGGGAAAACTTCTTTCCTTGCCATTCAGACAACATTCTTTGGCTCCTGCCTGGATTTTGCTCCATACAGGCAAAGCTTCATCCTCACAGCTAGGACTCCATGGCCAAAGATCCTGAGTACCTTGGCACTTTCCAAGAGCAAGTTCAGTGCCTCACCAATGAAAATGTAAGTGGGTGAAAAAGTTAAGGGTTCAAATAAACGTTTTCTTGTCCTGTTATATTGGTATTACAGTAACCAAGGTCCAGGAAGCAGAGATAGCCAGAACAGTTCTATCGCTTTAAACTCCCATTTCAAAAAGGCCATGGCAGCTAATGTGACTATCTATAATCTTCAAAATAACTCTGCACCATTTGGGGGGAGATCTATCTATCTATCTATCATCTATCTATCTATCTATCTATCTATCTATCTATCTATCTATCTATCTATCTATCTATCATCTATCTATCTATCTATCTATCTATCTATCATCTATCTATCATCTATTTATCTCTCTACTCTATATATCATTGATCATCTCTCTCTCTCTCTTATCTATCTCCAGATTATCTATCTTATGGTATCTATCTATCTATCATCTATTTATGTATTTATGTATCTATCTATCACCTATCTATTTATCTATCTACTCTATATATCATTTATCATCTCTCTCTCTAGATTCTTTCTCTAGATTCTCTCTCTAGATTCTATCTATCTATCTATCTACTCTATATATCATTTATCATCTATCTCTTTCTCTATCTATCTCTAGATTATCTATCTTATGGTATCTTTCTCTCTCTCTCTCCCTCCCTCCCTCCCTCCCTATCTACTCTCTCTCTCTATCATTTATCGTATCTCTCCCTCTCCCTCTCTCTCAGCTGTATCTTCTCCCTAATCCCAAACCAGAGATAATCCACTTGCCACGTTCAAACTTCTTTTCCATGTTCATAAGTTTCCTCCCTACCAGCTCCTTGAATTTCACAGCACAATTGTTGAAAATTGGCAGGGCTACTGGGTGCCCCTGTGAAGCAGGAAATATGAAGAGTGTCTCATGCACCTTATAATTTATTTATATGATGTGCTATAATTTAAAAATGTATCAGGAAGAACAGAGATGACATCCCTTCCCAAAACCCAGAAGGAAAATCCATTCATTGATATTATTGTGATATCCCCTGTGGCTTTAAATTTTTCTTTTGTTCAGTTGTGTCAGAGATGGCCTGGACCAATCCTTCTGGTTTCCTCAACAAGGTTTTTCAGAAATGGTTTGTCTTCCTTCCTACCTAGGGCTGAGAGAGACTGGCCTAAGGGGGACTAGAATTCATGGTCACCCAGTTTCTAACCCGATGACTTGAACTCCTATACCAAACTGGCTCCCCTTTACCTTCAAAAATCTGCAATTCTGAAAGCAAGCATAGCATTTTCTCCTTTAACTTTGCCTTCATCTTCCTCTCCTTTTGCTGATGCTTTTGTATCAATCAAGTTTTAGATTGCATTCTTCTCCTTCTCAAGATCTTGTCCTCCTCCCTCTTTCAGTGCAATTTTGGCCAGATCTGGGACCTCGCCAACACAACTCTCTCTTTCTTTTTACTTACAAAACGTTTGCTAGACCAATACTTGAATACAGCTCATCAGTCTGGAACCCACATTACGTATCTGATATTAATACAGTTGAGAAAGTCCAGAAATATTTCACAAGAAGAATTCTCCACTGCTCTACTCGTTGCAGAATACCTTATGCCACCAGACTTTAAATTCTAGACCTAGACAACCTAGAACTACGCTGCCTTTGGTCCAATCTAAGTATAGTACTTAAAATTATATTGCAATGTCCTACCTGTCAATGAATACTTCAGCTTCAACCATAACAATACAAGAGTACACAATAGATACAAACTCAAGGTAAACCGCACTAAACTTGATTGCATGAAATACGACTTCATCAACAGAGTGGTCAATGTTTGGAATACTCTACCTGACTCTGTGGTTTCTTCCCCAAACCCCCAAAACTTTAACCTTAGACTGTCTACTATTGACCTCACTCCTTTCCCAAGAGGTCCATACGGGACGTGCATAAGCGCACCAACGTGCCTACCGTCCCTGTCCTAATGTTCCCTTTTATTTTTACCCACTTCATGTATTAATAATCATGTTTATACTTGTATTTGTGATCTAATACATGCTTGACAAAATAAATAAATCAAATAATAAAATAAAATAGCCACTCAGGGCCTGAAGTTCACTTGAAAAGCGCCAGTTCTTGGGAGCGTTTTAGGGCACTCTTGTTCTTCTTACTCTGAAAGTTTGCCAGAATGAAAGTCTTCTACAGGAGCACAGAATATCCCTCTTCCCTCACTCAGGTTCAGCTGCAAGATCGAAACGAAAGGCTCTATGGAAAGGTGGGAGAACTGCAGGAGAGGCTGGGACAATTGGCTCTCTCCAAGGCGGACCTGTCCTCCAGGCTGATTCGCAGCGAAGAGGAGAAGCTCAAGGTAACAGGGGGACAAATTTGCTGCTCTGTTGACATCAGCTTTGCAAGGGTGGCCAATTTTCTGCGGAAATACTAAAAAATGTCCTTCGTGCAGAAGGTCACATTCAACAGTTTCTAGGACCACCTACTTCTGGTTTTAAGGGGGCATGTAGGGGACAAATTTGACTGGTGCAGTGGCCTAGGGGTGAAGCTCTTGCCTCGCGATCAGGAGGCTGTGAGTTCGATCCTAGGTAGAGGCAGATATTTTTCTTTCTGGGCACACTGAGAATGTATCTGCTGAACAAAACTCTGCATTGGCGACAAGAAAGGCATCTGGCCAGTAAACAACTCTGCTTCGTTCAGTTGCCCAGACTACACCCCGCAAGGGATTATGGGGTCATTAAAAGGAAATGCAGGGGATCAATTCTTGCTGTTTTTTATCCCCGGGGGGTACAAAGTAAGCTTGATGGATCTGTTTCCATAGATTTCCAAAGACTTTGTTGATTTCCAAATCGAAACCAATAAAAAGAGAGAACAACATGAAGCTGAGAACTTTGAACTGAAGAATCTGGTATGTCATCTTTCATAGGTGATTTAATTATTGCACCTTTATAAACTGATACTTGGTTATTTTTTTACCCCTCATATTTTGTGTCACAGCTGACCTCTGTGTCCACTCCACACATTTCTCCATCCATGATCCAGTTCAGTGGTGGGATTCAAAAATTTTTACTACCAGTTCTGCGGGCGTGGCTTGGCTTGGTGGGTGTGGCTTGGCTTGGTAGGCGTGGCTTGGCTTGGTAGACGTGGCTTGGCTTGGTGGGTGTGGCTTGGTGGGCATGGCAGGGGAAGGATACTGTAAAATCCGCATTCCCTCACCACCCCTCTAACCTGCTTTCCAGCTCCATTCTCCTGTGCAGGGCAACCAAAGGAGACCCAGCCGATCAGCTGGGACTCAGGGGGCGGAGAATAGATGGGGGCGGGGCCAGTCAGAGGTGGGATTTGTCGGTTCTCCGAACTACTCAAAATTTCCACTACCGGTTCTCCAGAACTGGTCAGAACCGGCTGCCTACCACCTCTGATCCAGTTGCATAATGGGAAGTGTGGATTTAACGTGTGTTCTACTTTCCTATTCCCATTCTCGATCCATGCTTATTTCTGACCTGCATTTCTCTCTCTGGATTTACTCCCCCAGATCTTGGACTTGGAGAATCGTATTCTGGAGATTGAGCTCCGTGATGAGAGGACCACTGGGGAACGGGATGCTTTGCAGGAACGCCTGCACACCTTGGAGAATGACCACAAGGAGTTGGGGAACGAGTACCTTGCTTTGAAGAGCAACTACCTTGTGTTGGACAAGGAGCACGAACAGGAGGTATGAGCTGCTCATGAATAATCCTTCACCTGCTTCAGACACTAGGCAGCTATCAGTTTCCAAACACCTAGAAAGACATGTAATGTTTCTTCCAAGCAGGTTATTGTTCTTCACCTATAGACAGAATCTTGCCAAACTGAAGCAGGCCAGCACCTACATAAAGGATATACTTTGAGAGTTACGAGTATCAGGAAGGAGCTTGTCTTCACCCTTTCATACAAACTGTCAGAACTGAGTTGTATGTTACTCCTCTGGAATCAACTCCTTTCTTCCTGGGAATCCAGATGGGAAGGAAGGAAGGAAGGAAGGAAGGAAGGAAGGAAAAAAGGAAGGAAGGAAAAGGGAGATAGGGGAGGGAGGGAGGAAAGAGGGAGATAGAGAAGGAAAGAAGGGAGGAAGGAAGGAAGGAAGGAAGGAAGGAAGGAAGGAAGGAGTGGTGGGATTCAAATTTTTTTTTACTATTGGTTCTGTGGGTGTGGCTTGGTGGGCTTGGCAGAGGAAGGATACTGTAAAATCTCCAATCAGGATTTTCCGGTTCTCCGAACTACTCAAAATTTCTGCTACCAGTTCTCCAGAACTGGTCAGAACCTGCTGAATGCCACCTCCGGAAGGAAGGGAGGGAGGGAGGGAGGAGAAGAGGAAGGAGGGAAGGGGAAGGGAGGGTTGGGAAGGGAAGAGCAAGCTCCCCAAATTAGTGTTTCTTCCAATTAGATTTCTTTATTGTTCCTCGCCCATAGACAGAATCTTGCCAAATTGAAGCAGACTATACCCCACATCAATCACGTACCCTGGAAACAATTAGGGAGGAGCTGTCTTCAACCTCTTTCTCTCACACAAATTATCTGAACTGAGTTGTCTCTTACTCCTCTAGAATTCACACCCTTCCTCCTGGGAATCTGACTCAGTCCATTCCATCAGAGCAACTATCAAACTGGGGAGGAAGAAATCAAGGGGTCAGTGGTGGAAGTGTTGTAATTAGGATCTGAGGCTCGGTGACATATCCAGAGCTGAAGATTTAGATTCAAAGACCATTTGATTGCAAATTGTCTTCATATAAATGCTGGAACGATCATGCTTTTTTTTTTTTAATGCCATAAGAGCGAGTGGTTCTGGAATCGGCAGCATTTCCAGTGGGCATTAAAAACAGGGAACAACATCTTATGGAATAATCAACCCTTGCAAGATTTCAGCAGACTCATCCCTAAGATCCTACATGACCTCACACGAGAACAGTGAACTCTCCAAGATCCCGCGATCTTGTGAAGCTGCAGCTATTTGGGGTGGGCGGATGAGCGGGTGGGATCACTGCATTCATCCACTCTCTCATTTATTAGGTCTCCAAGAACGAAGAACTGAGCAGGGAGTTACTTAACCTGGTTAAGTCCAAGCAGGAGCATCCATACCACCTCCAAACCAAGAGCACGGAGTCCCAGTCTGAAGCAGAAAATCCGCCTGCTGAAGTGAAGCGGGTGCGAACCTTGGTCCATCGCCTCTCTGCCCACAAAGCCAAGGTACCTGCAGTCTTTCTGCCTCTCTTTGCTGTGAACCAAGTGTGATATTTATTGACTTGATCTGCATAGCTGCCCACCTCAACAGTTAAAAATATAAAACAATTAAAACAATTCAGGTAATCCTCAACTATCCCTTAGGCAGCCCAATCCCAAGCCAATAATTTTAGAATAGAGCTACAGTAGCTTGATACCCATGCTTCGCTACGAAACTATGTGGTTGGGCTTAGTTTTGGGGGGAGGAAAATTAAGGGTGGGGGGGAATTCTGCCTCTTCCTACCAGCATCCATCGGTATTCATCTGGCTAGCGTCCTGTCAGTGTGTGAGAGAGTTGAGGGCTGTTTGGAAACTGAGTATTTGCTGTGTGAGCAAGAAGGAGACAGCAAGGAGCCTGGATGTGGCCTAGCTCAACTGTTCTGTACTAAAGCTGGTTGCTGCTGTGAAACTAAAACTGAAACTCCTCTCCTCTGCTTGTGTTTTGCATTTGGAAGAGATTTCTTTTCAGGTGGGGAGGTGGAGCAGAACTCCTTAGCATCAGAGCGTGTTAATAATAATAATATAGGGAATACTCATGCTCTGATAGTCATTTCGAGAAATCCTTTCTTAGTGAGCACCTAGAAGCCAAGAGGAACAGGCGTGCCAAGTTTCAAGTGTGTAGGTTTTACAGTTCTGGAGATTTTGTGATGTGTGAGTGGTATTTTGCTTTTATATATATAGAGCTGGAAGGGACCTTGGAGGTCTTCAGGTCCAGCCCCCTGCTCAAGCAGGAGAACCTATACTATTTCAAATAATTGTCTAGTAACTCTAGTTTCTTCTTGAAAACATCCAGTGATGGAGTGCCCATGATTTCTGGAGGCAAAGCTAAGTCCACTGATTAATTGTCCGCACTGTTATGAAGTTTCTCCTTAGTTCTAGGTTGCTTCTCTCCTTGGTTAGTTTCCATCCATTGTTTCTTGTCCTGCCCTTGGATGCTTTGGAGAATAATTTGACCCCCTCTTCTTTGTGGCCATCCCACAAATACTGGAATACTGCTATTATGTCACCCACTAATTCTTCTTATACTTCACTACATTAATTTTGTAATAATTAAGTTTTACTGTGTTTCTCCTATTTTGTTTCAGAATTTGTTTTCCAAACGGATGAGTGACAGTAATAATATCCTTCAATTGGATTGTAGGGGGGTCCTGTTTTGATTCCATGTATTAACTGCTCCAATGCATGCTTCATTTCTTTTAGCCCGAAGATGTGGTGGCGGCTTCAGAACAGGAACGTCAAAAATTGGAGAAAAGTGTGAGTCGAAGGCCCACTTCATTCCCCAAATTATGGAGTTTATAATCTAAATCAATCAGATTGAAAATATTCAGGATGAAGAGGGATGAAGAGGCATAGCTCTGTCTGAATGATTGTTTTCCCATTCAACAGTTACTTGGAAACCAAGGTCACATCACTGAAGAGATGGAAAAAATGAGAGAAATGTACAATTCCCAGCAACAGAAATTGGAGGAGAGAATGTGAGTAAGATCTCTCCATACCCAAGTCCTACTAAACCAACTGAGTCTGTGTGATTTACAAATTTTTATGGGGTGCTAACATTTTAGCTGTCCAATTGTTTTCATTAAGAAACAGGGGGAAACTGCTGTCCAAAGTAGAAACCTGGAACACTTACACTGTGTCATACATTTCTCCTTCACCCTTTTACAGATACTGGACAACAGCATTTAAAAGCATTTTAAGAAATTCAGGAATTGGAAAGTTCTTATGTATCAAATCAAACCTGTAGCTAAAGGAATTTTCTTTGTTCTGGATTATTTTAGCATATCTAAGGCCTTCTCTTTCTGTCCCAAAGTTTGGCTTGGTCTCTGAAGAAAAGCAGGAAAATATATGATTCACCCAACTCAAGGAGGAGGAGGAGGATCAAAAGGCCATAAAAAGTCAGCATTACAAGGGAAACGAAGCAAGAAGACTTGAATTCAGGACCATGGAGAGCAGCCCTATAGGTGGAAGTGAGAGAGGTTATTCCACCTTTCTCCTGGAGTTATGGATTGAGGTTGGACAACCGATCTTCCTGGAAGTCCATCTCTCAAATATTGCAGCTACTATGCTTTTCCTGCCAGACTCTCCTGGATGTCGAAAATTGGAGATATGATCAGTCGGGTAAAGAAAGCTCATAAGTTGGCTGCACGATTTGGAGATCTATTCCTCCGACTGCAGGCTCCCAATGTGGGCTTCAAAGCAGAGAAGATTGGTTTTGAGTCATGATCGTTGGACATCTCTATTCCAACGACTTGCAAAATGAAGGAACATGTTCACATTTCCATGTGAACGGCAGCCATCTATGTAATTTCTGCCCGTCCATCCCTTGATCTGGTTAAAAAGAGCTGTGGTGGTGCAGTAATTAGAATGCAATATTTCAGGCTAAATCACTGCTCACTCCAGGTGTTCAATTATGAGCGGCTCAAGGTTGACTCATCCTTCCATCATAAAAGGAGGACCCAGATTCTCAGGGACAATAGGCTGACCCTGTAAACCCCTTAGAGAGGGCCATAAAGCACTGTGGTGGTACATAAGTCTAAGTGCTACTGCTATTACTAAAACATACTGCATGAGACAGAAGAAGGAACCAGACTGAACCAGATGTGGACCTCCTTAACCAAGATCATATGAGGGTAGCACATGTCTATGGAGTCATAGACATGTCCCAGAGGTGCTTTTTCAAAAGGCAACTGGATTTTGATGACATTTCGCTTCATGCCCAAGAAGCTTCTTCAGTTCTGACTGAAAGGTGGAGGATGGAAGGAGAAAGGAGAAACCTTCTTGGATGAGAAGTGAAATGTCTTCAAGGAAAAACCAAGAACGTCCAGTTGCCTTTTGAAAATGCACCTCTGGGACAAGAGTTTAGCACCTGCGTACTCAGGACTTCATATGACCCTGAGCTCATAGTTTGGCACTACCTGGAGCTTCCTAGACACCAAACCTTTGGAGGAATGGACTACATCACTGTTTCGGTTTAAGAATAAAATAAGCTTGACACAAGAAAATATATTCCTGCCCCAAATAACAGAAAGTGCCAGAAAAGGAAGGCCTCATGAATTTTCCATAATTGTTCTATCCCCGTATCTACCTAAAAGCATTAAACGGAGCTCCGGGTCCATGAAGAGCAGCTCACCAACAATAAAAGACAAAGTGCAATATTTATATTGTTTTTGGTGTCTCCAGGATCACGATGGGCAAGGAACTGCAGGAGGCCAAGAAAGCAATCCGGCACACGCAGCATAAACTGGCAGAAGAGTCGGCGGTGAGAATCAATCGGTCCTGCTGTGTATGTGACGGGATGGGTAATGGTATGTGGGAATGGCCTTGGGAGACAGGAGGAAGAGTCAGAGACTGGAATCAACTCATAAAACATTTTGTATATACACATTTTATAGTTGTCAACAGAAAGAAAGGAGTTTCAAAGAGTAGGCAGCAGTGTGGAATCGAAAGTACATTCCATTCATATTGTCTTCAGAGACTGATTCGATGACTGAAGCTTCTGCCAGGCAAAAATTTAATTGGAGAGCATGATTGAGGACTCTTGGCTATGGACGTGTTTTGTTGGATGATACACCCAGAGGGGTGGGGGGGAAAGCAGGATCAAGGGTGACAGTGAATTACGTTATCTCAGAGTCAGCTGTGCCCAGGTTAGTGCCGGACGTAGAATGTTACCTTCAAATAAATCCTTGTTAGTTTTGGGAGTGTGGCTCGAGGCTCATGATTTAATTGGAGTAACTGCCAGAATCCTGGCGCCTCCATTATTATTTTATCCATCTGACAAAGAATATCCCAGCACTCCAGATTCAAAGGTGTAAGAGTGTTTGGGAATGTGGAGGTACCACCAGTCTCCATTTCCTTAAAGCAAGTTCCAATTTTGGTCGCAAGTCAAGGACTACCTGTATATTTTTCTCTCTTGGGGCTACAGATATTGCTGTCCTCCCAAGGCCATCTTCAGGAGGTTGAGTCTGAGAATTCCAGGCTACAGTTACAACTCAAGGAGTTGAATGAGGAATATCGTTCGCACCTTGTTCAGTACATCACAGATCTGGCGGTAAGCATTTCTCATTGGTGGGCGGTTCCCGATGCCTCTCTTAACTTGCTTCACCCCATTAAAGCAACCCAAATCAAGAGCAACTCAAACATTGCCAGAGTCAAAAGAAAACCAGCCCAGATTTGGGTGCCATGGAGTAAGTAGGTAACTTATCCCACGTTGCACCGGTTGATCACATTTTGAAAGCCAAACCACCAAGGCACAAATTAGACTGCAGGGAGGGTGGTGGGAATTGGAATATCAGTTTGATGTGGTAGTTAAGGTGCTGGCTTAGAAACCAGGAGATTGTGAGTTCTAGTCCCATCTTAAGCATGAAAGCTGGCTGGGTGACTTCAAGCCAATATTCAGCGACTGGGAGTTCTAGTCCTGCTTTAAGGCATGAAAGTTAAACGGGGTGCCTTTGGGTCAATCCCCAGGAGACTGGGAGTTCTAGTCCCATCTTAGGCATGAAAGCCAGCTGAGTGACCTTGGACCAATCACCAGGAGATGGTGAGATCTAGTCCTGCCTTAGCCATGAAAGCAAAACTGGGTACCTTTGGGCTAATCTCCAGGAGATGGTGAGTTCTAGTCCTGCCTTAGCCATGAAAGCCAGCTGGACAACCTTGGACCAATCGCCAGGAGATGGTGAGTTCTAGTCTTACGTTAGGACTGAAAACTAGCTGGTGACTTTGAGCTAGTCCAACCCACCTCACAGGGTTGTTACGGGGAAAATAGGAGGAAAAGGTATTAAATATATTGTTTGCCTTGAGCCACTTACAAAATAATAAATGTGGGATAAAAATATAATCAACAAACAAATGAAAAAAAACCCGAACAGAGTGAGCTGATGGGTCAAGAAACAGTTAATGCGAGCGTGCCCCGTTCTCTAATCTCACCCAGTGTATTTGTGTTTCAAGGAATACATCGATAGTAAATCATCACCGGCTAAAAAGGAGCCCAGTCAAATGAAGCATTTTGTGGACAGCATGTTGAAAGACATCCGGACTTCCTATAAATCTCGGGAGGAACAGCTGGCTAGAGCTGCCCGCGGTTACAGGAAGCGCATGCAAAATTTGGTCAAGAAGCATGAGGGTCTACTCATTGCCTACAGGTAAGAGAAGGGGCCAAGTTGGAGGACAGCACACCTGAGACCCAAGACTTGGGGATGTTGCGCCTTCTAAAACACTGACTTTGTAGAGTCCTTGATGCTCTCTGAGCTAAGTTGTTTGCTGGCAGACATTTTATTACCCAACTAGGCATCACCATCAGTGCGAGTACTGGGCTTGATCCCTATTTATAGACAATATCTGGCCTTGCTGGGCACTGTACATACTTCTGGAGGGAGTTTATTCCATAGAATGGGGGCTGTTTCAGGAAGGTCCTGCTATCTCAGGCATCTCCCATGGACCTCATCAGGGAAAGGAACTTTCGGCATCACCCCCTGATATCAATGATGGGAGCTGGGTAGGCAAATTAAATTCTGAGATGCAGATGAACAGAGTGGTAGGGACCTTGTAGGTCATCTAGTCCAACCCCCTGCCCAAGCAGGAGACCCTACGCCATTTCTGACCGATGGCAGTCCAGTCTCTTCTTGAAAGCCTCCAGTGATGAAGTTCCCACAACTTCCAAAGGCAACTTCTGTTCTGTTGGTTGATGGTTCTCACTGTCAGAAAATTCCTCATTTCCAGGTTGAATCTCTCCTTGATTAGTTTCCATCCATTGTTCCTTGTCTGGCCTTTGGGTGCTTTGGAAAATAGCTTGACCCCTTCCTCCTCTCTGTGGCAGCCCCTCAAATGTTGGGAGACTGCTATCCTGTCTCCCCTGGTCCTTCTCTTCCCTAGACTAGCCATGCTCAGTTCCTGCAACCGTTCATCGTTCTAGCAAGGTACTGGAAGATGCTTTAGTAACCTTTCTGGTACGCTCTTAAGATCCTTGAAGCTGAGACTGTAGGCCAATGCTCAATAACATGTTTGCTTGATGTTAGGATGCAACGGGAGCAAATCAGGTTGCTGGGCTCCCATGATTTGGATCCTGGCCCACCAGAGCACCATTTCTCCATCACGGATGCTGAATTGCTGACCAATACTGCACAAGAGTTAAACCGGTTGCGGGAAGACAAAGCCAATCTGGAGGGACAACTCTATGAGCTGCAGATGAAGGTGAGTCCACAACGTATTTTTCCCTGGAAGGGGATCCTAGGAGGTGTGGCTGGGAAGGTCAAGCCGTGAACTGACCTGTCCCTCAACCTTATGATTCTTGACGCATGTATCTTTTCTTTTATGTACACTGAGAGCTTACGCACCAAGACAAATTCCTTGTGTGTCTAATCACACTTGGCCAATAAAGAATTCTCTTCTCTTCTCTTCTCTTCTCTTCTCTTCTCTTCTCTTCTCTTCTCTTCTCTTCTCTTCTCTTCTCTTCTCTCTTCTATTCCATTCCATTCCATTCCCATTCTCTTCTCTTCTCTTCTCTTCTCTTCTCTTCTCTTCTCTTCTCTTCTCTTCTCTTCTCTTCTCTTCTCGTCTCTTCTCTTCTCTTCTCTTCTCTTCTCTTCCCTTCCCTTCCCTTCCCTTCCCTTCCCTTCCCTTCCCTTCCCTTCCATTCCATTCCATTCCATTCCATTCCATTCTAATACATTCAACTTTAGGAATGGGCAGGATAAACATAAAGGAATAATTCAGGATAGAGCTGGAAGGGACCTCAGAGGTCTTCTAGTAGTTCAATCCTTGATCAAGCAAGAGGTCCTGGCCTATACCATTCCAGACAAGTGGCTGCATAATCTCTTCTTAAAAGCCTCCAGTGATGAAGCAGCCACAACTTCTGGAGGCAAACTGTTCCACTGGTTAATTGTCCTCACTGCCAGAAGTTTCTTCTTAGTTCCAGGTTGCTTCTCTCCTTGATAAATTTCCATCCATTGTTTCTTGTCTTCTTCTAGACTTCTGGTGCTTTGGAAAATAGTTTGACCCATTCTTCTTTGTGGCAACCCTTCAAATCCTGGAATACCACTATCATTCATGTCCCTCCTAGTCCTTCTTTTCTCTAGTCTAGCCAAACCCAAATCCTGCAACTGTTCTTCATATGTTTCAATCTCCAGGTCTTTAATAATCTTAGTTGCTACCGCTCTTAAAGTCTTAGCTTGGTCTCTTAGAAGGCATCTCAGGCATTTCAGATCTAGGAAGGACATCCAGTTTTTACTTATCATTGCAAGCCTGGTCCATCACACACACCCCACCCTGTTAAGAGGTTTCCAGCAAGTTTCCCAACTCTCTTCATTTCATGTCAGACATAAATTCAAGATAAGACTTGCTGGATCAAAGCAGCATTGTTTTCAACAGGATCAGCTGGAACACTTTACAAAAAAGAATATGAAACTTTAAGTCATGCACATTGTTATCCTCCCACACCTGTTGTTCAGAGGTACCCTACATCTAAAGGTTTTGAAATGCAATTTTAGATATCATACACCACCTGTCATATTCTGTAGGAGTTTGACTCTATTATCATACGTAACTATTTATAAATCTCCCCATTACCACTTCCAAAATTAAATCAAGAAAGCTGGCCCCGTGATTATTTCTTCTCTTATTGAAAATTAAGACCTCTTTGAAGACATAACTGGAACAGGCGGCAGGTTTTTTTTCTTTTAAAAAGTCTTTTCTGAGTTGAGTTTATTTAACTTAAGACATAACCATGGTGTCTTCTTGGGCGAGAGTAGAGAAGCTATCTTCTGGTTTCCTTTGCCTTCTCTTTTCAACTTTTCAATCTAGTCCACTGCCTTGGGACTTCCTGAAGATCTTCTATCCAAATACCAACCAGATTTAGCCTTACATCACTTTCTGACCTCAGCCAAGGTCAACCATAGCGGGTCATCTGCTGCCAACCTCTTTTCAAGTTGTGCTCTGCGCTTCGAGTCGAAAGTTACATTGTGTTGGGCAAAACTGCCAACTCATTAAAACACCCATGTCTGTTTCTAAGTTCACATGGCTGCTTCAATGAATCACCCCATACTTGTACTCTTCTACAGTTGTCAGAATCAGATCTAAAGCATTGCCTTGCACAACTTTGGGTGGCCCTGATGAAAAAAAAAAGAGCATTCTGGTTCTGAGAATTTGGGGGACTCATAATCACAAGTATTCTACTCTGGAGGAGAAGGCTTGGAATCAATATTCCATAGTCCAAAATGGATCTTTTCTTTGATGGCCTTTGCATTAATAAGAATGGACTTAGATTTAACCCCAATGGGCTTAGATTTAATCTGCTCCAAAGGCGGAAGAGGAAAAAAAAAACTCTTGGGTATATGACTTCATCCAACTTAAGTTTGCAAGCTACGTTTTATGACTTGGTGTGTTGGGCGGACCTCACTAATCAGAGTTGATTCAACAAACCATGGTTGAACTCATCATCAATCTTGCAAAAAGTCTTTCCAATGTGTTTTGGCCCAATTCTGAAGCAGTGCAATTTGGCATAATGGTGAATCCGCTGGACTAGAAGCCGGGCGACTGGGAATTCTAGTTCCATCTTAAGACATGAAAGCCAGTTGATGACTTTGGGGGGGCAGTTCCCTTCTCTCTCGGTCTCAACCCAACCCACCTCACAGCAGAGGCAGTATTCAACAGGTTCCGACAAGTTCTAGGGAACCAGGAGAAGAAATTTTGAGTCGTTCAGAGAACTGGCCAATGCCACCTCTGACTGGCTCCGCCCCCATCTATTCTCCACCTCCCAAGTCCCAGCTGATTGGCTGGGTCTTCTTTGGTTGCCCTGCAGAGGAGAATGGAGCTGGAAAGCAGGTTAGTGGGTGTGGGGAGGGAATGGGGATTTTGCAGTAACCTTCCCGTGCCATGCCCACCAAGCCATGCTCACAGAACCAGAAGTAAACAAAAATGGAATTCCACCACTGCCTCATAGGGTTATTTTGAGGAAAACAGCAGGGGAGATCACTGTGCGCCTCTTAAGTTGTTCAAAAATAAAGGCAGGGCATCGATCTAATCTCAAATTCATTGTTTTTTCCGCTGTTTCTGTTGCTTTAGGTAAAACTAAGTGAAAAAATGATCTCTGGAACAGCTTCTCAGTGAGTACGTCTCCCTCTCCGTAGGATTTACATGAATTCAAATCTTTATTACAGCCAAAAGCCAGAGAGAAAAGACATAACTGAAAAACCGAACAGCGAAGCTATCATTAAGCAAAAGTAATACAGGTAGTTCTTGACTTACGACCTCAACGGAGCCCAAGGTTCCTGTTGCTAAGCAGGACAGTTGTTCAGTGAACTCTGCCCCATTTTATGACCTTGCTTGCCAGTTGTTAAGCAAACCCCTGCAGTAGTTGAGCTAATAACCCGGTTGTTAAGTGAATCTGGCTTCCCCAATGACTTCGCTTGTCAGAAGGTCACAAAAGGGGATCCCATGACCCCAGGAGACTGCAACCGTCATAAATACGAGTCCGTTGCCAGAAATCTGAGTTCTGATCACCTGACCATGGGGATGCTGCAATGGTCGTAAGTATGAAAAACGGTCAGAAGTCACATTTTACTGTGCTGCTGTAATTTCCAATGGTCACTAAATGATCTGTTGCAAGTCGAGGAGGCAGCGGGGGAGGGGAGGTTCCTATGAGGCCAGCCTGCCCCATGGTTATGCAGCTCAGATTAACAGAGTTGGAAGAGACCTTGTAGGTCATCTAGTCCAACCCCCCCGCCTAAGCAGGAGACCCTACGCCATTTCTGACAGATGGCAGTCCAGTCTCTTCTTGAAAGCTTCCAGGGATGAAGCTCCCACAACTTCTGAAGGCAACTTCTGTTCCATGGATTGTTCTCCCTGTCAGAAAGTTTCTCCTTATTTCCAGGTTGAATCTCTCCTGGATCAGTTTCCATCCATTATTCCTTGTCTGGCCTTCAGGTGCCTTGGAAAATAGCTTGACCCCTTCCTCCTCTCTGTGGCAGCTTCTCAAATATTGGAGCACTTGCTATCATGTCTCCTCTTCACTGGACTAGCCAACCCCAGTTCCTGCAACCGTTCATCGTGTTTTAGCCTCCAGTCCCCTAATCATCCTGGTTGCTCTTCTCTGCATTCAACTCTGCTTTCCTCAACTCTGAAGACGTTCCACAATATGAATAGAATAGAATACAATATGGAATAGAATAGAACATGGAATAGAATAGAATATGGAGTAGAATAGAATATGGAATGAAAGAGAAGAGAAGAGAAGAGAAGAGAAGAGAAGAGAAGAGAAGAGAAGAGAAGAGAAGAGAAGAGAAGAGAAGAGAATATGGAATAGAATAGAATATGGAATAGAATAGAATAGAATATGGAGTAGAATAGAATATGGAATAGAGCAGAATATGGAATAGAATAGAATATGCAATAGAATAGAATATGCAATAGAATAGAATATGGAAAAGAATAGAATAGAATAGAATATGGAATAGAATAGAATATGGAATAGAATCTTTATTGAGGGTGGAATAGAATAGAATCTTTATTGAGAATAGAATAGAATAGAATTCTTTTATTGGCCATGGGTGATTTGTCTTTGGCGCAAATGCTCTCAGTGTACATAAAAGATACATTCGTCAAGAGTCAAGAATGATAAGGTATATAAGGGATGAAGGTTTGCTGTAGCCAGTGATGTTTTTAAGAGTTTTCTGCTCTTATTAGAGTTTTCTCTCTTATTAATACGTTTTGGCCTGATTGTATAGCATTCTGTCACCTTTTCTGTAGGCTTCCTCTTTGGAATGACGTAGCTGCTTAAGTTTAGCTGTGAACCAAGGTTTATTGTTACTGCATGTTCGCATATTTATCACGTTTTGCAAAAAGGAGGCAGACCCAAAGCCCCCCCCCCCTCCAAAAAAATCCCTTTAAAACTCACATATAGAAACACAGCCCACGCAGGAGTAAATAGGTGCCCTGCCTTTAAGTATCTGTCTATCTATCTATTTATCTATCTGTCTTCTTTCCTAAAGCAGGGAGCGTGAAGCATTTTCAATGGAAGCATTCACAATTAAGCCCGTCTACATCATTAAAATGCCGGGGAAACAAAAGTGCTTCTCACATTCACAAAAAACGGCACAGGCCGAACAGCGAAAGGGGAGGGGACGCCCCAAGCTTGTACATTATTAATGCTTTTATTTTGCCTTATCTGCTCCCATCCCCCCAAAAAAAAGTTGTTTGAGAGGGCTAACAATAAATGCCAACTAAAATAAAATTTAAAATAAAAAAAACCACCTCATGGCTGATTGGTGCAAACAACACCGATTTATTTGCCTTTATAAACAGCATTTCCAAGCCAGACCTGGCTGTTAAAAATGTCGCTCTTTCTTTTAAATTGCTGAAAGAGAGGGAGGAAAAAGGAGGTGGAGAATTCCAGGCGACAATGGACATACCCTCCAGAGGGAGCTCTGGATATCCCAAATCTGTTTCCCCCCCCCCGCCCCATGTAAATGGGAGCACAATGCATTCCTCGGTTCATTCCAATCTTTTATTACAGTCAAGAATTCTCCAAACATCAAAAGTGACCTATATTTTACTTATGCGGGACTCGGACCAACTCTGCCGAACTTTCCCACGGCTCGCTCGCATATTTCCCCACGATTAGATCACCTATCCGCAACACCCCACAAGTGGAGTGAGGGGATTTGGCTCCCTGAAGGACAAAACCGCCCCGTACCCCTCCAGGATGGAAACATAAAAGATGGGCGAAGGTCAAGATGGAGAGCCCCTCCTTCCCAGCATTTCTCACCTCCATTTTTGTTCCCCCCCAGAAAAGGCTTTTCTTGTGCAGAAACCAGGAGGATGGGTTTTTAATATATTTTTTTAGTATTTATTTGATTTGTCAATCGCTTATAAGATACAGGTATAAGAATAAACATAGTTTTGAATACATGAGATAGATACTTATAAGAAAAATAAAAAGAAATAATAGGATAGGGACGGTAGGCATGTTGGTGCGCTTATGCACATCCCCTACAGACCTCTTAGGAAAGGGGTGAAGTCAATAGTAGACAGTCTAAGGTTAAAGTTTTTGGGGTTTGGGGAAGAAACCACAGAGTCAGGTAGAGTATTCCAAACATCGACCACTCTGTTGCTGAGGTCGTATTTCCTGCAATCAAGTTTGGTGCGGTTTACCTTGAGTTTGTATCTATTGTGTGCTCTTGTGTTGTTATGGTTGAAGCTAAGTATTCATTGACAGGTAGGACATTGCAATGTTATGATTTTATATACTATATTTAGATCGGACCAGAGGCGGCGTAGTTCTAGGTTTTCTAGGTCTAGAATTTCAAGTCTGGTGGCATAAGGTATTCTGCAATGAGTAGAGGAGTGGAGAACTCTTCTTGTGAAATATTTCTAGACTTTCTCAACTGTGCTAATATCTGATACGTAATGTGGGTTCCAGACTGATGAGCTGTATTCGAGTATTGGTCTAGCAAATATTTTGTATGCTCTAGTTAGTAGTGTGATATTACCAGAGAAAAAGCTACGTAGGATTAAGTTAACAACTCTTAATGCCTTTTTGGCTGTGTAGTTACAGTGGGCTCTAGCACTTAGATCATTAGAGAAGAATATTCCAAGGTCCTTTACAGAGCTTGGATCATCAACAAGGTCTTGACTATTCAGCTTGTATTTTATTTTCTGTTTTTTTTTCTGCCAATATGTAAGACAGAGCATTTATTTGTTGAGATTTGAAGTTGCCATTTGATTGACCATTCTGATACATAGTCAAGATCTTTTTGAAGGGTAGCAGTATTGTCTGTGGTGTTGAATAGCTTTACATCATCAGCAGAGAACACAGTTGCTCTTAATATGATCACAGAGGTCATTTATGTAGAGTATGAAGAGAGTTGGTCCTAGAACACTGCCTTGGGGGACACCACTGTGGACAGGTACAGAATTTGATAGGACGCTCCCAATTTTGACCATTTGTTGTCTGTTTGACAGGAATGCTTCTTCTATCCAGTTATGTAGGTGTCCAGAGATACAGGCTTAATCGTGGAATAATTTTGGGGTTGCCGACAGAATTGGTGAGGTGGCCTTAGGCAGGGGGAGAGCAATGAACACATCAGCTTGATATTGACCTTTCCTTCCTTCCCTTCTTCATCCCTTCCTCTTCCCCTTCCCTCCTTCATTCCTTCCTCTTCCTTTCATTTCTTCTTTTCCCCCCTCTTCCCTCCTTCCCTTCCTCTTCCTTTCTTCATCCCTTCCTCTTCCCTCCTTCCCGTCCCCGTCCCCATCTCCTTCCCTTCCCTTCATCACTTCCTCTTCCCTCCTTCTTCATCCCTTCCTTCATCCCTTCCTCTTCCTTCCCTTACCACCATCTCTCCCGCCTTCTCTCCCTTTCTAGTCTTCCTTCCTTTCTCCCTCCTCCCTCCTTTCCAAGGTCATTGGTACTACAGCTCCCATCACTCCAGACAGCAGGCAGTTGAAATCCAGTGTGTAAGGACTATAAGAGACCCTGGTTACCACACATCTTCTGCAGGGAAAAGGTTGCGGTTTTGGAGACATCCAAGCTTGAATGTGGAACCCAGGCATCATCACTATCACCCTCTTTTAACGACCCCATAATCCCTTGCGGGGTGGAGTCTGGGCAACTGAATGGAGCTGAGTGTTTACTGGCCGAATGCCCTTCCTGTCACCAATGAGG
This sequence comes from Pseudonaja textilis, assembly GCF_049901715.1. Classification (NCBI taxonomy): domain Eukaryota; kingdom Metazoa; phylum Chordata; class Lepidosauria; order Squamata; family Elapidae; genus Pseudonaja; species Pseudonaja textilis. Next base: position 10,044,423 of record NC_142003.1, read on the forward strand.
AGTTTTGTTCAGCAGATATATTCTCATTGGGCCCAGAGAGAAATATTTGCCTGTACCTAGGATCGAACTCACCCCCTCCTGATTGCGAGGTGAGAGTTCCACCTCTAGGCCACCACCCCAGTGTGGAACCCAGGCATGCAAAGCAGATATTCTATCGCAGAGCCAACTTAGTAGGCATCTCCCCATCACAACTCCTTCTCTTTGCTGTTCGTTGCTCTCTTCTCCCTCCTCTTTTCATTGTCCTTAAATTGACTCTTGATTTCATTCATCAGAGCTTTGTCTAGGCTCTAGCTTTTCCTCTCGGCTCCCAAGATTATTCTCGCAGCCCCTTTACCCTGGCTGTTCAACATCACCTTTACCTAGGTCAGTTACAAATCAAGTAGCTGCATCGTGTATAACCTTGGCCAATATTAAAGCTGGTTGACTGATAGCGGAGTCCCAATATTTGAGGGGCTGCCACAGAGAAGAAGGGATCAAGCACCCAAAGGCCAGACAAGGAATAATGGATGGAAACTGAACAAGGAGAGATTCAACCTGGAAATAAGGAGAAACTTTTTGACGGTGAGAACAATCCACCCATGGAACAGAAGTTGCCTTCGGAAGTGGTGGGGGCTTCATCCCTGGAAGCTTTCAAGAAGAGACTGGACTGCCATCTGTCAGAAATGGCGTAGGGTCTCCTGCTTGGGTGGAGGATTGGACTAGATGACCTACAAGGTCCCTTCCAACTCTGTTGATCTGTTTGCTTAGTTCACGGCTTAACGTTTTGAGAAATGAGTGAATTTGGTATCAAGGCAAAAGGGTTGCCTATCCAACCGCGTAACAACGATGCCTCTTTTTAATTCACAGTGCTCTGCCTTTCCCTGTCCCTAACCTCCTGGAGGGCGAAGGCTGGGCTCAACTCAGGAAGCAGCTACGGGAATTTACCCACTCCACGCAGGTAAGTAAAACTCTCCAAGAATGTGGCAATGTCAATCAACAAAAGGACTTTGGGGTGCAATTTTCCAAGTCCCCCTATGGGTGGATGTGATATTGATAAGCGAGAAAGGCCTTGGGAGACTGGTCACAGTGTCAGGTGGAGCTCCATACCAAATTCAAGAAAGAAATACTTAGACTCCATAGATTAGAGAAAAGATATCTTTTACTGAAATTGAAGTGGTAGCAACCGTGGAATTCTGAATCTGGGAAATTAGGTGTGCAAATCACACATACAAAGTGATGGAAATGTTCCCACCCCCAATAGTTCAAATGATTCTTCCAATTAAAAGTTGTGAATATGATCATGTGGGCATCTTCAGTTGGTGATGAGGCCTCTGTCCGTTGACCTTGGCATGTTTTGATAAAGGTTTGCAGCTGCGCGGAGGAAAGAAAGCTAAGCGAGAAATAGAAACCTAAACAGGAATTTATACTTCCCCCACTCCTCATTTTACACAACACTGGAATGTAACACCTCCAGCTCGCTTCCCGGACTTTATCCCCTCCTCCCCCCGTTACTTATGGCAGCCAAGAGATGCAAAGAAATAGTAGATGATCTTGAAGGCTGACACATAGAGATGCTGCATAGGGAACAATCAGATAAGAGGCCCACAGCTGGATAGTGGGTGGGTTAAATGATTTAAAAGGGACCCTCCCTTAGTTACTTGGGCTGTAAAGAAGATGAAGGGCGGAAGAGCAGAGGCCGGATTCAGCAGGTTCTGGAGAACCAGTAGTGGAAATTCTGAGTAGTTCGGAGAACCGGCCAATCCCACCTCTGACTGGCCCCGCCAACCCCATCTCTTCTCTGCCTTCTGAGTCCCAGCTGATCGGCTGGGTCTTCTTCGGTTGCCCTGCACAGGAGAATGGAGCTGGAAAGCAGGTTAGTGGGGTGGGGAGGGAATGGAGATTTTGCAGTATCCTTCCCCTGACACACCCACCAAGCCACACCCACAGAACCGGTAGTAACAAACTTTGAATCCCACCACTGCGGAGTCAGGCCAGTACTTTCGCGACTTGCAATATTCTGTTAATATAGATTTACAATAGAGTCAGTTTACCTATCTTGTCTGACATCAATCTTGCAGGTCTCTATAATTTTCTTCCACTTTATCACTAAAGGGTAATCTTGGAAGCTGGACAATGTTTTCCTTTCCTTCCCTCTTATACCAGGGAGTCAATCATGAGTTTCTTTCTCGTTCTCTGAGTTGTTTTCCCATCGGTTTGCTACATAACAATATTTCCTTCAAGACCACCTGTATACCTGTAACAAACTGTGAGAATAACCTCTAGGGGAGGAAGAGCCCCTTGTCAAAGCAACTGTCAGATTAGAGAAGTCTTGAGTGCTGAGACAGAAAAGTAATTTGAGAAAATAGCAATGGCAATAGCACTTACTTATATACTGCTTCACAGTGCTTTTACAACCCTTTCTAAGTGGCTTACGGAGTCAGCCTCTTGTCCCCAACAATCTGGGTCCTCACTTTACCCACCTCGGAAGGATGGAAGGCTGAGAGGACCTTGAGCCTGGTGAGATTTGAACTGCCAAATTGCAGGCAGCCGGCAGTCAGCAGAAGTAACCTGCAGTACTGCATTCTAACCACTGCACCACCTGTAGTCTGATTTTACCCTCCCTAGTTCCCTCTCTCTATTAAATCATTTTTTTATCTAGTTATTAAATTTATTTGCCAGCCATCCCTCCTTGAAGTGACTCTCTAGGATAAGAACAAGGAGGAAAGAGGCACATTCAGAATTTCAAGATTTTGTAACTCTATAATAAAAGCAGGTTTGGTATTTACAACGGGGATTCAAGTCTACTCCACTGTGAAGAGCTAAGAGCTCTCCTCTACAGACATCCAGTTATTGGCCATCCTTCATGCTCTCTGCTTCCTTTCCTTCCCACAACTTCAGGTGGAACTGGAAAGGGAGAGAAGCCAGCTGCTGGCCAGAGCAATGGTAGCAGAAGAGCAGGTTGCTGGACTGCAGGAATACCTGGACAAACACCTGGTGAGGTGAGACCAAAGGCCATTTCTTTGGGCCTATAACATGGTCGGTCTTCATTCTCTCAAAAATCCCAAGATGAAAGCTTCAGGTCTCCCTGGTTCCCAAATGCTGAAGGAAGACACAGGTTAAATCTCTCCCAGGTGATCTGATGACCCAAAGGGGCGTGGCACAAAGGCAACACAGTCACATAAGTAACAGGAGTCCCTTTAATACCTCCAACTTTGCCCCCAATGTCCAGGTTACCTTCGGCTGGAGAAAAAAAACTCTCCCAGAAAAAGTCTTTAAGTGGAGGAAATTCAGTCCGAAAATGAAGTACATACAAACCAAAAATAAAAATCCACACAAATCATGCTGCAGTAATTAACTTGACAGGGCAGGAGAAGGAATTGCAACTTGAAAGGCCAGCAAAATACACACAGTTGGGAAGATGCCAGAAACCCAGATAAGCCTTGACAATACCAGATAATTCACGATTTGCTCTCAACAGTTTGCTGTGCGAAACTTCTCTTCTTAAATACTGTGTTCCCAGCTGCAGCTAATGCAGGGAATCAGGGCCCTTTTCTCCCCTGTAAGCCACACAACTCACATTGCTCCCTTCTCCATTCCTCCCTGCATGCCCTAGGATGAAGCGGGGGTGGGCCTGGATCTTCCTCCAAATTCCCTCTGCCTTGCTCTACCTCTCCCCTGCTCTGCCCAGCCAGACTTTGCCCTTCCCCAGTTTCTTCCACAGCCAACGGGACCACATTCCCACATTCCCCGTCAGCTGCTCGGCCTTGCCTCCAACGCAGATTCCGACAGGGGCATGACAGGTGAGTTTATTTCTTTCCCTTCTCCTGCCCTCTTTCGTCTACTTATTTTTCACACTGGAAGCTGCTGGAAACCTGGATTCTATCAGAAGTAAGTACAGCACCCAAGACAGCACCTATCATCTCTTCTGTGCTTCCATTGCAGATACAAGCAGGAGATTGTGAGAATGCGCAAACTCTTAGGAACAAACGGATCTCAAGCATTGAGTGCTGAAGCATCTGAGGTTCCAGTACTTTTGATGTCCCAAGGGACCCTCAGCAAGGAAGTGTAGTTTTCTTATCAGAGTAGAGCTGGAAGGGAACTTGGAGGTCTTCTAGTCCAGCCCCCTGATCAAGCAGAAGATCCTATACCATTTCAGATAAGCGACTGTCTAGACTCTTCTTAAAATCCTTCAGTAATGGAGCATCCACAACGTCTGAAGGCAGCTTCTGCTCCACTGGTTAATTGTCCTCACTGTTAGGGAGTATCTCCTGAATTCCAGGTTGCTTCTCTCCTTGATTAGTTTCCATCTATTATTTCTTGTTCTGCCCTTCTGGTGCTTTGGAAAATATCAGAATCCTTGCAAGATGTTCTCAAGAGGCCTGGACTCTTGGCCCGAGTAACAACTGGACCCAACATCTGGTACACATTCATCCATCTCCAAGAGATATGAGGAAGGAAAAGGCTTGAAGCAGCCATGGAGGTTCCTGGGTGAAATTTAAGCTTCAAAAATGCGAATGTTTTGTTCAAAATTTTGGAATTTGTCTGTTTATGAAGAGCTTTTGGATATAATACTGTGTATATATACACTGTGTGTGCATAAGAGGTGATTATGCATTCTTGGAAGGACCTCCTATAAGTTTGTATAAGTTAAACAAAATCTGTCTACACTTTATTTTGACTTAGTAGGGAAGCACGAAGATCAAATATGATTCCATTCGGTCTATGTTTGATTTGTTGATTAAAAACCGCCTGTTGTGATTTATATAAATATGATTTTAGTCTCAGTTCACTTATTTTCAGTTACTGTACTGCATTACCGTTATTTCAGTTTTTTCTTCTTAACTTCACCCCTCGATGTACCCGTTTAGCTTTCTTCCAGTGTACATTATAGCATGGGCAGTATTGAATAGCGCAGCTCGACATTTGTAAATATTGTATTTGATGGGTATCACGGGTACAATTTAAGTAAAACTCAATTCAATGATAGCAATGATGTTTTTTTTAAAAAAAGAAAAGTATTTAGTACCAACATTCACTTTATCCTCAAGATACAACAACCAGCCCAGGCAGTTCACTAAGTAATTTGGGGAGACATGAATCTGAACCTCACTGTTTGTACAGTCAACCCAACATGACCTGAGCTCTTGAATACCCACAAAGACCATACATGTGGTCCTCAACTTATGACAGTTCATTTAGTGACTGTTCAAAATGTCAACGGCTCTGAAAAAAGGGACTTACGATGATTTTTCACACTTCCGACCGTTGCCGCATCCCCACTGTCCCATAATCAAAATTCAGATGCTTGGTAACTGGTTCATATTTATGATGGCTGCTGTGTCCCAGGGTCATGTGTGATACGCTTTTGCGACCTTCTGACCAGCCATGTCAATGGGGAAACCAGATTCAATTAACAACCGTGGGACTAACTGAACAACTGCAGTGATTTACTTACCAGTGTCAACTCATAAAATATCTAATATGCCGCTTCACAGTGCTTTCCAGCCCTCTCTAAGCAGTTTACAGAGTCAGCCTCTTGCCCCCAACAATCTGGGTCCTCATTTTACCCACCTTGGAAGGATGGAAGGCTGAGTCAACCCCGAGGCGGTCAGGACTGAAGTGCCAAATTGCAGGCAGCCAGCAGTCAGCAGAAGTAGCCTGCAGTACTGCATTCTAACCCCTACACACCATGGATGGATGGATGGATGGATGGATGGATGGATGGATGGATGGTTGGAAGGAAGGAAGGAAGGAAGGAAGAAAGGAAAAAAGGAAAAAAGGAAAAAAAGAGAAATATGGATAGAAGGAAGGAAACATGAAAGACGGGAGAGAGGGAGGAAGGAAGAGCAACAGCACTTAAGACTTATATATTGCTTCACAGTATTTTTAAGCCCTCTCTAAGCGTTTTACAGAATCAGCCTCTTGCCCCCAACAATCTGAGTCCTCATTTTACCCACCTCGGAAGGAGGGAAAGCTGAGTCAACCCTGAGCCAGTGAGATTCGAACTGCCAAACTGCGGGCAGCTGCCAGGCAGCAGAAGTAGCTGCACTCTGACTACTGCGCCACCAGATGGAGAAATGGAGACACCCCATCCCAATGGGGAAAGGGTCACCTCTCAGCAAAGATGGGAGTTTTTTGTTGTTGTTGAGAAATTGTCACGTCCAAGATGAAGACTGGCATGTTCTCACACTGGGCTCCCTTGTGACTCGTCCTTCTTCAGTTGCCGGACCACCTGGACGTCGTATGCCCAGGCTTGGTTGACACCTTCTCCAGCTGTGTCAGTGTGGGTCCAGTTGGGGAGAGGAAACCGCCCAGCCACCACCCGGGCTTCTTCTGGAAGTTCCATAAGTAGCTTTTTCTCCAGAAGCATCAACTAGGAAGAAGAAGAAGAAGAAGAAGAAGAAGAAGAAGAGTAGAGGTGTCCTTCTGAAGGATCTATTAGTCAATACGGAATACAGACAGACCAACACAAGAGAGGATTGAGCTCTGGGAGTCCTCGGGGCTCTCTTGAGCTTGGCTGTTGTCTTGCAGATGTTTCATGACCCAACTAGGCCACATCATCAGTGCCAAGGATGTTACCTTAATTGAGCCATGAAACATCTGCAAGAAAGCCACCAAGCTCAGAGAGCACCAAGGACCTGAAAGGTAGACCAGCTGTGTATTTTGGTGACCTGTAGTTCAAGGAGATGGCATCACCTTTGAAATGGAGATGTAGTCATGGCTACCAACTTGACCGGGTTCAAGAAAGGGCTGGCTTGTTTTATGGATTCATGGAATCACCGGGTCTTGGCCTGTAGGGCAGCAGAACTGCCCCTGAAGACCATATGCTGGGAGACAAGTAGGCTTCCTTCTGTGAGAAGACTGCTGGACAAGATGGACCTAATCCAACAGGGGACAGGTTCGTATGGAATTCATTTTTTACTTGCTACCAATATTCCCTTGTTGTTTCACTGGACTCAAAGGTTATGCCTTCTACCTGAGATCTTAAGAGATCCCTACTCTTTTAGCCTTCTGATAGGCCATAAAGACCTGGTCCTCTCCCCCCACCCCCGCCCCAAGAATTGGGCTAGGATGGGGTTTGAACTGAGAGATCGGTTGGTCAGCGTTTGCTTTTAAACTTTGGGGCTTTGGCTTTTCACCTTCACTTTTGTGGCTTGTGGCGAGCTAACAAGACACCATATCAATCCTGTACATAAATAAACAAACTCATACGCTGTGCTAAACCGAGTGGTGGGGTGGCCAAGAGGTGGAGCTCTCACCTCACAATCAGGACGCTGTGAATTCGATTCTCGGGTAGAGGCAGGTATTTCTCTCTCTGGGCTCAAGGAGAACGTATCTGCTGAGATATGGAACTCCGCGTTGGCGACAGGAAGGGCATCCGGTCAGTAAACGCTCAGCTCCATTCAGCTGCCCAGGCTCCACCCAGCAAGGGACGATGGGGTCATTAAAAGATGATGATGATGATCTGCTGTGCTAAACCACGGCTTGCCTTACCCATGTTCTGCTGGATAGCCATAATGCTTGGCTCCACGTCTATCCCTATGCTAGAATGCATGACTTAGAAATTCACCGGGATGACTTCATACAACCCGCTGAGCTAAATCGGAAGAGACCGTTGGACGGCTACAAAGCAGGACACAGAAGACACAGGCTTTTGAGACTTCAGGAAGCCCACAGGAAGAGACTGCCATTCACACCCCAAGTGCCCCAGTGCCTCGACTAAATTAAACCAAACATATCCGTCTTTTACAAGGGCTAAAGGCTAAACCTCACAAGAGATCACTGATGCTCTGGTTAAAAGTTTATACAATTATTTTTTGTCTATTTATAACTATCCCCAATCTGCCATCACTTGGCAGATCCAGAGGTCTCTCCTCCTTTCAAAGAAGAACTTAACTTTATTTTATTTATTGTGTGTATGTGGTTTTTTTTTTTTAAAAAAAGGCCAGCCTGTTTCTTCCTCGAAAGAGCAACAGTGAAAATACCCTACTGATTTTCAAAGAGGAATTGGTCTTATTACGGGTAGTCCTCCACTTACGGCCATTCCATTTAGTGACCATTTCAAACTTTGCAACGGCACTGAAACCAAGCGACTCGCGCGACAGACCACAGGCGGTTCTCCACTTACAACCGCAATTGTGTTAAGTGAGCTTTGCCTCATTTTACGACATTTCTTGCTCCAGTTGTTAATCACGGCGTTTGTTCAGTTAGGAACACGCTTGTTAAGTGAACCTGGCTTCCCCCTGGACTTTGCTGGTCAGAAAGTCTCAGAAAGATGGTCACTTGAACCCGGGACCCTGCAACCATCATAAGTATGAGTCAGTTGCCAAGCATCTGAATTTTGATGGCGTGACCATGGGGAATGCTACAACGGTCGTAAAGTGTGAAAAATGTTCACAAGTCACTTTTTTTCCCCAGTGCCGTTATAACTTTGAACGGTTGTAAGTCAAGGACTACCTGTATTGTAGCGTCCACATAATCATGTGATCAAAATTCACATAACTCTAAGACAAAAATAATAACTCCCCACCTAGTCAGATATCCAAGCTGTCTGGATCCATTTCATTTGCAGTGACTACTGTCCAATCCATGTGATTTTTCTCCTACTGAAAGTGGCAAAGTTCTGTATTGTTACACGCCATACTTATTCAGAATAGAATGAGCTGGAAGGGACCTTGGAGGTCTTCTAGTCCAGCCCCTTGCTCAAGCAGGAGAACCTATACCATTTTAGACAAGTGGCTGTCCAATCTCTTCTTAAAAACCTCCAGTGATTAAACACCCACAACATCTGAAGGCCAGCTGTTCCACTGGTTAATTGTCCTGTTAGGAAGTTTCTCCTTAATTCAAGATTTCTTGGATTAGTTTCCATCCATTTTTTTCTTGTCCTGCTTTCAGGTGCTTTGGAAAATAAATGGACCCCCTTCTTCTTTGTGGCAGCCTCTCAAATACTGGAATATTGCTATCATGTCACCCCTACTTCTTCTTACACTTCACTACATCAATTTTGTAATAATTAAGTTTTACTGTGTTTCTCCTAGTTTGTTTCAAAACGTGCTTTCAAACTGATCAGTGACAGTAATAATATTTACGGTTGCCACAAACAGTTCACTCCCACTACTACCCATCTGCATGGATATATACTGTATTTTGGAGGAAAAAAAAACCTCTCCTGGTGATACATACCACACTAGGTGCCAGGAACACAGTTACATTCTGACAATCTGATAAGTTCACCTTAAAAAGACAAAACATAAATTAGAAAAGGGAAAAAAGTTTTACTTTCTGTGCCATGTTTAAGGCGGTTTCTATTAAAAAGTTCTGGAGCAAAAATGAACAATCTTTCTTGGTCCAACTCACTGGGTGGGCCTTCCCATTTCATTCACAAGCCATAAATAATGTTGGCTTGGCTTTGGCTCGGAGGGTTGTAGAAACCAAGAGATTTCGATCTGCAGAGGAGAACTTCAGGAGTCTGAACCCAGCCAAGTGCAAGAAGCAGAAGCCAAATAAACCACAACGTAGCACAAGGGCTGGTTTAGTTGCTGCAAAGATTGACCAGGATATACTTTATAGCAGTGGTCGCCAACCATTGGGCCGGGCCGGAGACCACTGGTGGTCCGCGAGACAATTTTGGTGGTCTGCAGAGAAATGTCACCCGCAAAGCAACTAATCCAGGCTGTGAGGGAACACAAGGCTTCACCACCCACATGGCACATGGGGACACAAGGCTTGTGTCACTTGCACTGCGCACAACACGAGGTAGTGAGGGGAGGGGGAAAGGGTGGAGGGGGGAAACTTGTCCCACTCGCCCCACGCGCCTGGCCTGGCCACTGGACTGCTTCTTTCTGCTTCTGTCTTCTGCTTTTGGCTGCATGCAAGGGAAACAGCAAAAGTCTTCATTTCTGGAAGAGTTTGGGGGAGAAAGACTTCAGCTGGTCATTTGCATTTTTTAAGAGAGTTGTTGAGGCCCCTTAGAGCCTTTATCGGTGTCCTCAGGGTCACCTGAGTAGTGCAAATGGGTGTGAATTCCTACTTGGAATTCCTTTTTCTTATGAAGAGGTTTCGCTTCTCACCCAAAAAGCTTCTTCAGCTCTGAGCGGATGGCGGGGGAATGGAAGGATTTATACCCCTTGCAGACAACGGGTCATTTGCATCCTTTTAGACTGTGTGTGAATGCAACCCACCATCCAGTCGGAGCTGATGAAGCTTCTTGGATGAGGAGTGAAATGAAAGAAAAAAAACAAGAAAGTCCAGTTGCCTCCCGAAAAAAGCATCTTTGGGACATCCACGAGCTGGAGGACTGAGAATCTCTGCAGACTTTTAGCTATGCAATTTGGGATGAACACCCCTGGAATGGCGTGGGAATAGGAATGGATTTTCGGAGAAAAAATATTGCAGACTGCAGGAACAATTTGCACGATTCAGGTGACCCTGAGGACACAGACAAACCTCCAAGTGGCCTCAACGACTATCTAAAAAGGATGCAAATAACCAGCTGGAAGGAAGGAATCGAGGAAGGATTAGCAAGGAATATAAGGAATCAAGGAAGGTCAGCAAGGAATATAAATCCTTCCATTCCCCACCATCTAGTCAGAGCTGAGGAAACTTCTTGGATGAGAAGCGAAATGTCTTCAAAGAAAAACCAGAAAGTCCAGCTGACTCTTGAAACAAAAAACACTTTTGGGATTATGCTCAGAATTCCAATATCTTTCCCTTTTTTCCTCACCTTCCAAAGGTCTTCCTTGTAATAAGAAACTTTTCCGTAACACCCAGCTTTCCACGCACGATAGCTGGAAAGTCGCAACAGCCATGGATTGAGTTCATAGCCAACAGCTGGCCTGAAGCCTTGTTTGTAAGCTTCCAGGACCTGCAAATATAAATAAACCAAGTTTGTTTATTTCCTGGATTTGTATCCATCAGAAGCACAAGGAGCTGCTTTCCAGGAGATCAAACAATCCATCTTAATCTGGTTTTATTCTGATTTGAGTGCAGCTCTCTCAGGATTCGGGGAAAGAGAGAGACGGCTCCATCTCATAGTTAATTTAATTGGAAATATCCAGAAGTGAACCTCCAAATTTTGAATGGTTTCATCCTTCCATTTTTAACAGAGTTTGGGAGTATTTTAGGATCTCAAAAGAGCACCAAAGGTTACATAACTCTTGACACAGCAACAGAACCAACCCACAGAAGAAGGAAAAAAACCCAATATAACTGAAATACTGCACACAGCTCTCAAGCCATGCCATTTCTGTGGCAAAATAAAATAAAATATTAAATATAAATATACAATAAAATATGAAGGAGGATAATGAGCAACAGGGCAAACTAAACTTCCCCAGACTGCAATTATCTTAAGGCAAGCAAAATAAGGCTTTTTTAAAAATTAAAGTTTAAAATACAAAATTGCAACCAAAACGGCGAGGATCGATAGAAAAAGTTTTTTAAATGGCAGAAAATCACATTTTAAGTAAGGAAATGAATAAAACAATGTTACTTCCAACTCTCTTCAATATTATTACCTAATAAAAGGCAGTTTTCTTTCAATTTAACAAAAGAAAAAAAGATACAAAACTAAAAATATTAAGATATACAAATCAAACCATCAACTAACAACAGCAACAATGTACAGTATAATAGCATCAACAAAGGGAGATTTTTCCAGAAATCAGAGGTCATGAGGAAAATAGAAAAAAACAGGTCAGACTCCAGATATCCTGGTCAAGTTAAAGGTGAGCAAACTTTATCCACATTTTTTTGTTTTAGGTCCTGTATCACCTTTTGTTCACACTCCCAAAATTTCAGCCTCATGGTTTCCTGTTGTTTTCAGACAGAAATCAAAATAAAATGCTTAAAAATTTTAATGCTTAAAATTAAAAAAAGAAAAAAACACCTCTCTCAAAAATCCTGTCAAGAGAACCCCCCCCCAAAAAATCACCCCTCACTCCCTCAAGCTCATAATACAGTTAGTCCTTGACTTATGACAATTGAGCCCACAATCTGTGTCGCTAAGTGAGACAGTGGTTAGAGGTGAGTTTTGCCCCGTTTTACGATCTTTCTTGCCACAGTTCTTAAGTGAATCACCACGGGGGCTAAGTTAGTAACAGTCGTTAGTGAATCTGGCTTCCCTATTGACTTTGCTTATCAAGGCGGTCGCAAAGGGGATCATGTGACATCCCCCGGGGCGCTGCAACCATCATAAACATGAGTCAAGTTACCAAGTGTCCAAATTTTGATCAGGTGACCAAGGGGATACGGCAATGGTCATCAATGGGTGGGATTCAGCCGGTTCAGACCGGTTCGAGCGAACCGGCTGTTAAATTTGCATCTGGTTCACCAAACCGGTATTTGAATCAATTGGCTGGCCCCACTCACCCCTCCCTGGAGTCTCAACGTGGCCCATTTTCGATGCAGGTAAGTGCAGGGCCTGGGAGGGGAAAAAAGTGGACCTTCTGGAAGTACCGAAAGTCCAGAAATGGGCCTGTTTCCGGCTTCCGGAGGGCCTCCAGAGGCCCCGGGAGGCTGTTTTTGCCCTCCCAGAGGCCCGGGGGAGGCCTCTGTACCCAAGGGGAAAATACCGGTAGGCTACGCCCACCCAGCAACTGGGCAACGAACCAGTTGCTGGGATTTTTGAATCCCATCCCTGGTTGTAAATGTGAAAAACGGCCCTAACTGACTCTTTTCGAAGCTGCTATAACTTTGAAGGGTCACTAAAGGAACTGTTGTAAGTCCTTTCACTGTTGAACACGGGGTGTCGTGGGTGAGCTCTGTTTGCGTCATCACCACCCTTGCAACGCTCTGCTCCTCTCCGTATGAAATCCAGTGGCTGGCTGAAGGACTTCACAAGTTCCCCCGTGAGCCGCAAAATATATTTATGACCCCCCAAAAAGGACTTCCCCGTGTCCCATTTTAATGCTCGCAGAAGAACACAGCAAAGCCACGAGATTTTCTTACAATTCTGCCATCCCCGGAGCCCAGATCTACGATCTTCCCAGAACGTCCTTTGAGTAACTGCATCACGTTCTCCATTTGTTTAGCACTTGCTGGGATGTAGGGGACCTGAAGGAAGAGGAGAGAAATTGGTATTCTACCCGGGAGTAAATGAATTCAGAGATTCTCCGTCATCCAGGCCATGGGTTGTCCCAGAGGTGCCTTTTCAACAGGCAACTGGATTTTTTTTAATTTTTCTTTGAAGATGATTTACAGAGGAACCATTTGAGGTTTAGTTTGAGATGGAGACAACACAGACTCATCCCCGACAGCCTGCGTTCAACAGTGAAGGGACACAGGGCACAAAAGCATCCTGCCGAAAGCACAGCTCCACAACACAGTCCCAAAAAGGCTCCACACCCATTTGCACCACTCAGGTGACCCTGAGGACACAGACAAACCTCCAAGTGGCCTCAACGGCTCTCTGTAAGAATGCAAATGACCAGCTGTCTGCAAGGAATATAAAACCTTCCATTCCCCACTATCCTGTCAGAGCTGAAGGAGCTTCTTGGATGAAAAGCGAAACGTCTTCAAAGAAAAACCAAGAAAGTCCAGTTGCCTCCAGAAAAAAAAACATGCACCTTTGGGAAAATTATGACCTGGATGATTAAGAATCTCCATAGACTTTCCCCCCCTTTTTTTTGCACTATTTTTATTGAACATTTTTCAACAGTTTATAACACATGTACCCTCTTTAAAATGCTACAACATCGCAAGTACTCGTATATACATAATAATAACATTGTTAATCTTTGCTTTTATTATCTAGCCAATGCGTCCCAGACCAAATAATATTCCGATTCACCTCTAACTTTTAATTCTAGTGGGAGCCTGTCCATCTCCGCGCAGTCTAAGAAGATCTTTTTTATCACTATCCCCTCAGAGGGGATATTATCATGTTTCCAGTTTTGTGCATACACAATTCTGGCTGCACTCGCTGTATGTAAAATAATACATTTATCTCTTTTTGCTGTATTCTCCTCGTATTATCCCCAGCAAAGGGATAATTATCCATAGACTTTCCTGCCATATCTTAAAAGTTTTGACTTCAAAAAAGGAGAAAACAAACTGTCCCCACTCTCCATCCCTATTGTCTCCCTGACCTGCACAACTCAGTGCCATTCTCCCCTTTAAAAGCCTTATTCAGTTACTGGGTTTTACCTGTAGTTTTAAGGGCACCTTGCGGAAACCGGGCATAAGAATTCCTGCCCACACGACATAAGCTGTCAAGCCAGTGCCGGCTGCAATTTGCAAAACATCCCAGCCGTTTATTTTCTTGCCTTGTAATTCAGCAGCCACCTGTTCAACATCTTCTGGATCCATCTTTTCTATAAATTAATTCCATTGAACTCAATCGGGTTTAGCACTAGTTCAGTAGATGTTAAGATTGCCATTTTAGTTGTCCTAAAAACCTTCTTTCCCCTCTTTTCCATACGGGGTTGGATTAATATGTCTTCTCAAATCTTAGTTAAATTCCGTACCAATTTATAGACACAGAGATTTTGCTTAGCCACTGCACCAAACACGTTTTCTTTTGCAAATTAAGATGTTTGGATATTTAATCAGAAACCCACCCCCCAAAATGCAGATTGTTAAGACTTTGGAAGATATGCAAACAAAACCTTTGCTGCGTTGTTCATCCTGCCACAGTGTAAACTACTACAATAAACAGCCCTGAACCAGAGTATTCAGCTGGTTCTGACCAGTTGTGGAGAACCGGTAGCGGAAATTTTGAATAGTTTGGAGAACTGGCAAATCCCACCTCTGACCGACCCCGCCAACCCCATCTATTCTTTGCCTCCTGAGTCCCAGCTGATCGGCTGGGTCTTCTTTGGTTGCCCTGCCCAGGAGAATGGAGCTGGAAAGCAGGTTAGCGGGGTGAGGAGGGAATGGGGATTTTGCAGTATCCTTCCTCTGCCATGCCCAAGCCACACCCACCATGTCACGCCCGCCAAACTGCACCCCACAGAACTGGTAGTAAAAAAAAATATGAATTCCCACAACTACCCTGAGCCACTCCTTAAAACCTCTCCCAACCAGTCCTACTTTGCAGGGCTGTTCGCCATAAGAAGGAGAACAATATCGTTCCCCCATTTAATTGCAAGAATGCATGCAGATCTCTTCCCAGCAACTCATCACAATTGCAAGATGGATGGTCTGGAAATAAAATACAGGTGGTTCTCAACTTACAACCACAATTGAGCCCAAAATTTCTGTCATTAAGCGAGACATTTGCTCAGTGAAGTTTGCCCCATTTTAAGGACCTTTCCTGTCCCAGCTGTTCAGTGAAGAAGCACTGTTGTTGTGAAGTGAATCTGGCTTCTTCTTTGACTTTGCTTGCTGGAAGGTCACAAAAGTTGGTCCCCTGACCCAGGACCCCACAACTGTCACAAATATGAACCAGTTGGCAAGGGGCCGGGGTTTTGATCACGTGACCTCAGGGACGCTACAACAGTTCTAAGTGTGAAAAATGGTCCTAAGTCACTTTTTTTCAATTTTCAAATGGGCATAAGTTGCTTTTTTGAACTAAATGACTACCTGTAAGGCAGAGAGAGAAAGTTGCTCCAGGGCATGGGCAGAGTGCACGTCCCAGCTGGGGACAAGTAATAGATTTCCAATGACACCAAGGGACAGAGCTACTGCAGATTTGCACTCAGAAGCCGGCTTGGTTTCTTTCTTTCTTCCTCTCTCCCTTCCCCCCTCTTTTCTTTCTCTCCCTCCCTCTTTTCTTTCTTTCCTTCCTTCCTTCCTTCCTTCTTTCTTTCTCTTTTTTTCCCTTTCTCCCTCCCTCCCTCTTTTTTTCTTTCTCTCTCCCTCCCTCTTTTCTCTCTCCCTCCCTTTTTTTCTTTCTCTCTCCCTTCTTTTCTCTTTCTCTCCCTCCCTCTTTTTTCTTTCTCTCTCCCTCCCTCTTTTCCTTCTCTCCCTCCCTTTTTCTCTTTCTCTCTCTTTCCCTCTTTTCTTTCTCTCCCTCCCTTTTTCTTTCTTT
Organism: Pseudonaja textilis; assembly: GCF_049901715.1. Classification (NCBI taxonomy): domain Eukaryota; kingdom Metazoa; phylum Chordata; class Lepidosauria; order Squamata; family Elapidae; genus Pseudonaja; species Pseudonaja textilis. The sequence continues at coordinate 10,060,372 of NC_142003.1, forward strand.
CTTTCTCTCCTTCTCCCTCCCTCCCTTTTCTTTTTCTTTCTTTCTCTCCCTCCCTCCCTCTTTTCTTTCTCTCTCTCCCTCCCTCTTTCCTTTCTCTCTCTCTCTCTCTCTCCCGCCCTCCCTTTTTAAATGCAAATCCAATTCAAGCCTTTCCCTCCGCCCCCGGACCCTTCCCAGCGCTTCTTTCCCCAGACGCCCTTCACCTCCGGAAAAAGGCACTTCCTCGGCAGCCACGTGGCTCGCCCTCGGGGGAGCCGCGCGCCGCTCGGACGCTCCGGGTGGAAACGAGCGAGGCGGGGGAGGTTCCGTTCCCCGCTTGGCTTTTCCCAGGAGGAAACCTCGCAGGTCGCTGGATGCAGTGCAGGATTGCACGCTCATTGGTGGTGGCATCGGAATAGAGTCAGAATCGAGCTGGAAGGGACCTCCGAGGTCATCTAGTCCAACCCACTGCCCAAGCAGGAGACCCTATGCCATTCCAGACAAGTGGCTGTCCGGTCTCTTCTTAAAAACCTCCAGTGATGGAGAGCCCGCAACTTCTGGAGGCATTGCACGGACTAATCAATCAATCAACATAGAGCTGGAAGGGATCTTGGAGGTCTTCTAGTCTAGCCCCTGCTCAAGCAGGAAAACCTATAGTCTAAAGAGAAGAAGAATTAGGGGAAACATGATAGCAGTGTTCCAATATCTCAGGGGCTGCCACAAAGAAGAAGGGGGTCCATTTATTCTCCAAAGCACCTGAGGGCAGGACAAGAAACAATGGATGGAAACTAATCAAGGATAGAAGCAACCTGGAATTAAGGAGAAACTTCCTAAAAATGAAGACAATTAACCAGTGGAACAGAAATTGCCTCCAGAAGTTGTGGGTGCTTCATCAATGGAGGCTTTTAAGAAGAGACTTATCTGAAATGGTATAGGTTCTCCTGCTTGAGCAAGGGGGTGGACTAGAAGACCTCTAAGGTCCCTTCCAGCTCCTGTTCTATTTCTATTATTTCTGTTTCAATTCTATTTCTATTCTATTTTATCTTCTATTCTATCTTCTATTCTGTTCCGTTCTATTTCTTATTTCTATTTCAATTCTATTTTTGTTCTATTTTATCTTCTATTCCATCTTCTATTCTATTCTATTTCTATTTCTATTCTATTTCTGTTTTATCTTCTATTCCCACCTTCTATTCTATTCCTATTCCTATTCTATTCTATTTCTATTCTATTCTATTTTATCTTCTATTCCATCTTCTGTTCTATTCTATTTCTATTTCTTATTTGTATTTCTGTTCTATTCTATTTTATCTTCTATTCCCACCTTCTATTCTATTTCTATTCCTATTCTATTCTATTTCTATTCTATTTTATCTTCTATTCCATCTTCTATTCTGTTCTATTCTATTTCTATTCTAAATCACAGCAGTTGTGAAATTAGCAAAACGGCTGTTAAATGAATGTGGCTTCCCCATTGATTTTGCTCGTCAGAAAGTTGCAAAAGGGGACCTTGGGACACAGCAACGGTCAAAAAATATGAACCAGTGGCCACGTACCTGAATGTTGACCACATGATCATGGGGATGATTCAAGGGCCGTAAGTGTTAAAAACAGTCACAAGTCACTTTTTCCCCCCAGGCCATTGTAATTTTGAATGAACTGTGGTAAGTTGAGGACTACCTGTATAGGGGGGAATTAGAATTAGTCAGGCGGCCCAATTTTTCTCTGACCCGTTGGTCAACAGAGGATGTAAGAATCCAACATTCCTGTTTGACTGCCTAGCTAAGATCAGGCGAGTGCCAAGTTAAGAAAAGTCGCCCTTGCGTCATTCCTAGTTCCCGCTAGGCGTGATGCAAAGTTGCTTTTTCCACGCAGAAATATCATCTCCCGGGGTGCTGAGTTTGTATTCTTGCTGCTGACCTCGGACCCTGGTGTTTATTTGCATAGCATGGGACGAAGGACAGTTCATTCAAGGAGGTTTAAACAGCAGGCTTGGAACCACATAGATGCCTTCAATGCTGTATTGGGTGATTGATGTTTTTCTTCCCACTGACCCGAGGATCGTATTTTCCACGTGGCTCAAATGCCTGATGCCAAGAGCCGTGATGTACATTAATTTCATCTCCCTCCCTCCCTCGCCTCTCTCTCCTCTGTTTTAACAGATTAACAGAGTTGGAAGGGACCTTGTAGGTTATCTAGTCCAACCCCCTGCCCAAGCAGGAGACCCTACACCATTTCCGTCAGATGGCAGTCCAGTCTCTTCTTGAAAGCCTCCACGGATGAAGTTTTTGCAAGATAGGTTTTGCTGTAAAGCATGTCAGCTTCTGTCTGGCTTGTTTCAACTCCAGAGGACCTGAAGAGACAGCAGAGAGAAATGAAGGCGGTCCTGCCTATAAATGACGGGAATGGAAAACAGTTGCTTGATGGGCTAGAGGTGGGGGTAGGACCCTTGGAGCTGCAGAGAAGGAAGTCCAACTGTTAGCCCTGCAAGGTAGCCCAGTCAAGGAGCAGAACCAAGAGTACAAATAGAAACAAATATTTGTAGCTCAGGGTTGAGCTGGGAAGTCCTTGGTGCTGTCTGAGCTTGGCTGTTTTCTTGAAGATGTTTCATTATCTAACAACATAACATCATCTGTGCTAGAAGAGAATGAGGCTTGCAGAATGGAGGAGAAAGGGAATGGGGAAAAGAAAGAAAGGAAGGGGGAGGAGGAGAAGGAAGAGGAGGAGGAGGAGGCAGCGGCTGTGGGGTCCTTGGTGCTCTCTGAGCTTGGCTGTTTTCTTGCAGACATTTCGTGACCTAACTATGTAACGTCATCAGTGCTAGAAGGCAACGGGGTTTGCAGAATGGAGGAGAAAGGGAAATGGGAAAAAGAGAGAAAGGAGGAGGAAACTGAGGGGTCCTTGATGGTCTGTGAGCTTAGTGGTTTTCTTGCAGACTTTTCATTACCAAACTAGGTAACATCATCAGGGCTAAAAGGAAGTGGAATTGAGGAGGAGGAGGAGGATTGTGGGGCCCTTGGTGTTCTCTGAGCTTGGGTGTTTTCTTGCAGACATTCCACTATCTGTGTAACATCCTCAGTGCTAGAAGGCAGTGGGGTTTGCTCTTTGCTTATATAAAGGTGCCAATCGAAGAGAAAATATTTGTAGCTCGGGATTGAACTGAATTGAGATCCATGCAATTGAATATCTTTGAGATTGAGAGTTCCTGCCTTGGAGAAATCCAACAGATGTTCTAAGGGAAGCCATCTGCTCTCAGTCTGCCTCCCCGCCCCATCCGTTTTCATGCATTTCTCTTCCATCATCACCCCAACTTTTATCCTCACCCCAGGACTCTCCAGCCTCCAAAAGCAGATGCAAAACAGCTGGCTCCGTGAGCCTGGAACCATAGCTCTTGTCAGAGAAAGTTTTTTTTTGGGTTTTGTTCTTTTTTTCTTTTTTTTTTTTAAAGGAAGGGATTAAATGCAAACAACAGTTTTCGTTCCAGTGAGAAGATTTTAGCTTTCCGAAAAAGGGAGCATCACACATGAGTTTTCCCACCAACGCACATTCATGCTGTGGAAAGTCTGGTTTATATCAGGGCACAACTGACATGAATTCCAGTGTCATGCCCAGTCACTGAGTGACACCCCTGGCATTCAAGGTGAGGATTCAAAGGAGGGACTGCTAATTTTTATAGCTTGCGTTGGTTTTGGGGGTTTTTTAGCGTCTATTTTCCCAAACAAACTTGACAAAGCAATAAACTTGGCTCTACCGGTCAGGAGTGTGCAGTTTTCTAAGGGAATTCTTGGTTTTCCTGAACATTTGAGCAAAGTGGCCTCTCTAACAATTCACACTGAGATAGACATAGATTGCACCATAAGAGGTTCTATTTTTAAAAAATAAATTTTATTAATTTTCTATTAATTACCTTTCTTAGTGCTTAATAAACACCATGTTGTCTGGGTATATTTAATTTGCTTAATAATATAGATTCCATTCTTAGACTCCTCCACCCCCTTTTTCCAACCACTGGTAAAATAAATTCCACATTTGATAACATTCAGTGTCTTCTTTCTTCTTTGATTTGCAATGTAAGTCTGTCTATTTCAGCACAATCTAATATCTTCTTAATGATCTCTTTTTGCGATGTTTCCTCATTTTTCCAGCATTGTGTGAAGATAATCCTTGCTGCTGTTGAGACAAGTAAATACTAAATATATAGTTTTCTTATCTAATTTTTCTACGCTATGAGAGGTCATCTTTGGGCTGGTGAAGGAGTACTTGGATGGTGCTTCAAACGATCTGGGGAATTGCTGAGGTGCTGAACAGCAAAGAGAAGTGGGGACGAGGCACTTAGTAGAGTAGAACAAAGAACATAGAGCTTAGAATCATAAGGTTGGAAGGGACCTTGGAGGTCTTCTAGTCCAACCCCCCTGCCCATAGCAGGATGTCTTAGACCTATATCATTCTGAACAAATGGCTGGTCCAGTCTCTGTCCAGAATTAATGTTGCCACAGCCTAAGGGTAGCACAAAAGATGACCTCCCACACTCACCTCAGCTCCTGCCAACCTAGGAGTTTGAAAGCATGCGAGTAGATCAATAGGTACCACTTTGGTGGGGAGATAACAGCCTTCCGTGTGCCTTAGTGTCTAGCCATGCCTGCCACATGACTGGCAGAAATGTTTTCAGACAATGCTGGAACCCACAGCCAAGAAATGGAGATGAGCACTTAGAGTTGGACATGACTGAACAGGGGAAACCTTTCATATATATAAAACCAGCTGGATACCTTTGCTTCACTACAAAACTATGTGGTTGGGCCTAGTTTTGGGGGCGGAAAATAAGGAGAAATAAATTCTGCCGCTGCCTACCAGCATCCATCGGTACTCATCTGGCTAGCGTCCTGTCAGTGTGTGAGAGAGTTGAAGGCTATTTGGAAACTGAAGCAGTATTTGCTGTATGAGCAAGAAGGAGACAGCAAGGAGCCTGGGTGTGGCTTAGCTCAATTGTTTGGGACTAAAGATGCTTGGTGCTCTGAAACTAAAACTGAAACTCCTCTCCCCTGCTTGTGTTTTGCATTTGGAAGAGATTTCTTCTCAGGTGGGGAGGGGGAATAGAACTCCTTACCATTGGAGTGTGTTAATAATAATATAGAAAATACAAATGCTCTGATAGTCATTTTGAAAAATCCTTTCTTAGTGAGCACCTAGAAGCCAAGAGGAACATATGTGCCAAATGTCAAGTTTGTAGGCTTTATGATTCTGGAGATTTTGTGATGATGCGTGAATGGTATTTTGCATATATATATATATATATATGTGGATCTTTGGTTGTTCGGGTTTTCTCTCCAGCCACCAAACGCATCCTTAAAAGAACAGAACTGGCCCTAATTAGAAATGAACTTCACACGAAAAGGTTTCTCCTAGACCAAAAACGCGGGAGAAAACCCGAACAACCAAAGATCCACATATAAATACCTGCAGAACCTCAGAAAACATATATATATATATATATATATATATATATATATATATATATATATATATATATATATATATTTATAATTATAATTATAGATACACAGACACACTTGTATAATTAAAGTGTTTTTATTACAAAGTTAAAAGAAAGCACTACATACACATATGTACTGTATATTAGAAAAGTAAGAAAGAAAAAAAGTGTTGAAAACAATAGAAAGTCGAAAAAGAAAAAGAACAAATACTTAAAGAATAGACTTCTGATTTTCTTTACAGCTGCTGTATATTTAATTAACACAATTCGTCCCCCTCTCTTTAAAAATTACAGAATATAGTTTCCGTCTCACAGCTCTTTTTAATTGGTAAATCCAGACCTCATTTTTCTCTTATTTTCAGCAAAAGGTTTGTGGTCTTTTATAAAAGTAGCTTTTCCCGCCGGAACTGAACAAATGAATTTAGCCACTTCTGCGAATTCTACCATCTTTCCCTGCCACTCCTCAGGGGGTGGCCTTATAAATAAATTATTTTTCGATGAAAGTTGCTTTTCTTTTTTCTTTTCTTTTTTCTTTTCTCTTTCCAGGACTGAATTCCTTCCTTCCCCCTCCTTCCCACCTCACTCAATGCCTCAGAAGGAAATGGATTCGGCTGCAAAGCACATCAAAAACATTCCCAACTCCTACGCCCGACTCTTTCTTTACCCCAAGTTTTCCACCATAAACCTGAAGCCTGGCTGGCTGGCTAGCAGCTCATTGATTGAAAGCAGGTTCTGAAAATGGGAATTGAAAAAAAAAAAATGACTTTCTCTCTTTTGCTGAGAAAGACCGTTTGCAGGTCGGCCGTAACCCTTGAGCCTCCACGAAATTTGCTCGTGGATAAATTTCAGGCCAGTTCTGAGATAGAGGTGGTCCTCGACTTACGGTCCAAAAGTAAGCCCCACATTTCTGTTGCTAAGTGAGACAGTTGTTAAGTGAGTTTTCCCCCTTTTATGACCTTCCCACAGTTGTTAAGTGAATAGCTGCAGTTTTAAGTTAGAAACATGGTTGTTAAGTGGATCTGGCTTTCCCAATTGACTTACACTGTCCAGAAGGTCACAAAAAAAGGATCCCATGACCCCGGGACATTACAACTGTGGTAAATATGATGTCAACTCATAAAATATGTCTATGGTCTTTTTAGAGTTACCACCAGAAAGGGAGGGGGGAGCAGTGGGCAACTTGCATTCCCTAAGTGTTTTCAAAGATTGTTCTGACCCCACGCCCTGTTCCAACAAATCAAATACAATCCAAAAGGAACAGAAACCTTGTCATGCTTTTACAAAATAATTAGCTGTGATAAGCGCAAGCCTTGCCAAACTGTGCAAGCCTTGCCAAAAGATAACAGACAAGAAATAATTTGCAATAAAAAGAATCTTCAAATACAAACTCAGGATACTGGAATGTCCACGAGGCTGGAGTTTCAAAATGTCTTTGCCTTCTGCAAAGAAGGTTTGTTTCACAGCTGGCTTTTATCTTCTTGAGGGAGGAGCCATTACCTTGCAGCCTTACTCCTGAGTCGCCCGTGCTGCTGCAGCTGCTCTTTCGAGTGAGCAACCCTGCGTGCACGCGCACTTGGCACAGGCTCCTCGGGAACTTCCTCATTGCTGCTGCCAGCCCTCACAATCTCTGAAGGCAGCAGTCCACTCCCTAATGGCCCTGGCCCCTCATCCGAGTCTTCGCTCTCCTCAGCCATCCATACCTGCTGCCAGCTAACCACAACAAAGATAGTTTCTAGGTGACTAAAGTTTCTGCCTCACAAAATTCTAATTGGAGAGCACAATGGATGACTCTTGGCTATGGATGTGTCCCATTGGAGAATATGAATTACGATACACCCAGGGGGTGGGGTGGGGGGGAGAAAACCAGGCTCAAGGGTGACAATGAATGATGTGTCACAGAGTCGGCTACACCCAGGCAGTGCTGGCATGTTTACTCCCAATAAATCTTCTTTAAGCCTTTGGAAATCTGGCTAGAGACTCATGATTTAATTGGGGGTAACTACTGGAGCCCTGACAGATGAGTCATTTTCTATATATGAGCCAGTTGTCATTTGTTTGACAGCTGGCTCATATTTATGACGGTAGCAGCATCCTGGGGGGGGGGGGAGTCCCATGGGATCTCCTTTTGCCACCTTCTGACAAGCAAAGTCAACGGGAGAAGCCAGATTCACTTAAAAAACATTACTAACTGCAGTGATTCAATTAGCAAACATGGCAAGAAAAGTTGTAAGGTGGAGCAAACCTCGATTTCTCACTGAGCAACAGAAATTTGGGGCTCAGTTGTGGTCGTAAGTCAAGGACTACCCTGCATTTATTATGACAGTTTCAGTGTCCCACGGCTTGTAATGACTGTTTGTGCCCCAGCTGGCTTGTGATAAGCCAAGTCAGGGAAGGAAGATGGCTTCAGTTTAATGACTGTGTGTTTCCCTTAACAATGACCATGATTCACTTAACAACCGAGGCCAGAATGGCTGTAAAATTGGATGCTACTCACTTAAAACCGAGGAAATTGCCTGTCTTGAGTTGTATTTATTTGAAAGGAAACTGGTTCTTTTAACCCTGAGTAATTCACCTTTGAAACAGAAGGGTCGTCTTCAGTGGTGGGATTCAATGTTTTCTACTACCGGTTCTGTGGGTGTGATGTGGCTTGGTGCAGGGGAAGGTTACTGCAAAATCCCCCTTCCCTCCCCACCCCATGTCATGCCCTTGTTAAGTCGGACTCTGAGGCAGAGGAGGGAGTGGAGGTGTGGCTCCAGAGGTTGTGGAGGAGGCTGGGGAAGGGCAGAGGCCGGCTGGGCAGTCAGAGGAAGAACCAGGCCCATCCCCTCTGCATCCAAGACATGCAGGGAGGAACGGAGAAGGAAACAACTTGACTTAGGAGAGAGGAAACGGCCATGATCCCCTTCATTGGTTGCAGCTGGGGAGAATAGTATATAAGAGAGATGGTTAAAATACAGCGTAGCCAGAAGCAAAGCATGTGTTATTTTGGGCTGAAGTTATATTGGTTGGCGTCCTTTCAACAGACTGTGTCTTGTTATCTCCTTGAATTTGGTAAATTACTTATCCTGGTCCATTGTGGAATTTCCTTCACTGTAATTTGTTTTGGTTTTTTTATTTCACCTCTATCTGCTCATTAAGTTCGGACTGTATTGCTTTCTTTTGAAGACTGTTTTTGAGTAAGTTTTATCTCCAACTGAGAATTATTGAACAGTGGGGCCAAGTTGGAGGCATTAAAGGACATTTATTTACGTTTTGGATTTTGTTACGTTTGTGTTACACTCCGGGTCATCATACCCCACTAACCTGCTTTCCAGCTCTGTTCTCCTGTGCAGGGCAACCTAAGAAGACCCAGCCGATCAGCTGGGACTCAATGGGAGGCAGAGAATAGATGAGGGCAGGGCCAGTCAGAGGTGGGATTGGCCAGTTCTCCGAACGACTCAAAATTTCCGCTCCCGGTTCTCCAGAACTGGTCAGAACCGGCTGAATTCACCAAATCTGGTCATCTTAGACCCACTGAGAGTAAGTGAGGAAGAAAGTGAGGGAGTTTTCTGTATTCCTGTTGGGGGTATCTGCATGGATTGCATTAAATTCAGGATTTTGCACTATTAAAATAAATACAGCATTCCTTAATTGGACTTGGAAGGAGGGCAAGTAGGAGGGGTTAATAAATATGTGCAGAATGGGAAATGTGGGGAAGAAACGTTTTCTCCAACATTTGGGGTGGCTGCCAAAAATAAACCCAGGGACCAAGAAAGGAAAAGGTGGAGAGGCGGGCTTGTAAAACATAATTAACCATAGAATTTGCTTCTATTAGATGCAGCGATGACAAGCAATTTAGATAGCGGATAAAATGGCTTCCCAGAGGCCCGGTTTGTGGGAAAGATGTAAATTGCTTTATTTATTTTTTTTAGCCCAGGTTTCCTTCTCTGCCAGTTTATCATCTGCATCCAATGAGGGGTGTGTGTGTGCGTGTGTGTGAGTGTGTTAAATAACAGTCAAGATGGCCGGTCTGTTTGTGCAATTGGAATAAAATGCTGGATTTCTGGGAAGAGGGCAGAGAAGAGCAACGAAGACGATTAGGAGGCTGGAGTCCGGAAGATACGAAGAATGGTTGCAGGAATTGGGTCTGGCTCGTCTAAAGAAACGAAGGACTTCG